>NC_092208.1:84442188-84469858 GCF_043381705.1 Parasteatoda tepidariorum
CGACAATAACAAAATCAATACAAATTCAAAATAAATATTTGTTTACGTTATTAACGCATGCGCAATGAGAGATAATGTCTGCGTTGGACCGACTGCTCACGCTGAGCTAACAAAAAAGTATTTTTTTGGCGTCAGATCTACGTCAACTTTCCGCTGACGCCCAGATAAGGCGCTAGTTCTAAGAAACCAGGCCTTGAGCTAACAAACCAGTATTTTGTTGGCGTCAGCGTGACGTTGACGTCCCGCTGACGCCCAGATAAGGCGCTTGTCCTAAGAAACCAGACCTTAAGAAACCAGGTCTTTAATCGGCGAATGTCAATAATCACATAGTCGCTTTGGTGAATGTCCAAAATATTTATTATATCCGATTTGATATTAAATTGTTCGTTGATATTATTACATTTATTCGATATTTTAATATCTGCTGAAGATAGATTAAGAGAAACATTAGTGTTCGGAGTACCGGTTAAATGGATACTGGGCAGTGGCACTTGACCTTTAAAAAACGTTGATGTCAGTCAAATGTATACCGGGCAGGGGCACTTAACTAGATCTAGTATATACTTCAGACATTTATCAAAATAACTATGCGATTGTCAATATTCATCCGTGGAAGTCAACAACCCCCAATTTTGGTCATTCACAGGAGCATATTCATTTAAAATAAATAAAAAAAAATTACGTTCTACCTTGCATATGGCATAGCTGCCAACTTTTGCGCTTTTTATAGAATATTTTTCACAGAACTTGATAACGAGGTTAAAGGCACTTAAAAACATCTCAGAAATATAGTATTGTTAAGTATGCACTTTGCTAAGAAAAATCATTCTCAAAAAGCCTAAAAATTGATAACTATGATATTGTCAGTGTTTTTTTGTTTGTTTTTTTTTTGCAATATCAGGCCTGTGGAAAAGTTGTTTTTGGATTTCATGTACTAAAAACAAAGTGTACTCCTTTCACTTGTTAAATTAAAAAAAAGTAATAAAATATCAAAATTTAGTGACGTCAAACTGCTATGACGTCCTCAACCACTTGTATGAGGGATTTGAGGGTTTTCTTACTAAATTTTTATTGCCATTTTTCAACTTTTTAGTGGCGGCAATGTTGACAGATTTGGCAATCGCACCAATGCTAATTACAAAAATCGTTTTTTTTTCTTCATTCATTTAACGAATTAGATAAAGCCTAAACTTATGACAGCGTTTCTCTTTTTATTGGAGAAAATTTGGGTATAGCTTAATGTGCAATTAGTCCACCATTATTAATTTGAGATTTCGACAATTGTTTCTATTGAGAAAACAGTAGAAAGGGTCTAAGAAAATAAGTCTTTCCTCGAATTATAAAAAATCTCTGAACAAAGCATCGTAACCTCCTGAACTTTAAATAATGTCAGATTCATCTAGAAATATGTACTTTAGAAGAAAGTAAACTCATAAATACGATAAAATATTTTATAAAAAATGTAACTAACTAAACTGAATTTATTTTTTCATTTTCATCATTGCATGAAAAATGATTTTATATTTTAACATATTTTGCATACTATGGGATATTTTCATGATGTATTTCTTTACAATTTAGTCATTAAACAAAATTATCTGTACATAAAATATAATATGCTTATATATCATAAAACTTTCCTAAATATACTTGTATCGATTTTTTATGATTTTAATTGAATTTTATGATTTTTTATGATTTTATTTGAATAAACGTCGGAAACTTCGACGAGCTTCGTAAATCCAATTATATTTTTATATAGAGAGTCACTTTGTGAAAGCAAATAAATAGAGAAAAATCTTAAAATATTATTTTTAAGTAATAAAATTGTATCAAATGTTATTCAATTTATTGGTCACTGGATCTTAAGAGGTTAAACTAGTTAAGAGCTTTTGACCAAATCAAATATAAATAAATATAAAAGAGCATTCGATAAAATTTCATACAAAACAAATAACCAGCTTTTAAAGATGAAATGTGCAAATATTTGGACAAAAAGATTCGGAATTTAAAGACTTTGAAACATTTTCTGGTTCTAAATCTAATTGACAGTAAAGAACTTGTGCACCCTTGTTTTTATTTTAAGAAATGAAAAAGGGCGAATTAAGATTTGTACATTTGTACTTTTTTCTACTACCTGAACACAGAATTTGGTCCTGATTCGGTGATTCGAATCACTAAATTGATTGGGAGATTTGAATCACCAGCTTGAAACTGATTTTCACACGACAGTGAAATGAATAATTCTTAATTTAGTGGTTTGAATCGCTAACTTGAAAGTAATTCGAATCTAATTCTCATACGACAGGGAATCAAACAATATTTTTTAATTCGGTGATTTGAATCTGATTCGACAGAGATTTCAATATGATTTTGATTTGACAGTGATTTGATTATGATTCCAGTTCGACAGTGATTTGAATCTGATTTTGATTCGATAGTGATTTGAATCTAATTCTGTTTCGAGATTGATTTGAATCTGATTCCGATACGGCAGTGATCAAAACCAAATCTGTTTCAAATTGATTATTCTAATCATTGATAAAATTCGACGATTTGAATCATTTTTTCGAAACATCAAAACATTTTTAGATTGCCTGAGGCAAAATGGTGGATTTGAAAGGAGAATATTTGTAATAACCCAAAAATAATATATTTGAAATATATAAAAATAATTGTACTAGTTTTTTAAAGCTCCATTTTCCCAACCTAATTCACGAATAGTATTGTATATGAACTATATCTCTTGACTGCTAAAACCTGCCTCTTAATTTGAAGTTAAGTCATTCTATACTAAGTTTCGAGGCTCGATAATGTATCTATTATACGTATATCACTTCAATAACAGTATCTGGCTTATTAATTATTTGACTGGACTGCTGTCGTCTTTATTTCTACATATCTCTGACAATATTCATGAATATTGTCCGAATCAATGCTAATACCGTCTTTCATTTGTGATTATTGTGCATTATGGTTACTTAAGGCATTATTTAGTGGCATGTCTCGCAATTTAGTGATATGATAAGCAGTTGTCAATTCAATCTGATGTCTGGCCACTGTATAGATGAAGTGTAATGACAATGTCACTGCTATCTGAAGGCAGGGTTAGGATGACATGCTATTAAGTATGATGAATTTAATGTAAAATGAATTTTAATAAAACTTCTATTCACCCTTTTTTTTCCTGTTTCGTAAAATTAGTCTGATTAAATTTTTAATCGGGAATTACCCCAATGATCGTCCATTGACTTATATGTACCTATGACTGTAACCGCAAATTGACTAAAACACACATACGACTATGATCACCCATTGACTAAAATGCACATATGACTAGTACCACCTTTTGACTGAAATTCACCTATGATTATAATTGCCCATTGACTGAAATTCATTAATGACTGTGATTACCGGTTGACTAAAATGCACCTATGACTGTGATTGCCCGTTGACTAAAATGCATCTATGACTGTGATTGCCGTTGACTAAAATGCACCTATGACTATGATCACTTACTGACTAAAACGTATCTGTATGATTATGATGATCGTTCGATCGCGGCTCCCACTAAACTAAGGGCTGTAAAAGTTTGCAAAGTAGTAGACTCGAGGATTAGGGTTTTCCTTTTTGTCACGTCTTCCGTTTGTCTCAATGCTTGACCCCGTAGCTCCTTGTCTTCTGGGTTTAGTATCAAATTCACATAGCTTCAGAATTCAAGAGTTTTAGCCTTAAATGCGTTATGATCTTGATTTTTTGCGCCTAATATATTACATTACATATCATACCAGCTGGATAGGATAAAAAAAGTCTGGTTGTAACACTAGATTGAGTGAACTTTACGCTTATTATAACAATTTTTAATTGGCCAAGATAGATTTAAATGAATTTGTAAAATATTTCATTTTTTTAGCTGTTGTATTAGTTGCATAGTATCAAATACATTGATTTTTCTAAATTGAGTATAGTTGCATTTTTAAATTCTTGCATTTAAGCGATGCACTAATAATGTTTAAGGCTGTTTTTTGAAGGCTCTGTAGACTCATAAAATGACGAATAGTAAGTTATTTTCAAAAATGCTGAGAGTTAGTAACAGTTACTCATGACCGTAACATCAAGTTTAGTCAGTGGTTGGAAGTAGCGCACTGCATGTAGTAAAACTACTGTAGTCTGCATTTCTTTTGTAGTTTGTAGTGTAGCGTGCTACTTTTTTGTAAAAAAAGGAGTGTAGTAAGTAATGCGATACAAAAGCAAACCAACAAGAAAGAAAAAGAAAAAAAAACAGTAGTTTGTAGCGATTCTTGGCAACTACTTTTTACGCTAGTTTACTATATGAACAAGGTTATAACATAACTAAATTTTCGAATTCGATGGGAATAAATCTTCGCTGGTCTGTCAAAGGACGCAATTTTAAATGTCTTTTAACAAAAATTGCTTATTTAGAGTCATGTATAATTAATATACAGTACCGCTCAAAAGTATCAGTACACCTAGAAACTTATAAAAAAATGGCAAAATTCAAAGTGTCATAACTTCTTTAAAAATGATCAAAAATGCTTCTGCTTTAGAACTTTTTGAANGGATATGGTGGAGATGGTAATGGATTTGTAGTGCTATGTTGATGCACGGAGAAGAGGTACACACACATAACTATCGTGATATTTGATCAACAAATGGATATGGTGGAGATGGTAATGGATATGGTGGAGATGGTAATGGATTTGTAGTGCTATGTTGATGCACGGAGAAGAGGTACACACACATAACTATCGTGATATTTGATCAACAAATGGATATGGTGGAGATGGTAATGGATATGGTGGAGATGGTAATGGATTTGTAGTGCTATGTTGATGCACGGAGAAGAGGTACACACACATAACTATCGTGATATTTGATCAACAAATGGATATGGTGGAGATGGTAATGGATATGGTGGAGATGGTAATGGATTTGTAGTGCTATGTTGATGCACGGAGAAGAGGTACACACACATAACTATCGTGATATTTGATCAACAAATGGATATGGTGGAGATGGTAATGGATATGGTGGAGATGGTAATGGATTTGTAGTGCTATGTTGATGCACGGAGAAGAGGTACACACACATAACTATCGTGATATTTGATCAACAAATGGATATGGTGGAGATGGTAATGGATATGGTGGAGATGGTAATGGATTTGTAGTGCTATGTTGATGCACGGAGAAGAGGTACACACACATAACTATCGTGATATTTGATCAACAAATGGATATGGTGGAGATGGTAATGGATATGGTGGAGATGGTAATGGATTTGTAGTGCTATGTTGATGCACGGAGAAGAGGTACACACACATAACTATCGTGATATTTGATCAACAAATGGATATGGTGGAGATGGTAATGGATATGGTGGAGATGGTAATGGATTTGTAGTGCTATGTTGATGCACGGAGAAGAGGTACACACACATAACTATCGTGATATTTGATCAACAAATGGATATGGTGGAGATGGTAATGGATATGGTGGAGATGGTAATGGATTTGTAGTGCTATGTTGATGCACGGAGAAGAGGTACACACACATAACTATCGTGATATTTGATCAACAAATGGATATGGTGGAGATGGTAATGGATATGGTGGAGATGGTAATGGATTTGTAGTGCTATGTTGATGCACGGAGAAGAGGTACACACACATAACTATCGTGATATTTGATCAACAAATGGATATGGTGGAGATGGTAATGGATATGGTGGAGATGGTAATGGATTTGTAGTGCTATGTTGATGCACGGAGAAGAGGTACACACACATAACTATCGTGATATTTGATCAACAAATGGATATGGTGGAGATGGTAATGGATATGGTGGAGATGGTAATGGATTTGTAGTGCTATGTTGATGCACGGAGAAGAGGTACACACACATAACTATCGTGATATTTGATCAACAAATGGATATGGTGGAGATGGTAATGGATATGGTGGAGATGGTAATGGATTTGTAGTGCTATGTTGATGCACGGAGAAGAGGTACACACACATAACTATCGTGATATTTGATCAACAAATGGATATGGTGGAGATGGTAATGGATATGGTGGAGATGGTAATGGATTTGTAGTGCTATGTTGATGCACGGAGAAGAGGTACACACACATAACTATCGTGATATTTGATCAACAAATGGATATGGTGGAGATGGTAATGGATATGGTGGAGATGGTAATGGATTTGTAGTGCTATGTTGATGCACGGAGAAGAGGTACACACACATAACTATCGTGATATTTGATCAACAAATGGATATGGTGGAGATGGTAATGGATATGGTGGAGATGGTAATGGATTTGTAGTGCTATGTTGATGCATGGAGAAGAGGTACACAGACATAACTATCATGATATTTAATCAACATGGCCTTGCATTTGATATTAGAAGAATGAAATGATTCAAAACTTTCAGAAAGTTCATCAACTCTAAAGATATCAAAAACTTCCATGTTTATAGGCCCTGAATAAAAACTCGAAAAACTCTTCAGATTAAACCTCTTCCCAATTAAATGATATCCATTTTCATTCTGAACAAAATTAAAAATTTTTAAAATTATGTTTCCTTCAAGGAGAACAACACAGTCCCTGGGTTTTGTCGTCAACTTATATTCCTCACAAGCAAGGCCATGTAAGTTCAGCCCTTGAACTCCAGCAGTTGGCAAATCTTTGTCATTGTTTCCCTTTAAAGAATTAAAACCCTTGCTTTTCCCAACATTTTCTGGCTCAAAGAAACATAGATTTTTTTCGGCCAACCTCTTCACAACCTGTTGTAATGGTGAATTCGGTTTCATCAGGATAGTCTTCAGGCTACCCAAGAAGTTTTCAAATGGGAATGCACTAAAAGAAGGCAAGGGACCCAATCGCTCTGCATCTGCTGGTAAATGCAACAAAGAATGCGTGTTATAAATTAAAAATTCTTTGCCATATAACTTCTTGCTATCTCGAACGAAGTCTGACAAACACTTTTTAGCAACATCGATCAGGTGCATGTACTTGGCAACACTCATTATACTGATGGCGATGAAAAGAAGCATAAAATGAGAATAATATTCTATTGGAAGAATATCCTTCAGCAAAACTGGGCCAAGATAAAGAAGAAATTGCCTCAGCTCAGTAGCTTTCCAATAGTCTAGCTCATTTAAGGATCTTGGCTCACGAGCGAAATCAGAAGGCCACAAAGACTTGGAAGATGTTATCATATCATCGAGTCTGATCCTGTCCCTTGCCCGAAGTTTTCCAAGATGTGATGATCCCTTTCCTTTCCAAGAGTATAACAGTTTTCTCATCATCCCGAGATAAACTAAATGCATAGGATCATGTGGAAAAGAAGATACCATGCCAATCTTTAAATCATTTAAAGGACTGACTAGATGATCGAGATGATGTCCACCGTGAATCATTTGTTCAAAAGAATAGTCAGTGCGCAGATCTGCCTTCATTTCTAAAAAAACTGTACGATTATTGACTCGCTCACCATGCTGAACGCAACGATCACACCCATTATACCCATTAAAATTCTTAACACATTTAATGAAGCAGCGTGCGGGCGTATCGCAAATGAAACTTCTCACCTTAACAGACAATTTCTGATTTTCTGGACTTATGACTATACCATTGACAAGAACATCTTTTAATTCCTGAACAACAGGTTGTAAAAATTCCTCAACAGGTGGCTTCGTCAATCCACAAAAAAGAGAGACTAGGAAAGGATTAGCAGGCATGGGTGAAGCATATAATCTACACAAAATGGGCCAAAACTGTTTTCTGGAGCTTCGAAATAAAGGAAGACCATCAATGTTAAAATCCAATAGCAGAGAGTCCTTCACAATATGGTGCTGCTTCATAGTCTTTTCAATGCCATTTTTCAGTCCAAAGTGAAAAAATTCGCCAGATCCCATTTGTTGGACATCAACACGGCGGGGGGTTTTCAGCAAAGTTGCTGCCGTACTTGGTAATTCAGGATGCCACTTTTTCAACCCCTTTAACAATGAAGTTAGATGTTTCATGGCTACTCCATTAGTCCCAAAATACCAATTTCGCAAAAAGGATCCAATTTCTTCTACCTCTTCATCACTTGATGCAGAAGAAAGGGGAAGGTTGAATCCTTCATTGAAATCATAATCTTCAAAAAAAACATTTTTTTGCTCTTCCTGACCATGCAGTGCTATAGAGGGCATTTGATTTGGATCAGAATCATCATCATCTGAACTCACAGTACTCAAATGAGGATTGAGTTCGACGGACATAAATTTCGAGGTCGATGGCAACAAACTTTGACACATTTTGTTCAAAGCTGCCTCTTTTTTACGTTCGTCTAAAACTTTAGAAAGCCTTCTCCTCTTTTGTTGCTTCTGAGGACAAGTCTTTCTACCAAGAACACTAAACAAAGAGGGGTACTATTATTAATCGAAGTTTATTAATTTATTTTTAAATCATTAAAAACACCATTTAGCTTTATTATGCATTTATTTGAAATAAAGTAAAGCACACAATCATATAGAATTCGAAAACTGAAATATATACGCGTTTATCACGAGATACTTTGGAAAATTTTCATATCATGACCTGCAGCAGAATAATGAGGAACCTGCATGTGTTGGATAATTGCAGAATGTTCATTATTTTAAATAGTCTATATCTTAAAACTCTCAACAAACTTAACAATGTATTTGTCCATCTTACATTCAGGCACAAAAAATTTAAACGTTTTACATGAAGAAACCTTACCTACGGTGAACACGTGGTTGCAGAAAAATGTGTTCTGAAAGGGGTGTTCTGGTTCTGAACAATACTGGTAAATAGGGAAGCTAGATAACAAGGACCGATATTGAAAATAATGAAAGATCAAGGAAGAAAAACGAAGCAGATTTCATTCGAAATGGGAGAAAACGAAATTTTTTCCAAAATTCGCGAAATTCACGCATTTTGAAATTCATTAATAGGGTGCACGAACTTCTCGCGTTAATAATTTTTTAATGCGAGGAGAAAGAAAAGAAAAAAATGAAAGAAATGAAATGAATTTAATTAATAAAATGAATTTAATGAAAGAAAAAAATATGCGAGATTCTCGCGCTGTAGTGAAAACAATGATTCATATATCGTAATAATGACATCAGGATTTTTAAAACTATGGCAAATCCATAGTGCGAACCATTGAAAAACTACATTGGGATTAGGTGCGCCAAAAACTTAAATGCATAAATTTAAAGCTTCCGTATTTTTTTCATCGGGATTGATGGCATTGCACCAAATTTGTCTTGGTGGTTGTACTATACTGTGAAATTTAACAAGTTTGCATTTCATTTGGAGCCTCGATGTTTGTAGTTGGCATAACAGATCACAATACAGATATATCTTCATAGCGCTAACATCTGAGAGAGAATTCAATCCATACATTGATATTATGATCATTACATTTTATACGAATAATTAAGATCATTAAATATGCAATACATTTGTAAACAAAAGCAGAGAATATCAGTGTTTTATGAATTCCAACTAAATATTAAAGTATTCAGTTAAAATGTACGAATTAATCATTAATGGACAAAACTTAATTTTATTCTAAATTAAATGAAAGGTACATTCCCACGAAAAAGGAAAATAACATTTCAATGTAAGAAATATTTTAAAGACTTTTGCAATTTTAAAATAGGATTGCAATTGCATTCCTTTATGGCACCTTTGAATTCTGAGTTTAAGCAATTTACTTTCGATCGCAAAACATCGGGAAAAATTTATTTAAAATAAGTGTTTAAACTAAACAATTATTATTAATTAACATATATTTAACAATATTCGAAAGCTATTTCTGAAGAAGGAGCAATAATATTTTCAGTATGGAATGACTTCTTTTATGACAAAATATATTGATCTTAAAAACAAACAATAAAAATAAATGAAAAAACATATTTACCCATTAGAGTTCTCCATCTTTTGAAGATAAAACTCGAAATCAAAATCCCAGAGAATCTATCTAATCTAAATCTAAATACGTTTGCCGCTAAGAAGATTCAAACTATTAAATGTATCGATGCCGATCTATTGGAGTTGAGTTCCAAACAGACGTCTTCCTTCTTTCTGCCCGTCACGGGGCCAGCAGGTACTAGTGTAAGCTGGGTAATCGCAGTAGCCGATCTATAGGGCCAATGCTTAATGAATGTTTGAAAACTTTCTGCACTGCGTTCCATGAAGGGCCTACGTATACCCAGTATACAGTAATAATCACTATCACTTTCCCAACGGTGCCGTCAGTTTTTTCGCGAACGGCCAGGACTTATGTTTTTGCTGGGGCGACACGCAAAAAAACATGCACGGAACAGCAAAAAGCCATTCAATCCAATCTTCTCATTTAAAATATTTTCCCCTACAGAATTTTCCCTACACAGGTACCTTTTTTACCGGGACCTTTTTTTCCGGGGACCTTTTTTTCCGTACCTTTTTTTCCGNTTGACTAAACATGCAAACTGAGCTTATGAATAAGCATCCATATTTTTACCTTTCTTACTTGTAGTTTAAATTTAATTTTTAAAAAAATAATTGCCGAAAATATAATAAACGCTAAACTACCTATGAAGAAATACTGCATTGAGTTAGTTAAGTTGACAGACTCTCACCATCTCCTGTAAAGATCATTTATTTAAGCTGATTAGCATGAAGTGTTCATTTTTCATTCGAGAATTTATTATTATTTAAGGTTTGAAGTTTATTAAGAGAGATTAGAGTTTACATAAATGTGTGGAATTCTTTTTTCCAATTTTCAGTTCGATTCGTATCTTATGTTCGTATGAGATTTTGATTTCCTTGTTGTCCTAATTTTATTTGCTTGAAATTACTATTTTTTTTTTTGTTCCTCTTCTGTTTTTGATTTAGTCTTTTTCTCTTTTAATTTTTCATTTTTTTTAAATAATTATTGTGACTAAACATACAAACTAAGCTTATGAAGAAAAAAAAATTTCTTGTTTTAAATTTTTCTTACCATTAGGTCAAATTGATATCTTAGAAAATACCAAAAATGTAAGCATTATTGACGCTAAACTTCCAACGAAGAAATTAAATGAGAGTTGGTTACAATTTGGAAAAATGCCTCAAAGAGAAGGTTTGATGTTTATGCATCAGTCAATGGAAATTGTCGAAGTGGTGCTGTCGGTTCAAGAAATGGTTGCGGAAGTTAAAGTGCAAAGTGATACGAAGGAAGATGGAGAAATGGAATCTCAACTAGTGCCCACATTTGAAAGCCTTTAAGAATTTCTGTATTCATACTAAATTAAAGAAAATGAACAGCAATCTGTGACAAATGTCAGAATTTACTGATTAATTTATTGAGATGAAATGAGTGTGTTCAAACCAAAATTTCTAACTATTTTAAATAAATATATGTGTTTATTCATCATTCTTTTGCATCGTAAGTATTTTTGCTTTGATATTTCACATGGTGCGTAACGTTTTGAAAAAGTGCTTAAAGGTGCTTATTTTCGATTTTCGTTTTTTTAAAGGTGCTTTTTTTTCATTGGGTATTTTTAAAATGTGCTTAATTTTCCCTTTTCGAAAAAAGATTTTTTTTCTTACACTATGTCGATTATAGCCACGTATTGTGCAGAAACGTGCTTTTTACATTGTTCTATCCAACATTTTCACAATTCATTCAACAACAATCCATTTCGGTGTACTGTCGGTCCATAGCGTAGGAAAGCGTCACTTTACTTTACATGTTTGATGAAATGCTGGGTTCGGTGAGATTTTTGTTGCATTTTGCAAGATACTCACAATTTCAGACTTCATTTTCCACCCTCTGATATCGAACTGAAAAATCTCTTGATAATTTTATAATGACTAATATAATCAAGAAAGGAGTTCTTTGGCAAAAACTAGTTATTTTATCATGATCATGTAAAATCTTTGAAAATTATTTTGCATTTTGTTAATGTTCATAATGCTTAAAAATATTTTTTGGGTGCTTAAAAAGTACTTAAAAAAAATCCTATTTTTTGTTGAAAAATTTGGCTGCGCACCTTGTTTCATGTTGGCGGCCATGCATCGTTATCACGTATCTACCGCTCGTAATGAGTAATCTGATACAAACTAATCGATCGAGATTCTATTACATAGATTATTTTCTAATTTTTGATTTAATTAGTCTTTAATTGTTTTTCTCTCATTTTAAATTTTTCATTATTCTCTTCCTTCAATTATATTCTCCTTTCTCTATCTTTGTTGCTGGTTACTAACCGGTTTCCTAATTTTATTTTTGCCGTTAATGCTTTTGAAGAATTACAGCTGAACTACAATGAAAAGACCTCATAATACCCTTTATATTTTTTCTTAAGATATGAAACCATCTTTAACTCACATCTATCAAATAAAGTTTAAATGAAAATGGTGTGAGAAGATCTATGGTGTAAGTACTCCTTCAAAAAAGGCGAAATATTTATCTTTTTTTCCTCATAATTCTCTCTCTGCGTAAAAGAACTGAAGAAGAATCCAGAAATCTTATTTCCACCACAACTAAATCTCTTTCCCATATCCACTCATAATCCTATTATGAACCACAAAGACACTGCCATATGACAAGGACAATGACAGGTGCACTTGTCTTCCCAATCAATATGGGAAGACATTTTTGTTATAATTCAAGGATGGCTTATATGGGATTTTTTTAGTGTAGGAATTATTACTACTTCTTTCTTTATATGTAACATAAAAATTGTTTCCGTCTCTTTCGATTGAATGCTTTACATAGCCAGGTTGACGTGGCAGTCGAAGGATTTTATGATTGATGGATATGGAAAAAATAAAAAAAGTAATATTTGTTAGAAAAAATTCCTACAAAAGTAGGAACTTTTTCTAACAAATATTATTCTTTTGTATAATTCCTAAAGTTTAACTTTTTTTTGTATTGTAAAGAATAAATTAAATAGCATTACATTATGCTTTGATTTGGTATGGTTTTAAAAAAGAAATTTATGGTGGTGTAATAAGATTTTATAGTATAAAGGAGGTTATTTTTTCATTTTAATACAAAAGTTATGAATTTAAAAATGCATACTAAATTATTAAAAAAAGTATAAAATAACAATTATCATTCCACAGTGTTCGGTTATAAAAATAAATACGTTATTTGTAATTGCGAGTAAGTGATTTGTAGTAGTTTATACGTTTAGTATGTAATTCGCTAATTTAATTGTATTTATAAAATTCGATTATGATAATTTAACATAAATTCTTCAATGTGTCTAAGAAAGTTAAATTTTACTATACTCATTTATTTAAAACGTTGAAAAAGTAAAATTATTTTATTTTTAAAAACTTCATTACATTTATATTTCCCTTTTCAGTCGTTGGTTTTTAACTTATTTAAAAATGATACATTAATTGACTCGGAATTTAATATTATTATTTAACTAGATTGCAGTTATGTACTGTTTAAATATTTTATTTAGCATTTGACATTTGTTTTTTTAAAAAGGTTTGTTTTCTATTTCTTCCCGTTCGGTTGGAATGAACCTATTTCTTTCAGGGTGATTTTTTCCATGATTTATTTCAACTGATAGAGAATTTCGTCAAGCCTGTTTTTTTTACATACATGGACCATCAATAAGAGATCCTTAAGATCAGGGCAATTCATCATAGAGACCCATAATGGACATTTATTTTTAATTTACAATGCATTTTATTTTGAAACATTTCTTTCTTAAATTCGTTGTTTATGTATTCATTTTATCTGACTCTATCAATAAAAGCATCTCGCAAATCAATTTAATTTTCAAAAAAATTCTTAATGCGCAACATCAAGTTTCTACCTTTATCAAAACACTTTAAACTTGAACATACTATCAATCCTGTAGTCCAAACCTCGGAAGTAGGACCCGGATGTAATCTTACGCCCGGAAGGATCTCTATCAAACCTTCATCCATCCTACTTATCAATCTTCTAAAACATTTATCCACTACGGGATTTTATATTCCTAGATGATTCGATCCTTTCCATCTCCTGACCATGATCCGGAAAAAAGGGAAGGTGACTCATATTGGTGACGTCTTATCTGATTAGATATCTGCCCCACCCCCACGCCAATATCCTATCAATCCGGGCAGTAATTGTCGCCACATGCATGTGACCCCTTTTTAGATACCTTTGGCTTGACGGGACTCAACAATAAAGAAGAGCTTGGTGAATTTTATGGCTATCCATGAGCTTTATATTGTTGATTAGATTTATTTGGCGCTGGGAATGGACATTGATAAACATGGCCCAGATATTGAGTGACTAATACCTCACTGTAGCAGGTATAGGAAGTAGATGAGAGGGACACGTTTTCAACATTTAAATTTTTGAGTAACAGCTACAGGCTGTTGTTGATTGGAATTATCTGAGATTTGATTTGGATTGACATAACAGGTTTCTAATGTATTTTTGTAGGTATAAGAAGTAAACGAAAGAGAGGCTGATGACAGCTTTTGAACATTTAAATTTTTAAGTTTTAGTTATAATCAACAATGTATATATTGTTGATTAGACTTTAAGAGCATGCGTCTGAATGTTGAGAGGCATAAAAATGATTTCCAAGATCTCAAGTTCAAAATGCATTAATTTTAGAATTATAGGAAGACGATGAGAGGGACACATTTTGAACATTTAAATTTTGAAGTTATAGTTGTAGGGATTATGTTTTTTATTAGAATTACCTGTCACTGAGACCTGAACTTGGTAGACATAAGCATGGCCAAGATATCAGGTTTCTATTGCATCATTGTTACAGGTATAAGAAGTAGATGAAAGCCAAACAGACAACTTTTCGACATTTAAATGTTTAAGTTATAGACTTTAATTGTTGGTTGGAGCCGATCACTGGTCTAGTGGTTACTGTACTGGACTACGGGGCCAGTGGTTGTGGGTTTGAATCCCACCGTAGGCATGGATGTAACTTTCTCTCTCAGTATGTTCTATGTCCTTTCTTCTGTGTGATTGTGTGAATGTAACCAGCCTTATGAACGGGTTTGTGGTTGTGTGACGTGGGCGACGCTACACCACCTCCGTGGCTCAACCACAGGTGCCCATTGGGTAAGGATAAGATAGTAACAATTCTGAGGCCAATGGGAAACAGATCCAAATGCCCTTCATTGAAGAAAAAATATTGCTGATTAGAATTGTCTAGTGCTAGAACTAGATATTAATTGATGTGAACATGGCTGGCCTAAATTCAAAAGGGATGATGCATCATTGTTACTTGTATTAGACGTAAACAACACTGAAGCAGAATTATTTTTTGGACGTTTTAATTTTGTCCCGTTTCAGTATTTTTTCTACAATCAAAGAAAGAAAGAAAAATACTATTTTGCATGCCTTTGACTTCTTACTTTGTATGTGTATACTTACTTTTAGAGCTCTCACATAGTAAAAGAAATAATATAAAAAAAGTCACATCTTCAATTTTCTAATACAAATATTATGTTTTCGTTACTAAAATACAATGTGGTAAAGATGAAGGTATAGCATACAATTTTTGAACATTTTAATATTTTTAATTTGTAGGTTTGTTTGTTGTTTTTATTACTTTTCTTATAGTTTGGGACATTGCAGCCACACATAAACACAACAGCCAATGACCCGAAAGTTAAGAGTCCACTTGCAATAAAATTTTCATGGTTTATAAATGAATGCGAATGTCGGTTATACAATCACTCTAAAAGTTCTCAAAAGAGATATGATTGTCTTAATGTAATTGGATATTATGAACCGCCGAATTGTTGGTATGAAATTAGCATTGACGATGTAAATAAATCCGTAATTTGCGAATTTACTATTGTGTAATGCGAATAAACTATTTATAAGTATTTCACTATATAATTGGTTTAACAAATCACTATCCTGGTATTCATTAACCTATCATGTAACTGTTAGATGAAACATACTTTTGATAGTTAAACTTTTTTTCAATGTTTGTTAAATTATTATGAGAGATCGAGTATCTCTTTACATTTTTACAATGCATTTTGTTACATTTTTTTCAAATTTTTAATAATCGCTGTATTAGGCAAATAATAGAAAAGATCGAATAAACGAATTACGGTTCTGGAATTCATTAATCTACATAACAGTTCGATTGAACATCTTTCTTGCAGCAAAAGTTTTTTAACATTAATTTGTTAAATTATTATGACTTATCGATTAATACTTTGAACTTGTTATGTAATATTTCGCTTTTTATTTGAACAATATTGACATTTGTAGATCATTTTATTATTCAACCGCATGAATAACCAGAAATATAAAGTGTGAACTCATAATTCATTAACCTATACTGAGTAATTGTTAGATTACTTGTCTTTTTAACACTAAAACAATTCTTTAACGTTTAAGTTGTTAAATTTTTAACAAACGTTGAGCATTTTATAGAAATTGTTTATTAATATTTCGTTATAATTGAACGTATTTATCATTTCGGTTACATTTTAAGGTTCAAACGTTATAACTAATCGGTTAAACAAATTGCAATCTCGGAATTCATTAACTTACCACATAACTGTTAGATTATTTATCTTTCTGACACAAAAACAATTCTTTAACGTTTAAATTGCTGAACTTTTAGGAGATGTTGAGTATTTTATAGAAATCATTTATTAATGTTTCATTACAATAGAACAATTTTATCATTTAGACTTCAAACTTAAAGAATAAGCGGTTAAACAAATTGCAATCCCGGCATTCATTAACCTACCGTGTAACTGTTTTACTATTTATCTTTCTTACACCAAAACAATTCTTTAACGTTTAAATTTTTAAGAGACGTTGAGTATTTTATAGAAATTGTTTATTAATATTTCGTTATAATTCAACAATTTTCTCATTTCAAACATTTTATGGTTCAAAACTCGATAACTAATCGGTTGAACAAATTGCAATCCCGGAATTCATTAACCTACCGTGTAACTGTTTTACTATTTATCTTTCTTACACCAAAACAATTCTTTAACATTTAAATTTTTAAGAGAGAAATTGTTTATTAATATTTCGTTATAATTCAACAATTTTCTCATTTCAAACATTTTATGGTTCAAAACTCAATAACTAATCGGTTGAACAAATTGCAATCGCGGAATTCATTAACTTACCACATAATTGTTAGATTATTTATCTTTCTCACACTAAAACAACTCTTCAATGTTTAAGTTGTTAAATTTTAAGAGACGTTGAGCATATTATGGAAATCGTTTATTAATATTTCGTTATAATTGAACAATTTTATCATTTAGACTTCAAACTTAAAGAATAAGCGGTTAAACAAATTGCAATCCCAGAATTCATTAACCTACTGTGTAACTGTTTTATTATTTATCTTTCTAACACTAAAACAATTCTTCAACCTTTATATTTTTAAATTTTTGAGAGACGTTGAGTATTTTATAGAAATTGTTTATTAATATTTCGTTATAATTGAACAAATTTACCCTTTTTTGGTCATTTCATTGTTCAAACTTAATGAATAATCGGTTAAACAAATTGCAATCCCGAAATTCATTAACCTACCGCATAACTGTTAGATTAAACATCCATCTGACGGCCAGGCATTTGTATTTCATGCGTGTGAGAATTCTCTTGACAGTTATTAAATACTCACTTCCTGTAGATTATTATACTCTAAAGCAGATACTTATTAAACTTTCTCCCAAGACCTTCATTACTTTTGGTATGCAAACAAGGTCCGAAGTTTGGCAAACTTACCCTAAAATCATTCTTGCATATTGAATGGACTTTGCCTAAAGATTTGATGCCTTTTCTAAGCGATGTTATCATGAATTAAGATTTTGTTAAATAAACGTGAACATAATTGATGCTGTAATAACTGAATTTTCAAATGTATTGCTTTAACGCAAAGATTTGATCCTTTTTTTAAAGCGATGTTATCATGAATTAAGATTTTTCGAAGTAAACTTTAACTTAATTGATTCAATAACACTTGAATTTTCAAATGCATTTTTAATGTAAAGATTTGATGCCGTTTCGAAGAGATGCCATCTTGAAATACGATTTTTTAAATAAACATGAACATTATTAATATAGTAATAAATAAATTTTTAAATGCATTTTTTAACATAAAGATTTTTTGACATTTCTAACCGATGTTATCGCAAAATAAGATTTTGCTGAATAAAAATGTACATAATTAATGCAATAATAACATTTTCAAATGTATTCTTCATCGTAAAGATTTAACGCCATTTTGAAGCGTTGTTAATATTATGCTAAATAAACGTAAACAGGATTGATGCTATAAGTATTAAATATTATTTCTTATATGAAATTATATTTGACTATCTGAGTTTTATAATAGTGAGCCGAAATGTTTCGATTCGCTTAAAAAAACTTTTCGAGGTATAGTGAAATGTGCAAAAATTGTGCTTAACATTAAGGGTCCCAAACTTTCGGTCTCTCTTTAAAGATCATATTTTCTAGATTGCGACTACGCTCCATATTTTGATGGTCAAAATTCTATACCCTTCTTTAAAAAATGCGTGTCCACTTAGAAAAAGTACGTTTTTGCGTCTAATTTCGTAACTTAAAATAACATCTATACAAATAAATTACCATATTTTAAGTCACCCCTTTCAATTATTAAGATTGGATTGTTCGTAAATATCTGATTCGTAAATGTCTATTAGAACAGAAGTTTTTAAAGGTGTTCGCTTTTTTATCAAGTGCACTATAAGTTGAAAGATAATTGATATTTCTTTTCTAACAAACTATAATGTATTTCTTCAGATAAATCTATCGACACATTACATTTAAAAAACATATGTTGGGATATGTTTTTTAAATGTAATTGTATATGAACAAATATGTTTTCAACATATTTGTTCATATGTTGAAAATATATGAACAAAAAATATATCACAAGAAAATTCCTCCATTATTGGGTCCCGCAGTAGACAGATAGTAAAGACATGGTTCCCAGTAGAACACAGAAGTCAAGCATCACTTGCTGAGGTCAGTAAGCAGGTGGTTGATCACTTTGAACAGCCTGCGTAGGGACTGAGGGTGCGCGATATCGGTTATCGTTACTGTTCTACCGTAAAGTGTTGAATTTCTCGCACCGGTCGTCGGGCTATCAAATCAGGGGAGGATAACTTTCATCCTCTTCAGAGGATGAAAGTTATGATGGCAAATCTGCAGATCGTCCTCAGGGTTGCTCCCTTGACGATCCCCAATAGCTCAATGTGCAGCTCCAGTGTGACGTAAATAAAGTACCTTCCTGCCTCCATTGTAAGATTTTAATTTCATTAAATTTTGCACTTAATTATATTTGAAAATTAATATTTTTCTCCTATTATTTGGCAACAACTTATTGCTTCAGATCCATATATCCCTTTCGACATATTTTTTCCTTCTCTTTTATAACTCTGTGCAAACTTCAAAGATGTAATTATTCGCCCTCTTCAGATTCCACACTGCAATTTAAACAAACATTCTAAAACATTCCGCCAAGTCTTTCAATATCTCCTCGAATTCTTACGTTTGATCGATGATTTCCCCCCATTCTGTTTAACCACCCCATAACATCACTTCAAATTTCAAAGTATTCCAAACGTGAAGTACCTGAAATATGTGGGTGGGATTTTCGCCTGAGCACCCCTCCCTTTCCCTTGGCTTCGAAGGGGTATTTCATAAGGATAGATGGAGTGGCATTTTCGATGTTCGAAATTCGGTTCGATGCATTTATTTAACTTAAATTGAGCGCCAAGTTACTAGTAAAGTGGTGCTTACAGATCTATTCGACTTTATAAAGCATGCGGCTTTTGGAAACACTTTTTTTTAAAGATACTTTTGTGTTTTTCGGGGGAAAAAGAAGAAGAAAAGAACAGATTTGTAGTTCAAATATTTGTATGTTGTTTTCTTCGCTTGGAAACACATAATAAATCATTTTGAATAGTAGTATGTATTTTCAGATACTTAAATGCTGTTTTTAGAAGGCTCCGTCGTAAAATGATGCTTTTTTAATGAATAATATGTTTTTTTTTATAACTGCTGTGGTTACTCATGGCGGTCAGGCTTAGCCTATCTAAAGTCTGAGCTGCAAAATATGGATTTGAAAACGTTTATTTTATAGACAATGAGTGCAGAATTGTCTTATTTTGTTTTAGAGCATAAATTTATAAATACTTTACAAAATTTGAATTTGAAAGCGTTTTTTTTCTCCCTCTCCTATTTCGTAAGCGGGCCTCTTAAGCAAGCCCTCTTCGTAAGCAAGCCCTCTCCTATTTCGTAGGTATGCTTCGTAAGCAAACCCTCTCCTATTTCGTAGGCATGCCTCGTAAGCAAATCCTCTCCTATCTTGCAAGCAAGCTCTCTCCTATTTCGTAGGCATGCCTCGTATGCAAATCCTCTCCTATCTCGTAAGCAAGCTCTCTCCTATTTTGTAGGCATGCCTCGTAAGCAAATCCTCTCCTATCTCGCAAGCAAGCTCTCTCCTATTTCGTAGGCATGCCTCGTAAGCAAATCCTCTCCTATCTCGCAAGCAAGCTCTCTACTATTTCGTAGGCATGCCTCGTAAGCAAATCCTCTCCTATCTCGCAAGCAAGCTCTCACCTATTTCGTAGGCATGCCTCGTAAGCAAATCCTCTACTATCTCGCAAGCAAACCCTCTCCTATTTCGCAAGCATGCTTCGTAAGCAAGCCTTCTTCAATTTCGTAAGCATGCATTTAGAGCCCTGTCCATTTTCGTAAACACGCATTTCGAGTTTTGTCTGAAATGAAAATTCACCTACGATATAATATTTCAAAATAACTAAATGGAAATGGAGACAAATGTGAAACAATAATTCTAAAATTTTACATTATAAATTTTTTCTGAACTCGTGGTTGTTCTAAACTACTTGTCGGAGCTAGTTTTAACATTTCTAATAATAAAAAAAAATATTTATTTTATTGTAGAAGCTAATTAATAAACCTAATATAATTTTTTCTTGAGCGAATTGTATTTACTTTAAATAGCTTTAAGGTTGTAATATTTACTTTCAAGTTGAGTAACATTAATTATAGTTGAATATGTTTTTGTTGTGAAAAATTGTTGATGTAGCAGTTGATTGTGAAGCAAAACTGAAAAACAAATAATTACTTGTCTTTGAAGAAAGTAGATGAATCAAAAGCTACTAAAATAATTCACGCAATATTAAATAAATTGCTCAATTAACAACGAACTTCGGTATTCATTGTCTACGCATTAAACGTTTGAGTTGAATAAAATTGTTTTTATCTGTTAATTGATGATAAGCGAAATTGAAACCTTTAAGACTCATTAACCTTGGGGATCAATTAAAATGAAGGTGTTTACTTAGTGATAATTGAATTACCATGTTTGCTTTTAACCATTGTTCCGGATTGTTAATGAAGAATTCCTGAAAAATTCCTTGAGAGAAAAGAATAATCGAACTTTATTTTTGAGTGTCATATATCACGGGGTCTTGAATGCATTTTAGGGTATGCATCACGGGGGTATGCATTTTGATTTTACTACATTATAGTCAAACTACTACAAAAATGTAATGTATTTATTTTATGTCTAATTCAATTAAAGATTTATTCATTAATCTTAAAATTTTGTTTTTATTTCATAAAGTATAGCTCCCAAGGGTTCCCACAGTTAAGACTTTTTCTTAAATCATTAATGACTTCTTAAACCTGTAATTATATTCATGTCAACCAAAAAACCATAATTTATATAATATTTTGGTTATTGTTTTGAAGTTATTTATTTAAAATGCCAATGAAAAAACAGCATTTAAATAAAAATCCATAATATTTAATATTTCGGTTATTTTTTTAGAAATTATTTATTTAAAATGCCATTGAAATAATAAAAGTTTCTTTAATGTTGAAAAAATGTCCTTAAATGTCGTTGTACATTTAACGATATCCAAAATTCATTTAATATTTCGGTCATTTTTGTGAAATTATTTATTTAAAAAACCAATAAAATAACGTCATTTTAAAAAAAATCTATAACTTTTCTTTTAATATTTCGGTTATTTTCGTGAAATTATTTATTTGAAATGCCAATGAAGAAACAGGGATATTTAAAAAAAAAAGGAAGAAAAAAAATCACTATAATTTATGGAATAAATGGCGGAAAGGTAAAGAGAAATGCATTTAAAAGAGATTGCATTTGTTTCTCTTCGAATTTTTCAATTCAAAATAAAGTTACCGAATTCAAGAATGTTTCTTTTTTAACCATTTTTATTAAAAAAAATTTCGTTTTAAGTTAATGCATATAATTAAAAATAAATTCAGAGCTGGACCAAATGCCCCTCCATCACCTGGGAATTCAGTTGCCTGACACAGAACTTAATCTTGAAACTTTTAATGCTTAACCAATGAAAAGACTTCATTCTACAATCTCCACATAAAATGTTTTCAAAATAATTAGTAATGTTTCTATGGTTGATAGATAGTCACAGCTGCTAATGAATTTTTATATATTAAACGGGTGTCAGGAGGTGTAGTATCGGGCCTCGTTAAACTGTTCTACCGTAAAGTGCTCGACTTCGCGCAGGGTCGTACGGCTACCGAAACGAAGATGATATCCCTCTGTCACAACTTTGATGACGTACTTCAGATAATCCTCAGGGATATTTCCTAGACAGTCGCCAATAGCCCACTGTGCAGTTCTAGTGCGACGTAAATAACTGATGTGGCATGGTAATCGTAGAAATACCAGCTCAGGTGGTGAACACTTCACTTGACTGAACTCAAATTTACGCATGTTACCCAATCATGCCCAAGCACCTCGTCTCGTTTTTTTTTTCAAGGCTCTGTAGTTTAAATCCGTCGTAGAATTGCCTCGTAATTATGATCTCGATCAGACGACGTGGACAGCATCTGAGCTGGTATCCTTCCTTCCAACCTTACACACCACAATCAAGAGAACTTTCTGTCACTATAAGTTTGACGTGCTGAGTATAAATTTCGGTTTTTTAGTCAGCTCCCAAGATCGAACACTTGATTTCCGACTCTCCATCCACGGAGTTTGCGACGCTTTTACCGCCTGTGCCATCGAACCGAAACTTAAAACTACATGGTGACCCTGCCATAAAGCCCCGACTAAAGTGCTTTTTACAACGATTGGGTAAAGTGGTGATTTAAAATGATATTAGAAATTGCGTGATATGGTGCTTGTGAACGGAAAGAAATATAAAGTCTGAACCTTTTTCATTTACGCTATGATCTGTTAAAATCCACCCTAGATGCATAAACCGACTCCAAAACAAAACCCATCTTTGCACAAAATTGTTTCTCGTCTTTAGTAATTCGGCGCTAGTTCATCGAAAACATTTTCAGGATTTTCTTTGCAAAATAAATTTTCACAATGCTATGTTAAATATGCTTTCTCCTAAATAGGAAGTTTTCACAAAATCCTGAGATTGTATCGTTTTCCAAATTTTTCATGTTGTGTTTAAAATAATTCAATTTCTAGTTACACTTTTTGATAGAATTTTTGAGTTATTGCTTTGAAAACATGAAATTTCTACCTCAGACTTTTTGAAAGTGAAAAAATTGCTATTTTAACTTAATTTAAAAGCAATAAGAATTTCTGTGTAGAGTTCTTCAAAAAAAAAATCACATTTCAAGTTGAGAAAGTTCTTCATATTGACTCTTGTACGAATGGCATATTCAAGAACCCTGTCTTAGCCACATAAAATAATAACCATGTATACAGACCATGTATAAATACAGACCATGCACAAATATAACAATGTATATATAGAGATAACATAATGGAATTTATAGTTAAGATTGGCGTATTTAAGCAAGCAATCGCACAACTGCAAGACACGATTGCAGTTTATAAATTTAGGTTCTATTACAAAAAGGCAAAGTTAAACACATCAATGCAATTCACATATTCATATTACACCATGAGCTGCATTATTTAAAAATCTGGTCACATCACTGCACTTTACATGCTTATATCCCAGTACATGTCGGTGTTACTGTGAATGACGGAAATCAGTGGTTTTTTACTTTCTCCGGTGAATGTTGACAATCACATAATTGCTTTGGTAAATAACCGAAATAGATACTAGGTCTAGTTAAGTGCCACTGTCCGGTATACATTTAACCAGCGTACCCTACAGTGATGTTTTTTTTAAGGTTCAGTGCCGCAGCCCGGTACTCCGAACACTGATGTTTCTCTTAATCTACCCTCGGCAGATATTGAAATAATAATATCAACGAATAAATTAATATCAAATCTGATATAACAAATACTTCGGACATTCACCAAAGCGACTATGTGTTTGTTGACATTCACCAGTTAAAGTCTACATTTTTCTTGATTTCTGCCACTCACGGCAACATCGGCATATTAACACTTCCTATTATACCATTTCAATTTACATATTTATGTTCGAATTCATATTGGATTCTAGTACGGATTGATATGTTCATGCTTTCGTTGACTTTACATATTTAGGTTTTAACATGAATTTACGCTATTAAAGTCCCAGTCACATCTCTACAATAAGCTTATTAAGATTACATCACGAACTGGAATATCAACCGATCACAGCTCTTCAATTTACATATTTAGATTCTAGATCAAATAAGCACGCTCCTTCTAGAATCTTAATATATAAATACAATATAAATAAGTTGTTGACATATTGAAAGCTGTTAATGAAGAAACTTATCAGAGATAATTTTCCTCAGAATTAGGATTTTGTTCTGTGAAATCGGTTCTCAAATACAGTTATTGATAAAGTTATTTTGCAATTTCCTTCAAAAGGGAAAATGTAGAACTACCTGTTATAATCTTAACTGAGAAATACAACAGGAACTCCAGAAAGAGAGGGGTTGCCGAACCTGGGAAGTTAACTTCCCCGTCATTTCTATTACGTGATTTATCACCTTCATTAATGGTGTGCTATCTCCCCCATACCATTACAATTCTTCCACCCACGCAAAATTGAATGGTGTGGGGTTGCTTCAAGAGGGGGGAGGGAGGATATCTCCCGATTTTCAATTTGTTTCGGTGTGGATGGGGTGGTGTGAGGTATTCTGTTGTCTGTGTGTGTGTGTGTCATCCCATTTTGATCCTGATTTGAACCTTGCTAAATGCTGATTCGACAAAAATGTTCTAGAACAGCTGCATCAGCTCTTCCTGGAAATGAACTCTTGGTTCTATTTTCAGCGTCAGCTTGTCTGTTGTAGGTGTTTATCATTTTAGTTTCTTGATATTTAAAAATAAGATAGTCTTATCAACGCATTGCGTTTAATCCTAGATTTAACGCTTGAAATTGTGAGAAATGCAACCCTAGTAAACCAGTTGAGTCGTTATTTTCCCCTTTTAAGATCGCTATCGACCCCGTTAGAAATTTTGAAGCGTGTGTAACGATAATATCGTCTAATTCAGAAGCCATTTTAATATAGTGCAAGGTCCTCATATTTCTTATTTTCCTGATGAAAAATATTTTTCCTTACTTGACTTAATTTTTAGCTTTTTATCCAGATATTCCTGATTTCTGTTTGGAGTTCAGAACTTTCCATTTTCTACGATTGCAAATGTGAATTTTTGGATGATCGGCTTAAGTAATTGTAAGATTAAATTTTTAATACGAGATCTTTTTTAATTTTATTAAAAATAACTGCTAGTAAATATTCAAAAATTCGTTTCTTCACACTTAAAGACTGTCAATCTGCATGATTTAGGCGTGTAGCCCTTATCCAAAAGATTTTTTCCCATTTTTTTGGATCATAATTATAATAATTATAAAGTATTTTAATCATATAATAATTATATTACTTTTAATATAATATGCAGTCAAATGACTTGATTTTATGTGACTGTAATTTACTATGTGCTATTCAGTACAGCACATCCAATATTGCAAAATTTAAAAATTCCAAAGTTCAATCAGAATGTTGCGCAAACGAAACATAGAAATTCCTACATTATTAAATTTAACATGACAGCAAATTAAATTTAAGATGCTTGAGATTAATTAGTTTTACTACGAGGCTAAGCCCCCCCTGTTCGCTGCCGCTCGCCAACCCCGATGAGCTTCGGAATAATTGTTGTTTCTTGGCAGAAAACAGTTTTCAACTAAGTCAAAATTATTGACTTACATATATATACTAAAAGGAATTCTGTTTGCTTACGCTTGTGCCTCCACTTCCCTCGTCCAAATATTATTATATAGTATAAGTATTATAAATATTTAGATCCATTGTTAATTTTTCTAAGTAATCATTTTTTAAATAACATTTATATTGTTATAATATTATATTGTTCAAACAAATTTAATGAGTTCACAACCGCATTTTAATATTTTCGCATATCAAACGGGCGTGTATATTAAATACTGTTTTTGCTTGCATCTTATTGTGCATGAAGTTGATTGCTGAGTTCTAAATCATATAACAGATCGCTTTACTGTAATTTATAACAGTATATTAATGATATTTGCTCAAAAATAATAATTGTAAAACGGTTAACCAGATTAGATTCCCTTTCTAAATAACTTTATCTCAAAATGAAGCTCAGAATTACATTATAATAATAATAAAATAAAAAAAAACAATTCTTTAAGTTTAAAAATCTGGATTTTAAAACGTAACAATTCGCGATCGCAACGAACTATAGGGGGCGTTGTTGTATGAGACTAATACTTGCGATTTCTATATGAACAGTCATTCATTTACTCTAGAGACGTCTTTAATGTAGCGTGTAGCATTGCAACGTTCCTTTTATATCGTGGCTAATTAAATTTAAAAAAGAAAAATGTTTAATATCCTTTCTTATGCAAACGAAAACAAAATGGTATCTCTTTTTTTTTTAGAGAAGGAACATCCAAAACACATCGGAAAAATATTTATATTCTTATAAGAGTTAAAACCTACGCCCGAAAAATAGTTTTACTAAATTTAATGATATAACATGAAAGATCCATTTAAACTTTGCATTCCATCAAAAATTAAAGTGAACAAAAAGTATACATAAGCCTCATAATTTTATGTAATTTAATTTAGTGAAAAAGGTTTTTTGAAAACAATTTTTATTAAAAAATTTCAAGTTTCAATAAAAATCATTACTTAGAAACTAAAAAAAGTAAAATAAAGAATGCTTGCTATACAAAGCAAGGATGAAAAACCCAATTCTAAAAGTTCTTTACATTTTAAATAAACAACTTTCATGTTTTTTCTTTTTTGATTCATAATCGGACGCAGAAAACCATTCTATAGAAAACTATCATTTAAATCAAATAAGAAAAAATTACTTAGAAGTAAAAAATTTTATTTTATAAAAATTAACACTTACCTGCTTTATAAATCAGAAGAATTCCAAAATGATTTGTTCTTCGATTTTTGTTACCATTTTTTAGTGCTATGAAAATGCGTCTTTGGGATTTGCCAAAAATAGAACAAGATGCAATTTTATTTTTTCAGGAGCGAAATATTTTGCCCATTGTCCACCGAAATCCGATAAACTACTTTGATTTTAAATAAAGTGTTTTATTTTATGATTTGTCGCAAAAATTTTGGTGTAGATTGGTGACACTTAAAAACCGCCAAATCTGTAGTTGCGGTGGCGTTATTACGTAAGTACCGAATTTTTATTCCATACTTTTT
>NC_092208.1:84470000-84524449 GCF_043381705.1 Parasteatoda tepidariorum
CGACGATTCGACCCTTATGACATGGTGCATTATCCTGTTGGTAAACACCATCCCCCGCAGTAAAAACTGTTGCCATGAATGGGTGAACCTGGTCTGCAACTATGTTCAAGTAGCTTACAGACGTCAGGGATTGTTCTATGAGGATTATGGGTTCTAATGTGCCCCATAAAAACTTTTTTTCTAGGCGAGAAACCATGAAAAACATGGGTGAGCCCATTGTTATAGATGGAGGGTGGTCATAATGTAATGGCTCTTCGGTGTATACACTAAAAGGAATTCTGTTTGCTTACGCTTGTGACTCCACTTCCCACGTCCAAATATTATCTATTAGTATTTTAAAATTAGATCTATTGGTAATTTTTCTAAGTAATCATTTTTTAAAATAACATTCATATTGTTATAATATTATATTGTTATAATATTGTATTCTTATAATATTATATTGTTCAAACAAATTTGATGAGTTCACGACAGTAATTTAATATTTTCGTATATCAAACGGGCGTGTATATTAAATACTATTTTTGCTTGCATTTTATTGTGCATGAAGATGATCGCTAAGTTCTAAATCATTTAACAGATCACTTTAACTGTAATTTATAACGTTATATTAATGTTATTTGCACAAAAAAAATAATTATAAAATGGTTTACCAGATTAAATTCCCTTCCTAAATAACTTTATCTCAAAATGTAGCGCAGAATTAAATTATAATAATAATAAACAATTCTTTAAGTTTTGAAATCTTGAATTAAAAGCGTAACAATAGCAGTGCAGGAAAATAACCTTAAATTAGGGATACAAAAATATTTATAGGAAAACCATACCTTTATGACTTTTATTAATTTTGTACTGATGACAACCAAAACAATATGGAAATGAATGAGGGAAAACTGAATCCATCTACGTGATTTTCCGGCCAATAAGAATGCACGGACAGCAATGGAAAACTGCGACATCATCATTACATTTTTATATATAATAAGAAGCAATATATTAACTAAATTTTTTTACTGTCCCGATTTTTCTCGAACCGAAATATTTTTATTTCAATTTCAACTATTTTCAAGAGATGTTCACGATATTGTATAAGTTCCCTGTGTATTAAATTTTAGTAATTTAAAATTTGTCCGTCAGCCATTAAATCACACAAACCAACATAAGTATGAGTTCGGGACATTTCAGCATGGCAGCAGAATTATCAAAATAATTTCCCTCTTTCTCTTGAGATAAGATTTAAAAAAAAATTCTTCCCAATTCTCCATTACGTACTGTACTACTTCCTCACGCACCTCTAGAGCCGGAACTTGAATATCGTATAACATATATGTAATAACAGGGCTACATCTCTGTTATCATTGGTGTATTCATATTAAGAAATTGCAGTCAAAACCATAATAAGTTATCAAAAGATTTATTAAAAGATATGCTGGTGGTTATAACAGTTCACATCCGCCCTCCTCAAAGGAGGGGGAGTGGACAAGACTCCTTTTGTGGAACACGTTATTCAGCAAGAGTCATGCGAAAACCTTAGGTCTTGCATTAAATACAAACAGATTTTAGTGTAATTAGGTTACAGTCGTACATGCCATTGTATCTCTACGCACTATGGAAAATCATTTAATGCTTCCTAATATGGAAGTGAAAAAGGGACAAGATTCTAAAAATAACTCCTCCTTTCAAATATAAATCTAATTATTATTCAATGGTATGTTTTCAGCCTTGAATTCCCAAANCAACGCCCCCTATAGTTCGTTGCGATCGCGAATTACCTTCGTGACTTTTATTAATTTTTATGCTGATGACAACCAAAACAATATGGAAATGATAATGAAAAACTGGATCCTACCACGTGATTTTACGGCCAATAAAAATGCACGGACAACAATGGAAAACTGCTACATCATCATTAAATTTTTATATGTAATAAGAAACAATATATTAACTAAATTTTTTACTGTCTCGATTTTTCTCGAGCCGAAATATTTTTATTTCAATTTTAACTATTCTCAAGAGATGCTCACAATATTGTATAAATTCCCTGTGTATTGAATTTTAGTAATTTAAAATCTGTCCGTCAGCCATTAAATCACACAAACCAACATAAGTATGAGTTCGGGACATTTCAGCATGGCAGCAGAATTATCAAAATAATTTCCCTCTTTGTCTTGAGATAAGATTTAAAAAAAATTCTTCCCAATACTCCATTACGTACTGTACTACTTCCTCACGCACCTCTAGAGCCGTAACTTGAATTTCGTATAACATATATATGCTATTGATCGAAAAAGGCAAGTTTCGTCACCAATAATTGGTATGACAGTATGCTTCATCTTACAGTGTTGGCACGAGCCATTAAAATTGTAAAAAGTGCTGACTATTAAAATTCAAAAAATTTTCTTAAGGGAAATTAAAATTAGCAACTTTTTAAAGCATATTTTTTACAGTTTACTGTTGAAAGCGAATGCAAAAAAAAATTTTTATATGAATAATATTAAATGTAAGTCATAGTGGTAGATACGATTGAATACTCAAAGAGATAATAAATAAATAAAAGTGAATTGAGTTTCTACCACATTTTACATAGTCGCCGGTGGCAACCCTGATCTTATCGCCGTTTGTGTTTAAATTTTGTACAGCCATTTTAGAAAGGATCAAAACTTACTCTAAATTATTACTTCGTTACTAAGTTTTTATTTCTATGAAAATAGAAAAACTATTCTAAATAAATGCCTAACGTATAACTGATGCCTAACGTAATGCCTAACGTATAACGCACCACTATGACTACCTAACAAAATGAATTGAAACTACATTTATTGTTGCCAATTTAGATAGAGAAATCCCCGCGTTTTCGTTGTCACGCGAGAGAAATAAATATAAAGATTATGTTGTAATCACGATAATTATAATTAATAATAAAAAGTTTTATAAACGTATCTAAATTAACGTTTTTAATCATTCTTTTTGGAACCTGAACTTTAAATAAGGGCAGAAAATGTAATTTTTACTAAAAAGTATCTAGCTTGGAAAAAAGTAAACTCATAAATTAAAAAAAGAATTCGATTAATTAAAGTTAATCAAATTGTTTTTAATTATTGCTAGAAAATGATAAATTTTTTCCTTTAGCGAATTTTACATATTGTAGTATCTTTTCACAATGAATCTTGTTGTTTACATTTTATTCGTGAAACAATACCCAATAGATTCATATAATTAGATATTTATGCGAAATAAAACTTTCCTAAAGGTTACTTGAATCAAATATCTTACCTTTCTTATAATTTTCCCTTACCTCCTTTTTTTCCTTACCTTTCTCATCTCATAATTTTTTTTTTTAATTTCTTATAATTTATATTCCCGCGTCGATTTTCTTTCACTGAAATAACGAGGAGAAACGGAGAGTAGAAAACTTTTCTCTTAATTCACCCTCTAGTCACGTGGTTTCATTCTTCAGATAAAAACTATCGTGATGTGCGTGCTTTATTTGCATTTCTCCTTTTTGGTAAAACCAATTATATTCTTATAAAAACAATCGCTTTGAAAATGCTTACTAACCAGAAAAAAATAATAAACCAATATTTTTTACATAATAAAATTATATCAAATGTTGTCCGATATATTGGACGCTGGTTCTCAGTAGAAGATAATAACTTAAAAAAGTTTATTTTTAATTCTAAAGCAAACGCTAAAAAATAGCTATGTAAAAAACTTATCAGGATACTTAATTTGTGCTGGGGTTTTTTTCCACACTAACTTTCCACATAAATTCTCTTTTGTATAAGATAATCCTGCGAACTTTCGCAGATGGTTTAGATTGTGGGGGATAAAGTAGATGCGCGGAGAGAAAAATCCCTCTCATTGTAATACAATTCAAAGTCAATTCGCTATAAGGGAAGAGTGATTTCGGTTAACAAAATATTGGCAGATCCACTTTACGTAATTGCTATAACGCCGCATTATTGAGTTTCAGTCAATGTGTTATCATCGTGACGTACAGTGCAAAGAAAAAAAAATATTTGGTTAACACCATTGGGACCGCTCAATGTGAAACTTGGGGGGTGGGGGAACATTGTTCCGATTGTATTGTTTGAAAATTTTAAATCGAACAAATTTATTCCGTTAAATATAGTTTTGAATTCTTTATTGCTTTTATAATCGAAAGTAAGTCTATATTTTGAAAAGAATGCATTTTTATTTTTTAATAAAACATTTTACACAAAACTTTTAAATATTAATGTTCACTATGATTTCGTTGATGCTAGAATTGCTTCACAAATACAGTGAAATCTCTTGGGAGCGGCCACTCTCTGTTCCGCAGTAAAATGGTCGATTTTAGGGTCGTTTTACTACCAATGACTTAGACGACTTTAATTTTAGTCAGCGTCATTTTCTTGGTCCGGAAATCTGTTGGCGTCATGAAAAGACGGATCAGTAAATAAAATTCGGCTTCTATAAAAATGATCCCTACTGATATAATTATGTGCAAAAACATGTTTACCATTTATGAATTATAGAACTATTTTAAATAAATGAACAATTATGTTTTTTTGTTTAAATTTGTGTTTATTTTTATATCATAAAAATTAGCTAGCCTTAAAAGATGAGAAGAGGTTTGTTTGGTTGAGATGATTAGTTTTTTTTAAAAAAAAACTTATGTTTATTAATTTAACTTTCACTTCTAAAAATAAATAATAGTCATCGTCTTTAGTGCCCTCTGACTGCAACATGAGGTTGTATCGTAAAAAAGAGTCTCTCTAAATAAGAGCCTCACACAAATATTTTGAAAACATTTTAAACTACATATTTGTTTTGTTAATATTTTTTATTTTGATATTTATTTCGTGTTTCCATATTTGACCTTTTCCGCATTTGGTGCAGATGTTTTCCCGGTCGCTGGGAGAGGTTTTGATGGTCTTTTCAACACAAAGTCTATGGAAAAAATTGCTTGCCTCCCCAACGGGGTCGTAAATGGAGGTGGTCACTACATAGGGGTGGTTTATCCTGGAGATTTCCCTATATTATGTATTACTTCAAAACATTTATTTTGACAGGGCTTTCGGGATTAATTTTACTGTACGGACTAAATTACAAATCACTAATTAGCATAAAATGCATAAAAGAAAAGCTTTAGGTGGCTACATTTAGTATGCGACCTTTGAAGCTGTAGAAATATATTTATAATCATAGAAATAAAAATTTTTAATGTTTAAAATATTTAATTAAAAATATGAGGTTTTAGAAAACAAATAGAAATTACCTTATGTATAAAATTCTTGTTCTTATAAAAAGAGTTTTTAAAAATATTTTTTCTGTGTCTTAAGTCTTCCTCACGTTTAAAAATAAATTATGTTATTAAATCAAATTAATTTTTATGTTCTGGTTCATTGATTTTAGCATTCTTTCTATGCGGAATACGAGTATGTACGTTTGACATTTGGAATTTTTACAGAATGTTGGAATAAAAAATGAAACGACTAAACGTTTCCCAGGCAGCTAATGTGTTCTACAAAGCGTTCAATTAGCATTATTTTAACGCTATTTCGATAAACGTGATGCCAATACCGCCATATATATGGCATGGCACTTTTTACTATAGGGGCAAATCATTTTAGTATTTTCATCATTGCGTTTACTGTTATATTTACAAATATTTTTATAATAAGTGTTTGCGGAGTTATACTTATTGTTAATAATTATTATAATTATTCTTGGTGAAAGGCATACTTGAAATACATCCGGTCCGTTAAGGGTTTAAATGGAGGCATCTCGATAAATATACGGTAGATCAACAAAAAAAAATAAGAATAATAATCTGTATGTGCTTGGTATATTGGAAAATCTATTGACTATAACAATTATGCGCAAGATTAATGTTAGATAACCATGTGTCAATTAACTTTTAAAAACTGTGAGAGTCATATTTGGAAGTTTCATGAAGTTATTTATTATTACGCATTATTATTGTCATTATTTAGCTATGGAAACTGTACGTTTAAAACAAAAAAAAATGATAAGGGTTTAAAAATAGTAATGATGATAGTTTAATTTTTATTTTCTTGGTAAATTTGATAAAGTACCAGAGGGACACATAATTTAAACGTCTCTGGTCTGTGCAGCTATTAAGTTTGGTTGGTATGAACTCCGAATTATCCAGTTCAAAGTATCAAAATCCGTTTTAAATATTTAAAAAAAACGTGTAAAGTGCCAATTCTTTAACCTGAATTTTGGTTATGGAGCCCAGGTTAGATGCAGTTGAAATTATTTATACAAATAATTTTGAGTAATGGAGAAAAAAAATTTAAAATAAAACGAAGTTTATATTGCGAGTTATAGTTTCGAGACCTCTATATTAAGCAGTTTAAAATTATTACAAATGTTTTTGCATATTTCTTTTTAAGCAAAGTTTTCCCCAAATATCTCTCCCGACCCATTGGTTAGAAACGCCTGAACAAAGTGGTTAAAATTATTAAAAATATTTTACAACATTTAAAGAAATCCCACCCAGATTTTAGTCGTGACCCAAAATAACCAGTATAAATTATTGCAAATCCTTTTAATCATTCAATATATCAAAATACCAGCCGAATCTCTGTTATGACCCATAAGTTGGAAACTTCTGAGCTGAGCAGTTTAAATTATACAAATCTTTTTTAACATTCTATGAATCAAAATACCAGCCGAATCTCTGTTGCGACCCATAGGCTGGAAACTTCTGAACTGAGCAGTTTAAATTATTGCAAATCTTTTTAATTATTCAATACATCAAAATACCAGCCGAATCTCTGTTATGACCCATAAGTTGGAAACTTCTGAGCTGAGCAGTTTAAATTATACAAATCTGTTTTAACATTCTATGAATTAAAATACCAGCCGAATCTCTGTTGCGATCCATAGGCTGGAAACTTCTGAGCTGAATAGTTTAAATTATTACAAATCTTTTTAATTATTCAATACATCAAAATACCAGCCAAATCTCTGTTATGACCCATAAGTTGGAAACTTCTGAACTGAGCAGTTTAAATTATTGCAAATCTTTTTAATCATTCAATATATCACAACACCACCCAAACCTGTCTCGACCCCTTAGATTGGAAACTACTGAACTAAGTATTTTAAATTGTAACAGATCTTTTTGATTACTCAATAAATCAAAATATCACCGAGAGTTTCGACCTGCAGGTTGAAACCCCTGAACTTAGCAGTTTTAAGTTCATGCAAAAAACAAATTTTGAACATTAAAAAAATAATTATAAATAAATAAATAAAATTGTTACTTCATAAATTCATGGGGAAAAAAATCCAATTAGTATTCCCGACAAAAATGAATGGGATGTTAAAAAATTTCAATTCACTTCTTCACTGAATTTCGAAATGAGAGAGTTGCCGGTGTGTAAGTGTGGGTGGGGGGAGGCATTGAAGGGTCCCTCAGTAAAGGGGGTGGGTGGAAAGGACTTTTCCGCATCTGATGATCGTTTCATTTCCCTCCGAATCCTCAAGATAGATTCACTCGTTCAATAATGCAGGAAATAAGGAATAGAAAGGTGTGATAAAGAGATTTGGAGAAAGGAAACTGTAAGGAGGGATTTTTCTTCTTCCCTTTTTCCCGGTTTGGGGGGGAAAAAACAAAAGAACTGCTTTCACACTTTCTTTTTCCGCTATATTTATGTGAAAAAATATTCTTTGAGAAGAAGCAAACAATTTTATTTGGAGATAGAATAGAGGAAACGGAACTCGGATTTTCGCGAGTCAAGTTTAATTTAATATTAGTATTTATTTATATAATTAGTGCAGGAAAAATAATCAGCTTGACATTTTTTTTTTAAACATTTTTTCATAGCTTTGGAATTTTTTATATGATAGGTAAGATCATCTTTCTTCCCGGCACTTAATTGAATATGCGGCAAGGATGGATAGTTCTACTTTCGCGTGATTCTGGCAAGGGAACATTCTGCGGTGTTCAGGAAAATATTTCACTGTTCGGAATTTTTTTTTTGTCAAATCGCTGTTCGTCGCTGAGGTAATTGAGAGGAATTTAAAACAATTTTTTTATTTTTCCCTGCCGCTGTCAGATTTTTCACTGTGGTTGCTACGCGATGGACATAACAGGGCAGAAGTTTTCCCCAAACACCTTGAATTGTTCTTTTAAAGTGAATTACCTTTCTCATATAAATACTGTTTAATCCCTCCCTAGTGACCTTTAAGTTCTGTTACCTCGATCTTTTTTGTGTCAGACATAGTTACTAGCACCATTTTCTTTTTACTTTAAGTACAATTTATCGTATTTTTTCCTGGATTCACTCCTATATTAATGCAATCGTGTGTATTTAAACAGTGTATTTTATCCAAAACGTTTTGCTTTTTATGGTCAGATATCGTAGCATCGCTTGATTTGGTATTTAATATGTGCTCATTTAATTGAAAGCGGAAGAAAAAAAGGTATGCAGTTTCAGGGAACGATAAAAAAAATCATTAGAAAAGTATTTTACTCGTTTGTAATTTTTTTTTTCTCGTGAGCTTTTACTGGAAGAGATATTAATGTTAGAGCGTAATTGCTTGATCATATTGTTGCTGAGTTTATTTTTTGCATCCTTTTCTTTTTCGTTTATGAAAAGCATTAAATTACATTTAAAAAAAGAAAAATAAATACTTAACGAGTATATGTGAACCTTTAACAGAAATAAGGAGTTATAATTGATGTTATCCGAATAAACATCTGACGTTTAATACATAAGAAGAGAATATGTAATTTCTCAAAGCAGCTCATGAAAAAAAAAAGGCTTTTCCTCAGGGCCAAGACAAGAAATAAAAATCTAATTTCCCTTTTGAGTCGTTGCCCTAAGCCTTCCGGATAACTAAATTACGAAGTTTTCTAAGCCCTGCCTACTTAAGTTTGATGTAGCATGAAAATGGTCCGCTACTTGATAAATTCAATTTATTTTTTTCTTGAAAAGTTAATCACTTCTAAGTCACCATGTTTCTTTTTTGATTAAATTTATGTATTAGAAGATCTTTGGTTAATAAAAGAAAAGTTATTAATTTTTAACGGTATAAAGAAATAGCTTAATTGTTCGATAATTATCACGTTTAATTAATTATTGCTTTCATGTTACTTTGCTTCGTAGCGGTTTGTTTGGCTTTTTGTGGTAGAGGTCACTTATATTTGGTGTTCGTGATGACTGTTTAAATGTTCAAATTCTTTTACGGGTGTAACTTTTCATGCTATCTTTTCGATGTTCTGATCTTTAGAACAGTTGATCTCTTTTTTTTTCTGGCTATGCAGCAGGGCTCGAAAAAACTCAGAAAATTTACTCGTCCCCGAGGACGGCTTGTCCAACAATGTAGTATCAGTCCTCCTTTGAAACTAACCCGTAGCTTCTAAATAAATAAAAATATAATTTTCTCTTATTTATTACAAAAATTTATATAAATTGCACAATGAATCAGTAGTTACTAGGATTACAAATGCTAGGATAACATTATGCAGTAATAAAGGAAATACTAGGTTACTAATAGTAACCTAGTATTTCTTTTATGAAATTTATTTCTTTTATGAAATTAATTTAAATGACAAAGGTCAGGTTATCTGGAATGTCAATTTATCCGAGGGTACTGCGTTTTTTAAATGACTCATATATGACGTTTGCCAGTTCCACAAGGCACATGCCGAAGCACAATGCATTGCCAGTCCAAATGCAAACTTTGTTGTTGTTGTTTCTAATGCTACTTGCCATACTAGCAAGCCTGCTTGGTGAAACCGAGCAAATTTAAGGCAGAGTGTGCGTTTCTTGTTTTTCAGTGGAGCCATCTATGGCCAAGAATTTGACTTCTGCCACATCACACCCGTTTATAGGGTGGACCCATTCATACATCCATTCATTCATCCACAGATCGTAATTTTGACCTGAATCAGAGAACGATCGATCTCCAATCCAGTACCCCCAGAGGTATTGATTTGTTATGGGAACATGGTGGACTGTTGCGACTCGACAGATTTAAGTATCTCGGACATGGGCCCAGCGCCCTACCGACCAGGCTATCACGGCAGAGCAAACTTTTCTTTTGTTCACCGATTACGTGGGCATGCGCAGTTGGTCTGACGAAGGAATTTCGCGGGATTTCTTGATTAGTAAGATAACAAAAAATTGAAAATGTATCACGAACATTAACGGGTAAATGACCGTTCGCGCGGATGTCGAATTCGAGAAATTCGTTGTCCGCGGTGAATTTTTGACTACCGAGGACGGTCGGTTTTTCGAGCCCTGCTATGCACCCCTCAATGTTCGACCCTTTTTTTTTTTGGGTAGAACCCCCAAACTTCATAAACAAGTTCCATTCGCATTTCTCTATATAACGTGAAAACATGATGGTCTAACACTGTTTGTCGGTGCATTTTTAGTGGCCAGAAAAATCACATGGTACGATCCAGTTTTTCCACATTGATTCTCATATCACTTTGGTTGTCATCAACATAAAATTAATAAAATAAAGAAAATCCATAATCTAAAGGCTCGTACAACTATGATTACGATTTTGATTTTAAGTGCTTTCTAAATTAAGAGCTTAATAGGACGCCATACCGTGTAAGAAACTTTTCCTGGCAATTTCACTCTTTTCTTCATTACTAATTAAAAATTTGAGAAAAAAGTGAGTTTAGACAAACTTAAGAGTAAGCCATGAAGCTTCAAATGCTGAAAGCAAAATTTTAATATATGCAAATGAAAATAAATGATGAGAAAACAACTTAGGATTACGCAAAAGAGAATTTCTCTTCTAATAATTTGTTGGCATTTTAATATTTTGAAGTATTTTTTTGAGCATTTGAAACTTTATAACTTACTCTAGGTATTTTTTGCCTGAACTTACTTTTTCTTTCTTTTAAACTAGTAATGAAGGAGGAAGAGAATTTGTGACGAAAATCTTCTCCCGCTTTATGGCTTCCTAGATTATACCTTATTACACTACATTTAAAGATGAACATTTTTGAATCGATGTCCAAACTTAGAAACCATTTTACAATTATTATTTTTGGAGCATTAATATGCTATTATTCATCACCATTTTATTTTATTTCATAACGGTCGTTGAACAGCCGATCCAATTTCGGGTTTACGACTCCCAATGTTCAACTCCGTAGCCTTGTTAATTTGAACTTAACGCAGAAGACAAAGGAACTTCTAGATTAAGTATTGGGAGAAATTTGCTTTCGTGGAGGACTTAATGATAGAACTAAGCAGCAATCAACGGCAAGAGGACTCTAACCCATGATTCGTCTACCACGGAGGATATTTTACGTCAGCACTGTGGTCGGTACAAGCCGGGTTCGGAATTCGTATAGACCAGCCATCGCTGGGATTTGAACTATGTTCATTTCATTGGAAGGAGGTCCCGCAGTGGACTGATCGTTAAGACACGATTCCCAGCAGATTACCGAAGTCAAGCATCACTGGCTGCTGTCAGTGTGCGGGTGGGTGACCACTTCGACCAGTCTGCTTGGGGACCGAGGGTGTGCGGTATGGGTCCTCGTTAAACTCTTCTACCGTAAAGTGCTGGACTTCGCGTGCAGGTCGTCGGGCTACCGAAGCAGAGGTGCCATCCCCTCTGCAGAGGATCAAAATTGTGATGACTTGTCTTCGGATCATCCTCAGGAATGTTTCCCAGACCGTCGCCAATAGCCCATTGTGCAGCTCTAGTGCGACGTTAAGTAACTACTACTACTTATTTCATTGGAAGGCGAGCGCTCTATCGCCTGAGTCATAAGGAGAGTTCGTTAATCGATTTGGAACTTAATATCAGCATGTGATCTTAATGTGATGCATACACAAATTATATTTAATACGTAGGCCTGTTAGGCAAGTAAAAATATTAAATTACGGTTGTGAACTTACTAAATTTGTTATAATAATGTATTGTTAATTTTAATTGTTACTTTATGATTATTTAGAAAAATTATTTTTCACTAGTAGATCTTAATAGAATCATAAGGGAATCACAAGCGTAATCAAACAGAATTCTTTTTCTATCATATATTTTAAGTGAATAATTTCAACTTTCATAGAAAAAGCTATTTTATCGAAAGAAACAACAATTATTGTGGAGCAATCATCCCGGTTGCAAAGCGGCAGTGAACGGTGGGGACTTAGCCCTTCAATTTCCTTAGATAACTGATCGATCATAATAGCAAATATAAAGTAATTTTTTCTCAAAATAATCTTTCTATTAAAAAAACTTTTAAAAATACATTTTTGTTTAAAAAAAGTATTAGAATTTGTATTAAAAAATATTTTTTGCTGTTTTAATCATATGCATCAATGAAAATCTCGAAGAAAAGAAATTTTTAATGCTTTCTTTTTACTCCCCTAGGAAACGACTCTTATCTCACCCGAAAATTATTAAAATGTTTCTCTAATCTTATTTCTGTGTAGTAGAATTTTTAATAAATTCTTCTCTAAAACGTTACAATTTTGTTGGTTGAATTCATTCTAATTTTGGCTTCTTTCTTACAGAACACCTACAATATCTCAACAATCATCGATTAGTGGGGAGATTCCTCTTCCAACTCCTGATACAGAAGAGCAACCCTCCTCCATGGATGAAAACGATGCATTTTCTAGGTATGTTTTATTTTTAAATAGCGCGTTTTATGTAATTCTCTATTGCTAAATAGACATAATAGATGGCGCCACCATTGTTTTATTATTGTTGTAAATTCGCATTTTACTATATTTTATTCTTGAAATTAAAAAGCAGGATATTGCGAAAATTTTCTAAAATTAATAATATAAAATCGAAAGAATAACAATAATAATAATAATTAATAACGTCATGTCTGCGAACAAAATGTGTATAGTCGCATAAAAATTGCATGCATTAGAAAAAATCAGTTGGAAAATTAATAATTTAGATAATAATGTTGTCATTAAAAAAATGTTAGCTTTATATAAGAGGTTAAAAACTAAAGTTAGCAATATACAATTTCTTTACTTAATTATCAGTCCTAAATTTCTTAAAATTCCTATAAAATTTAGAACAATCACATGTGGGTCTATTACTTACATAACTAAACCTGGTACCATTTTCTTTTATTACTCTGAATAAAATTATTAACAATATTGTTAAGGAAGGTTTTTCTTGGATTGTCACTAATAATCAACTGATTTTAGAATTTATTAAACATAATAAAATTAATTCTATTGCGACTTTTGATTTCCAGGATCTTTTCAATAGCATTCCCCTTTCTAAACTAAAAGATGTCCTTTTGAATTATTACTATGATTTTAAAAAAATATCCTTAATTGCGATTTTGATTATTGGAAAATTTTAATTAATTTTTGTCTTTTTGATAATTATCTTTAAAATAGAAAATACATTTTTCTTCTAATTGATGGAATACCAAAAGGATCTAATTTTTCATCTCTCTTAGCTAACTTATTTTTGCATTATTATGAAAAAAATTATACTTTTGATATTAAATTTGTTTTTAGATTTATTGATGATTTAATTATCTTTAATTTTAAAGATTATAATATTTTATTAAATAATATTTTTCCCCGAGGAAATTAATCTTGCTTCGTAATCATGATGATAATTTTAATTTCAATTTTTTGGATTTGGGTATTATAAAAGAAGAAAATATCTGCTTTGTTGATTTATTTATACGATAAAAGAAATCATTTTTATTTTAATATAAATAAGCTTCGAATTCAAATGTTTCTAAGAACATCTATTTAAACACCATTTTTAATCAAATGAATAGAATTAAAAGAATAAATAGTAGTGTTTATTTATCCATGAAACAAATAGACAAACTCTTGAAAAATTTGATAAAAAAACAATGGATACTTAACTAATGCAATAAAATGTTATATAAAATCATTGAATTAATCGTATATTTCTGTAAATAAATTTACTAAAAAACTCTGTTGTTAATTTATATAATTTTTACCGTGTGCAAATCCATTTCGGGCAAGTCCGTGGCTAAAATTATGTACAAAGCAGGCAATTCATGTTTCTTTCTCTTTTCTATTTTATTTTATTTTCTTCTTAAATAAAAATTAATTTTCTAAAATTATTAATTTTCAGAAATTATTAATTGTCAACTTCTTTAAATTATCCAGTATAATATTACCTTGCGCACATCCATTTTCGGGCACATCCTTGGTAACTAACAAATCAAACCCACTTTAGTACTGCCCTATAAATCAAATTTCACTCCATTTACTCTTTTACCTCAATTTGCGCTCCTGTTTTCATATTTTATAATCTAGCAATCTTGTTACGAAAATATTTTAAATCATTCCTGAAAATTTTCCTGTTCATGGAAGTTCATTTTGAATTCGCTAATCGCTTTATAGATTTCGCTTTATGGTTTATTCTGTTTTTTCTTTACTTATTTTCTGTTTTAACGCGATATTTTTACTTTATGTGCTCTATTTTATTTGTTGTAAATTTTTTGTAATTTTTTTAGTGCTCCTCACTCTATTGTATTAATATAGTTTGCTTCGGCTATATTGATACAATATTCGAAAGCACTCCATTTTTACGGATATAATAATTGTGTTTTATTGAAGTTTTACGAAAAATAATTTCAATTACTTCTGAAAACAATAAATATTTTTTCCTCCTCAGTCATAAATCGAAGCTCACTTTGGGTGCAGACAAGTTTTCATTGTTTAGGGGGAATTCTTTTCTATTTTTCCCCATGTAACAATGCGACGAATATACGTTTGCCGAAGGGAATTCTTATTCTACAGTAACCTTAAATGCGTGAGATTTTCATCTTGAAAGTTCACAAGAAACGACAAAACACACGTTTTTACGCTCTACTTCTCGAATCGAAAACATTGGGAGGACAATTGGATTAGTCTAATAATCCCTGCAATTCACTAGTGTCATTACGAACTTATTAAATTCATTAATCTCTATTTTAAGTCTGGTCATTTTACATACCATCGCGAAATTTATAAAATTTTGACAAATAATTTGTCATTTTTTATAAACCATGTGTGTTTTAATTAATTTTAGCAGTTAAAAAATGAATAATTCTGCTTATCTTAATTCATTGGAGGGAAAAAAACGAAAGTAAAAATTGATTATAGACTGATTCTTTTATTTTCCGTGAATACTTATATACAATTTTAAACTATAATTTCAATAGTAATACCATTCCATATAGCAAACTTTTTTTGCATAAACTAGCCCATAACTATTAGAAGTTAGAATAGATACCAAATGATTCTAATAATAATAACTCAAACGCTATATGTACTTACATCTTTGTACCAGAGTAAGATTTCTTGCTTTAAGCAATTTAAAGGGAAAAAAATAGAGCATATCTTATCTTTAAAAAAAAATCCGACATTTTCTGTATTTATAAGCTAATAAAAAAATATTATGAAAGTTAAAACTAACTGATGGCAAATATAGCAAGGGGCTATTGAAAAATTGTCTACAAGTCGCCACTTTTCTCATCGGAAATGCACTCCTTTGCATTTCATTGTTTTTTTTTTAATGAATACGGTATTTTTATGAATAATTTATGATATTCTGAAATTTACTTTATTTTATGCTTGTTTCTTAAAAAATTTCCTTATTTTAGAAAAGAAATTTTTTAACGATTGCCATATTTTGAGAAATGCTTTAAAAAAAAAATACCTTGCTTTATTAACATCAACTGTCTTTTTTTTTAAACAATAAAAAAATTTAAATTTTTGAAAAAAGTAGCTACATGTTTCAAAATGCAGCTATCGCTGGTCATTATCCGCTCTTGTATATAACGCATTATATCTAAACTAAGAAAAAAACAAAGGCAGTATCGAAATCTAAGAAATCACCATAGAGAATATGGGCACTGAAAATGTAAAAATTATTTTTGATAGCTGGAAAAAAACCGAGAACAGTTAAAGCCGATACACTTCCAGATTCCATCTAGCAATCTAACTAGTTTTCATGTTAACTAATTATTCGGTAGATTCCAAGGAAACTTTTTCCTTTTCTTTTGTTTAAAGAAAAACAAAGCTTTTTAATTGTAATTTGCGATCCCTAATGTGTATAATGTTTTGTGTTCCATTTCTGACAAGGCATATATTTAAGTAAGTTACAATCGAAGTAACAGTACCTATTTTTTAGTAACTGCCACTTTACCAGGTTTAATTATTTTAGATTAAAACAAAATGTAATCGAAGTGACTGTACCTATTTTCTAGTAACTGTCACTTTCCCATGGTAATTATCCTATTACAACAAACCGTTATCGAAGTAACTCTACCAATTTTCTAATAATTGTCACTTTACCAGCCTTAATTATCACATATTAGAACAAAACATAATCAAAATAACTGTATCCATTTTCTAGTACTTGTCACTTTGCCATGTTTAATTATCGTGTATTAAAACAAAACGTAATTGAAGTAACCGTGTTTATTATTTCTAGTAACTGTCACTCCACAAGGCTTAATTATTATATATTAAAACACGATGTTAAGTAACTTTACCTATTTTTTATGTAACTGTCACTTTACCAAGCCAAATTAATTATCGTATGTTAAAACAAGGTAACCGATGTCACTCTACCTATTTTCTAGTAATTGCCACTTTACCAGGCTTAATTATCATACATTAGAACAAAACATAATCAAAATAACACTATCCATTTTCTAGTACTTGTCACTTTGCCATGTTTAATTATCGTGTCTTAAAACAAAACGTAATTGAAGTAACCGTGTTTATTATTTCTAGTAACTGTCCCTCCACAAGGCTTAGTTATTAAATATTAAAACACGGATGTTAAGTAACTGTACCTATTTTTTAAGTAACTGTCACTTTACCAAGCCTAATTAATTATCGTATGTTAAAACAAGGTAACCGATGTCACTCTACCTATTTTCTAGTAATTGCCACTTTACCAGGCTTAATTATCATACATTAGAACAAAACATAATCAAAATAACACTATCCATTTTCTAGTACTTGTCACTTTGCCATGTTTAATTATCGTGTCTTAAAACAAAACGTAATTGAAGTAACCGTGTTTATTATTTCTAGTAACTGTCCCTCCACAAGGCTTAATTATTAAATATTAAAACACGGATGTTAAGTAACTGTACCTATTTTTTATGTAACTGTCACNCACTTTTCTCGCCAAAAATGCACTCCTTTGCATTTCATTTTTTTAAAATGAATATGGCATTTTTATGAATAATTTATGATATTCTGAAATTTACTTTATTTTATGCTTGTTTCTTAAAATATTTCTTTATTTTAGAAAAGGAATTTTTTAAAGGTTACCATATTTTGAGAAATGCTTTAAAAGAAATACCTTGCTTTATTAACATCTACTGTTTTTTTTTAAACAATTAAAAAAAAATTTAATTTTTGAAAAAAGTAGCTACATGTTTCAAATAGCAGCTGTCGCTGATCAGTATCGAAATTTTCTAATTTCACTCTTGTATATAAGGTTACGCATTATATCTAAGCTAGGAAAAAAACAAAGGCAGTATCGAAATCTAAGAAATGGCCATAGAGAATAGGGGCACTGAAAATGTAAAAATATTCTTGATTGCTAGAATAAAACCGAGAACAGTTAAGCCGATTATTAGAAACACTTCCAGATTCCATCTAGCAATCTAACTAGTTTTCATGTTTACTAGTTATTCGGTAGATTCCAAGGAAACGTTTTGCTTTTCTTTTCTTTAAAGAAAAACAAAGCTTTTCTTTTATAATTTGCGATCCCTAATGCGTATAGTGTTTTGTGTTCCATTTTTGACAAGGCATATATTTAAACAAGTTACAATCGAAGTAACAGTACCTATTTTTTAGTAACTGCCACTTTACCAGGTTTAATTATTTTATATTAAAACAAAATGTAATCGAAGTGACTGTACCTATTTTCTAGTAACTGTCACTTTACCAGGCTTAATTATCATATATTAGAACAAAACATAATCAAAATAACTGTATCTATTTTCTAGTACTTGTCACTTTGCTATGTTTAATTATCGTGTCTTAAAACAAAACGTAATTGAAGTAACCGTGTTTATTATTTCTATTAACTGTCACTGCACAAGGCTTAATTATTATATGTTAAAACACGATGTTAAGTAACTGTACCTATTTTTTATGTAACTTTCACTTTACCAAGCCAAATTAATTATCGTATGTTAAAACCAGGTAACCGATGTCACTCTACCTAGTTTCTAGTAATTGCCACTTTACCAGGCTTAATTATCATATATTAGAACAAAACATAATCAAAATAACTGTATCTATTTTCTAGTACTTGTCACTTTGCCATGTTTAATTATCGTGTCTTAAAACAAAACGTAATTGAAGTAACCGTGTTTATTATTTCTAGTAACTGTCACTGCACAAGGCTTAATTATTATATATTAAAACACGATGTTAAGTAACTGTACCTATTTTTTATGTAACTGTCACTTTACCAAGTGAAATTAATTATCGTATGTTAAAACAAGGTAACCGATGTCACTCTACCTAGTTTCTAGTAATTGCCACTTTATCAGATTTAATTATCATATATTAAAACAAAATATAATCAAAGTAACTGTACCTATTTCCTAGTAACTGTCACTTTAACTAGTTTAATTATTATACCCTATAGCTACTAACATCAAGGTCACTAACTATCGAATCTTCACCAGACAATCAAGTCACTATAGGTTATCACGTGTTTAGGATCAAAATTTTCATGACTTGAATATTAATTTGAACAAAATTCCTCTTTGCAGCTTTTAAGGGACGATAAAACTGAAATGGAAATGATATGGGGATAAAAATTACAAGCTAATTTTTTACTTATTTTAGTTTATATTACACTTATGGCCTTCTTAAGGTACATACCAATAAAGATTATAATCTCTTAACTGTCGACCGTGTCACGATTCATTTTCTCCGGCAAGTGAAAAGTAACATACATTTTTTTTTTGTCTTTCGTGAAAGTGATACTTGCATAAAAAATATTTGGACAAGTCAGTCTTTTTGTTTCAAAAGCAAGTGCACAATTAGTTGATGTTAGATTCTTTACGCTTTGTATTCATAAAGATTTTTTTTATTCGTTCTGATGTGAAAGGATTGGTTGTTCAATGACTTAACTGAAATTTTGCTTTTTTTTTTTTTAGGTTTATATTCGTCGCGCCTGATTCAAATATTTTTGATTAGTATTTAACAAATGCTGTACTCATTAACAATCTTTTTATTATGTTTAATCTATGATTTCAAACTTTATTCAATAGAAGTTTAGAGGAAAGGGGGAAAAACAGGGGGTAAGGGTCTTATTAAGACAGGTAGGGGCGGGTTTTACTTTCTCCGTGAAAATTATGTGGACTGTCACTTTCATTTTTTGAAAAGTATTCCACCTAGTATCCCAATTTTAAATTTTGAGCTTGTAAGTACTTTTTTAAAAACATTTTCATTGTCCTAAGTTTTAAAAGCTAAGTTGTTCTATGTTTTAAAGTGCAGAAAAAAAAGTGAAATGCCCCTACAATGCAAATACTCTTTTTCTTTTACATTCTTTTTTTTTTTTTTTTTTTTGGAGATGGAGTCTCGNTGTTTTTTTTTTTTTTTAAATTTAAAGCCAGTGCTCTTAGCAAAATATTTGTATCTTATTTCCCAGTCTGCGACTGTACCCATACGTTTAGATTCACACGAAATTCATCAAAGAAAGAAAAATAGATTCATAAATAAATAAGCAAAAAATTTATATATTCAGAGAAAGTAGATTTTTCTGCCAAATTTTGTGACTTAAAATATCGTTTGTACTAATTAAGTAATATTTAAAGGTTCACTACTCCAAACATCTAGATTGAATCTTAGTGTAAATTTGATCATAGGATTAAAAGTTATTTATAGTATTTTTTTTTTAATATTTTACACACTGTTCATGTTTGCTTTTAGGTATATAAATTCAAGATGGAAAAAAAAGTCATAAATAAATACATTCCCCCTTGCTATTCTTCTATTATTTATTCATCAGTTTCATTTTATCCCTTTATTTTAAAAAGACCTTAATTTTCGTTCGATTCAATACATTAAAGATTTTTTACTTATTTAATTGTTTAATATTTCAGTATCACTCGCATTTTTACACTTTTTCATTAAAGTAGAGTCTTTAATTAAAAGAGCCTACTTGTTTATTTATGGAATAAATCGTACCAAATCTATTTTTAAAATAACGACAATTTAATTAATTTCTTTAAAAATACATATTGCATTTAATTAAAATAAAATATTGTAATTTCATTTGGTAATCGTCCTTTGAAACAAAATTACTTTCCTTTACTCATGCATTTAATTCGATGTAATATTTATGATAATTAATAAAATCCTGCAAAATATTTAAGTTTTTTTTAAGCTATCTTCTTGTCAACATAAAGATTTAATGATATTTTTCTTATTTTAGATTTCTCAGTAATTAAATTTACTTTATTTTTCGTACATTTCCGGTTTTTTTTTTATTCTTATAAGCTAATTTTCTTAATTAAAAATGCCGATGAATGATAATTTGCTCTAGGTGATAAATGTATTCCATTTAAATTTTTTAAAAAAATATTAATATTAAGAAATAACTAAGTAAAGGAAACATTTCTTTAATGCTTTACAAGGAAATCATTTTTTCTTCTCAGAAAAATGATGAAATTAAGGAATTAATACAAATCTCTCTCATTAAGAATATTTTAATTTTTAGAAAATAAGCTGACTTATTAAATTTTTATTTAAGTTTTGTGTTTTGTTACAACACCAAATATATTATATCTTCTAACACCAATTAATTTCAGATTTCTTCCCCACCATTATCAGACACTATGTTTTACAAACATATGGTCAAAACATGCACCCAGCACACTCGTGAGCTATAGTAGACTATCAATGCAATGATTTGCGTTCTTTTGTTAGTTCGTACAATTTTGTGAATTATAGAACATCTCTCTATGTATATTATATTTAACATACGCGGTGAATTATAGACTATAGATTTCTCTTATGTGGCATCGAAGATGATGGTATTTCTCTATCAAGACTGGCAACACGATAATCTATAGTTATTCATTTTGTTAGATTGTCTTTAATAATTTAAGTAGTGTTAAATAATTAGTTATACGTTAAGTGTTTGCTTATATTCATTTTGTTAGGTTACCTTAAGTGATAAATTAAGTAGTGTTGAAAGAATACGTCAAGTATTTGTTTAGAATAATTAGTATTGTTTAGATTTTATAGAAATAAAAATGGAATACCTGCGAGTGACGTAGTGTGGGTAACTCGATCCTTATTGGTTGCTTAAACGTGACATTTGCTTAACCTGGCAACTGTTCGTTTCATTGTATTTCGAGTAAGCCACGCCCGTGAAGTAGGAATTCTCTTAAGTGACACATTCTATATTCTTTCACAAAGATTTCGATTCTTTTATTATATATTTCTTACTTAGCACAAAGACAGGCACGAAGCCATGCAGAACATAAACTAATTATGCATTGGAGTTGCCAGGTATTCAAAACAAAAATATATCACGGTTACAATAAAACACGTCAACAAATATTAAATCTAAGTTAAGTAAAAGAGGTAGACGGGAACTAAATATATTTCAACAAATGTGTTGTTCGATGCGGTGGTATATTTAATTAACTTCACGTTAATTAGCATTCGATCTCATATGGAGAAAATTTGCTCAACTTTCATTTTGCTCATAAACCATCAGCTGGCGCTGACGTCATAGTTCCAAATGTGAGTATTCGTGATCTTCTTCTTCTTGAAGTTCAAGTACCCAATTATGAAGTAATTATTGAGATTTTTTTTATCCTTTCTAAAATTAGTGTAAATGTGAAGCAGAGGGAAAAAAATTAGTAAAGGTTGTAGTATTTGAAAATTAGTGAATATTAAAATTAGTAAAGTAGTAGAAATTTTAAAATTAGTAACGATATTTTAAAATTAGTAAATATTAAAATTAGTAAAGGTAGTAGAAATTTTAAACATGAACGTTGCTATGTTGTCGTATACTGTAATACCAATTATTTAGGGAAGGAATTTGCCTTTTTCGAATACTATTGACATATAACGATTAACTTAAATACCCCGAACTCGCATTTTAATGGTTCTCGGACAGATTTTAAATTATTACTAAAACTTAATAAATAGAGAACTTTAACAATACGTGAACAACGTTTGAAAATAGTCAAAATTGAAATTCTTCAACATGAGCAACGCCACAGGTTAAGGCTAGTTTCTCTTTATTATATAGCTACTTAACCCTACAAGTTTGAAATTAATTGATGTCAAGAAGTGCTTTTAACCTTTTCGAATGGACTGAAAGGATTGAAAATATTATTTTCTAATAGGAATGAAAATATGAATCGGAACTGAATAAAGTTATAGTTTACAAAAAAAATTAATCAAGTTTTGCAATCATTAACTTATAAATCTCCTTTACTTCTGAGAAAAATTAAAGATTATTTAGTTATAGTTAACGAGAAATAATTTCAGCTAATATTACATAAAACTAAATTTAAAATATAGGTTTAAATTTTCATAAATAAAAATCTTAAAATGTTTTTTTCTTTTTTTAGAAATTAAATTTATTTTGTTCACCCCTTGCAGTATTGTTACACTCCCCTTTGCAGAAGCACTAAATCAGGAAGTTTGCATTATTAGCATCAAAACATTTTTGCATGCAACTGGTTTGAACTATTAGACAAGGGATGTGTTCTATATTTTGTTCAGCGAAAACCGATATGCAAAGTAAACAAAACCACTAAGCCCTTGGCATTACTTTTGACTGAATGACGCCAAGTTTGTTAAAATCTGATCATTTGCAATAACAGAGTCGTGGTGGCTCAGGGGATAGAGCGTTCACCTTCCAATGAGGTGAACTGGGTTCAAATCACAGAGATAGCTAGTTAATGCGAATTCCGCAACCGGCTCGCTTCAATCACAGTGCTCACGTTAAATATCCTTTGTAGTAGACGGATCATGGGTTAGAGCATAGCCACCGAGAAATAAGGCCGCTGAGATCATCAAGGTCTTTTAGTGACGTCACATACTGTGGGGATATGCGATTAGCCGCCAATTTCAAATATTTGTTCTTCATTAAATAGCAGTATCGTTTGCTCGCCGGGTGTGTCGTTTTAAACGATTTCAAAAAAATATATGTTGCATTATTTTACAGCTTTTAACAATGCCCCTTACGTGTGNGCTCATTTCTCCGAATACTTGATCCAGGAGTTCCTTTGTCTTCTGGATTGAATTCAAAATTACAAGACTACGGAGTTGAACATTAGCAGTAAACCCCGAAAATTGGTTCGGCTATGCAACGACGGTTAACGGCGGTTTATAATTATAAAGTAAAATAAAAATTGCCAGCAAGATGTAAGAAAATTATCACAAATTTAGCGGAGAACTGGCAGAAGTTGATAAAGTTGACGAAAAACAGGGAACAACATATTTACTTCCATACATACAGATTTACTTCCTCTATCAGTTGTCACTGAACTGGGTATAGTTCCTAATCATCCAAATTCGTGAATTTGTAGGACGTATACTCCAGAAAAAAAAAATTCTTTTTTTTCTTCTGAAATATGCCCTATTGCTCCTAATCCCGCCAAGAAAACAATGAGTTTTCAAAGTAAATAATTCAAAATCGCATTCTTATTTTTTGCTCTGCTTCGTATTCTTGGTCAACCATGAAGATAACGGCGAAATTTGCCACCCAAAACACCGGCCGGAGGAAGAAAAAAATAATTCTGAACTACGAAAGCACATTTAGTTGTCAGCAACAACTAAGTTTGCTAAGTTCTAATCCTTTTGGCTACATCTATTGTTTTGCTGGCGTTAGTTTTTACCATTGCCTTTAAACACCTGGAGGTTTTAACTGATTTTGTGTAGTTGGCGTGTTTATTTGATAAGCTTGGCTGACTTTTCACCTGTCATCGAAGATCCCGCCAAGCAGATGTTTCGTGATACATACATGCAATTTGGCGATTGCCTTATCTCTAATCGCTCACAGTGTCTTTTTAAGTGAATATTTTGATGCTACTGACTTCAGCTAGCCTTTTTTCTTTCTTTTCTAACTTCTGCTATTAACCCGAATAGATTTCACCTGCGTTGAACTCGAATTAATATTCCTGGGCTACGATCAAATGCTCGCAGCTAAATATTTAACTTCTCTATTTTAAAATAGACTTCATTCTGTATTTTCATAGAGAATAATGCGATTGGCATTCTGAAAAGAAATTGTAGCAAAATTGTTAGTTTAATAGTTCAGAATAACGTTTTATGGAACAAATGCGATAGATTAAAATCTTAATGCTTGGAAATTATATTAAACGCCATTTATGTATTTCCTATCAAAAAGATTACCTCTAAAAATACTCAAAAATAGAAGATTATTTTAAAAATATATTCAAAAAATGCATTCCTAATACTTTTTTCATATCTATGTTATTGTGAATAACCGAAATCGGTGGTTGTTGACTTCCACCGGTGAATGTTGACAATCACATAGTCGCTTCGGTAAATGTCCGAAATTTATACTAGGTCTAGTTAAGAGTCTCTGCCCGGTATGCCCTACATCAATGTTTTTTAAGGTTCAGTGCCACTGATACATTTAACTGGTACTCCGAACACTGATGCTTCTCCTAATCTAATAATATCAACGAATAAATTAATATCAAATTGGATATAACTAATACTTCGAACATTCACCAAACCTACTATGTGATTGTTGACATTCACCGGTTTAAGTCTACATTCTCTGATTTCGGATATTCATGGTAACATATATATATAGCACTATGGCGTCAGCACTGTGGTCGGTGAGAGTCTGGTGCGGAATTCGTGTCATTCATTCGCAACTGGTTTACCTCATTGGCAGGCGAACACACTATCCCCCAATCACCTATGGCTTTTGCGTATTTATAAACATATACAAATATATTATGTCGTTAATGTTCATAAATTTGGAGACTATTTCAAATTAGTCGGCTCCACCAACTATTCTCTCCCCGACTCTCGAAGATTGCTTAGCAATCCATGAGAGCGTTCACCTTCCTATGCGGTAAACAGGGTTCGAATTCCAGCGATAGTTTGTCGATACGAATTCCTCACACGGCTCACACTGATCACAGTGCTGACGTAAAATATCCTGAAGAATAATAGGAGGTAGTAATAGGTGATAGAAGGATAATAAGTTAGTCCCCTGGTCATCGGGCTAACCATCGGATGTTTCGTGGTTTTTCTCTCCATATAACGCAAATGCTGGTTAGTTTCATCAAAAAGTCCTCCACNACAAACATATAGCAAGAATGATAGGGGCTATAAATTCGTTCAGAGCTAAGCTAGTTTTGAGGATATCACATTTTAAAATGAAGTCTCTTGTGCATTTTCCATACATGATCAGTTTGAAAAGCGCTTTCAACAATTTAATATCATCGAGATATTTGATCACATATTTTGTAAATTCTTTTACCAATCAAATAAACGTAACCATAATAGCAACATACATTTCAGAATTTCTTCAAGTAAGGTGGAGATAGAAATTTTGGATCTTCAGAATGACATTATCCTCAAAACTATTATATCAGATGAGAAATTCTGTCAGAAATAAATTTCATTCTTAAAAAGAGCAGCATATAAAATAAAGTAGTTTTTTTGGTTCCACATACTTGTGCGAATCATTGCTTTATATCATAAAATCAAAATATAGATCCCGACTAACAGATGAACAGCTTGACGATTCCTTGCGAGCAGAAATTTCACCATATTCTCCCAATTATGAAGCGCTGGCCAGTGAAATGCAATGCCAAAGATCACATTGACTGTATTTTATATATTTTATAAATAATTTTTCTAATTCGTATGGTTGGAAAAAGCAATTTAGTAATCATTTATTTTACACAAGAATATTAATACTAATTATATTCCTAAGTTAAATTAATTTTTAAAATTAAATTCTTTGTACATTATATGTAGTGTGTATTATTACTATCAACTATAAATTTATCTTAAAAAATTAAATGGTGCTCGCCATTCGACCGATATTCTGATATTTGCTCTTAGGTACAAAAAGGTTGGAGACCCCTGCCCTAAGCACTATATCACACTAAGCAGCGAACACACTACCCCCTAAGCACCCATGGCTTTTGCGTATTTATAAACATATACAAATATATTATGTCATTAATGTTCATAAATTTGGAAACTATTTCAAATTAGTCGGCTCCACCCACTGTTCTCTCCCCGACTCCCGAAGATTGCTTAGCAATCCATGAGAGCGTTCACCTCCCAATGTCGTAAACCGGGTTCGAATTCCAACGATGGTTTGTCGATACGAATTCCCACACGGCTCACACTGACCACAGTGCTGACGTAAAATATCCTGAAGAATAATAGGTGGTAGAAGGATAATAAGTTAGTCCCCTGGTCATCGGGCTAACCGTCGGATGTTTCGTGGTTTTTCTCTCCATATAACGCAAATGCTGGTTAGTTTCATCAAAAAGCCCTCCACGAAGGCAAATTTCTTCCAATATTTGATCCAGGAGTTCACTTGTCTTTTGGATTGGGATCAAATTTACAAGACTACAGAGTTGAACATTGGTAGTCGTAAGTTCGTCGAGATTTATTTTTATTTACATCCCTTTATATATTTGTCTGAATAACTTTTTTTCATATCTTTTAACTACAGGGCCTAGCTCTTAACTTACCGGAATCAGAATCGTGTAAATGTTTTCCCCTTTGACTCCTGTGAAATTTTTCTTCTATTTAAATTTTTCTATTCTTTAATTAAGATATCAAACGAATAAAATCAAACTCAAATTTAAGAATATAGCCTTGTATAATTAATTCACCAATAATAAACATCTTGGCCTGTTATTTAAATCCACGTTATACGATAACTCAGTTTTAGGAAAACAAAATGGAAATTGTGAAATTTCACCTGACCGCTGAAGGTTGAACTTCGCGATAACGCAAATTATTTAGAATAAATTTTATAACTGAATTATTATTATAATTGTTGATTGATTGACAGTGGAAGATTGAGAGTAATTGAGAATTAATTAATTTTAATTGAGAATTTGATACTTATTGAAATACTCTTGCTTCGTTGAAGGCTCTTAAAGATAAAAATCACCCACATAAATTGTACTTTTGTATAAAAGATGAAAAAAAACTTTTTTTCTTTTTTTAGCCAAATGTATTAAATTTCAAGATTTTTTATTATATTACAGTTAATTAGTGTTTCGAAATGTTTGTGCATATTTTATTTATTTATTTATTTTAATTATTCATTTTTTTTTTCTTTGACATTTTTGAGTCAGTTGAATCAGTAATTCTTGATTGACTTCTTTTTTTGAACAAATGCTTCTTCTTTTGCTATAAATTTAGCTATTACACTATTTCTAAAAAAGATGTTTATTGTGAGATTATTTTTGTTTAGTTTCTTTTTACTTTAAATGCTACTTATTTGGGCAAAAATTAATGATAAATAAAAGTAATTAATGGAAATGTTTAAATTGAGAATCGTATGAATTATGAATGTTATTATTATTATTATTGCTATTAAAAATTGAACACCACGGGATAAAAAGCGATTTATGTCCATAAAACCATTTTGCACGTAAGGGAAAGGCTTTTGTTTTCAACCTCACGGCTCATCTTTACTGTGTAATAACTCTCGGGGAGAACCTTTTTTTTTATTTTACTGATTAGTGGAAATTTAGTAATCCTCCAAATGCGACAGATGACCATCCAATGGTCATTCACTTAAAAAACGTACACAAACCATTCTTTCCCATTGGTCTTCAATTGTCATGTACTGAATCTTATGTTTTACTTATTTTACTTACTTACGCAAGCAAATTAATAATTTGACTGAATTGATAAATTTGTCTAAGAAGTGAATGTACAGTGCCCAACATAAAAAACGGTCCACCCTGAATAACTTTTGATGTAATGATCAGATTCTTCACGTTCTAGGATGGCTGAAGGGGGTGATCTCAAATATGCTATTTAAAGTGCAGACGATATTTTAAGTTACGAAATCAGACACAAAAAAGTACTTTCTCTGAATAAACTTTTTTTCAACGGATTCGTATATCTGACAACCAAAATATAGGGAGCCGCGATGGCTCAGGGGATAGAGCTTTCGCCTTCCAACCGGGTTCGAAACCCAGTCGATACGAATTCCGCATCCGGCTTGTACCAACCACTGTGCTGACGTGAAATATCCTCAGTGGTAGACGGATCATGGGTTAGAGTCCGCTTGCCGTCATGCTAACCGTTGGAGGTTCTGGTGGTTTTCCCCTCCATGTAACGCAAATGCGGGTTAGCTTTATCAAAAAGTCCTCCACGAAGGCAAATTTCTTCCAATACTCGATCCAAGAGTTCCCTTGTCTTCTGGATTGGGTTCAAAATTGCAAGACTACGGACTTGAACATCAGTAGTCGTAAACCATTAACGACGGCTATAAAATAAAATCAAAATATGGGGGGTAGACGCAATCTGGGAAATATGAACCCAATAGTTTGTTCAGGAGAGCCCTCCAAAGTTAGGACCCTTTAATGTTAATTTTACTTTTCGCACATTTCGCTATATCTCTTTTTATGCGAATTGAAAAATTTTTACACACTATAAAATTCCTTTATCTAAAGATAATTCCATGCAAAAAATAGCTTTTAGTAAATATTTATTATTTTATTTAGTAATGCTCGAAAAAAGTTTGATTTGTTAAAGTATAAAATTTTTTGCGTCATATTAACGAAAATAATATTACAAGGAAAAGAACAAGATTTCAGCAAAATCGGTTGAATAGTTACTGAGATATTGAAATTCAAAAATGTCATATATTTAAAATTAGATGTCTCAAAAACTATTCGCCATATTTTGCTGAAATTTTGTATTTTGACATGTAAAATTAAATTCTTTAAAATTATGCAAAATGTTTATACTTTATAATTCAAAACTTTTTCGTCCATTATTAAATAAACAATTAAAAATAATAAATATTTAATAAAGATTATTTTTTGCATGAAATCATCCCTGAAAAAAAAATTCATAATTGTGTGCAAAATTTTTCTCACAATTCGCTTAAAAAATTTTCGAGATATAGTGAAATACGCAAAAAATAAAGTTAACAATAAGGGGTCAAAACTTTTTGTCCCGTAACATGTTTCGTTAAGAATCAACTTTACCGTAGCATTTTTCTGTTAAAAATGAATTCTTTCCTTTAAAAATGGATTTTACTGCAAAAAGTACCTTCATCCTGAGTGCTGTCATTTGATTGCTTTTTACCGTAATTTGATTCGGAATTTTTTAGAGTGAAGAAGTCAGAGTTTTCAATCAGCTTTTGACATATACACTTGTCTGCGAATTTTAATTACTTTTCGACTAATAATTATTTAATATAATTATAAATATTTCTACTAATATTTTTCATAAACTTTATATATCTTGCATGTATTTTTGAAAAATAATTTTAATTAACTCATATAGATTTATTATAAAATACCATGATCTCAAAATATAAAAGTTCTATTTATATTTTTAAAGAAACGACTTTTTTTTGACATGATTTCTCAAGTCGAAAATAAATAAATTTCTATTCTTTGAGTGCTATCTTACATTTTGAAAAGCTTTCTCCGGCTTAACTAAAGATAAAATTCTCCATAGTAGTAGATTCTGAAATTCCGTTAAATCTATTTTGAATAGAAAAGACATTTATTCTTTTAGCATGCCCGCGTAGTCATTCGCATTTGCCAGCATAAATACTATTACATTTTGTTTTATTGTATGTGACATTCAAATATTCATGCTACATTTTTTTAACAAACTGAATGGAAGGTTTTGAACTTAAATTTTAATTTTCGTTTCAAAAGACTGGTTTATTCTAATCATTTTATGTGTGATTACGTATTCATATATTATTCTTGCCGGTTATATATCTATATATTTTTCTTTTATCCAAGATTGCTACAAATATTTTTTCAAATGTATATACAAAATTTTAGAAAAGGTGGAAATATTAGTTCATTTCTGATTGTTTGTTAATAAATGTTAGGCAAAAAATGAAATAATAGGATTTAGGGCAATTTAGCGATAACCATACTTTTTTCCAAAGAGCCGTGGTGGCTCAGGGGATTGAGCGTGCGCCTTACATTCAGGTGAACCAGGTTCGAATCCAAGGGATGGCTGGTCGATACAAATTACGCACCCGGCTTGCACCGACCACAGTGCTGACGTAAAATATCCTCAGTGGTAGACGGATCATGAGTCAGAGTCCCCTTTCCGTTAGGTTAACCTTGGAAGGTTTTCGTGATTTTCCTCTCCGTGTAAAGCAAATGCGGGTTTGTTCCATTAAAAACGCCTCCGCGAAGGCAAATTTCTCGCAATACTTAATCCAGGAGTTCTCTTGTCTTCTAGATTGGGTTCAAAATCACAAGGCTACGGAGTTGAGCATTGGTAGTCGTAAACCCAAAAAATTGAATCAGCTGTTCAACGACGGTTAAAAAATATAAAATAAAATGTAAATTTTTGCTTAAATATCTTTATAAATCTGAAGAAAAAAAATCTTAATTGTCTCGAAGATCGACCCTTGTCCTAGATTTTCGGAATTTTTACCTTGTTACTTTGAAACGCGGACTTTAATAGATGAGAAAATTGCTGACACTAGCATTGGTGCTCTCTTTGCCCAAATTTAAGACTTTTTAAGCTAGTCTAAACATAGGAACAACTGAAAATACTTTGCAAGTTTGTTTGGGAACTCAACGCAGAACATAGTTTTGATCTTGGGTCTTAAACCACATTATTTTAACCCGCAATTGCATTTAACAAGAGAAAAACTATAAAAAATCACATCGCTTACTACAGGGGGAATATTAAGTTCATAAAATATAATTTTTTTTTATAATATTATTTATTTTTTATACAATATTTTAAAATTCTATAGCCTTGAAACATTGAACCCAATCTAGATGACAATTGAACAAATTTATGAAATTAACCAGTACATGAGAAAACCCACGTATAGCTCCCAAGGTTATCCCAATGGTGAGGAGGATCAAGCCTACTAGTGTTCCTGGCACTATTTTTCTTTTGCACTGTGATCAAGCCCGGTGACGATTTTCCAATCCAGCGACTTTTAACGACCCACTCTTCTGTTTCTCATTTTAAGTAAAAAAAAGAAGGAAAAAAAACCTGATTCGTGACTTCTTTTTTTTAAGTTTTGGTAACAAATTTTAAAGTAAATAAAAGTTTGCATTGCTATTGCGGTCAACTAAAGCCAAGAGAAAAATCTCTAAAGAAAGGGAGCGAGTCGTTAAAAGTCGCTGGATTGCAAATTAACAACCCTGTGTAGCTTATGAATTAAAAAAATACATTCGGGGTTTAAACCCGGATCACTTCATCAGAATTGCTAGTCAAGAGTATTGTAATAAACAAACATACTCCCTGGATTCAAACCTGCTTAATAGGAAGTCACACGAAAAAATATTTTTGGGCAAATGAAGTTTTTTCATTGACAAATACATCATTACAGTTTGTTTCCTGATATTATTCATTTCACTATCAATGAAGCGTCTATTTTTTCAACTTTTTATTTATTTATTTATTGTGAACTCAATGCTGAATCATCATTGCATAGTTCTCTCTTGTCCGATATCTTCATTTCACTTCACATTCGTTTGTGGAGGCAGAAGAATCTGTTTATATTCTTGCTCTATTTTTCTTTAAAAACCTTTTTTTTAAACGAAGGTTTTCCCATGTTCTTTTGACGTCTCTTTTATTGTTTACATCACTTGCCAGATATCCCACAATGCTCAGCGTCTAAAAGAATTCTGGAAAGTAAATATGACACGTGACCCAACCTTTTGGTGCACCCTAGGAATGTGGGAGTTGTGAGGAGGATTCGCAGACGACATAAAGAGGAATCGTGACCTTTATCTATTAATATGTGAAAACTATATTTCTTTTTTCTTTCTGGAAACAGTTGGAACATTTTGATAATTTGAAAATAAAATTAGTGCTACAAAAAATTTCATTTTGCTAAATCTGTTGCTCTGTCTGTTTTATGTTGGTTATATTAAACACGCTAATTTTTCAGTTTACAAACAAATTTTTACTTCATATCGTTTGCTTTATTCAGGGCTACACTGTGATTGGCTCTTGGCAAAAAAATTTGTCTAGACAGCAGAAATCTCAGTTAAAAAATTTAGTTTGAAAATATTTGTCTATCGTCTTTGAACTTTTTAAATGTGTGATCATAGAAATGAAGAACGTTTAGAAGTAGCATTTGAATCTGTTTATTAAACTACTGTTGTGACAAATTTATTTTAAAAAAATTAACTAGGGAATAAAGTTTAATTTTTAATGTTTCAAAAAAAGTAAAAAGAATTTTCACATTGATTTGGCTCGCGATGTTTCCAAATATAACGTAGAGGTTGATTTGGTTCGCGTATTGTATTTGCAGTTATGTCAATTTTTTAAATACGCAATTTGAGCAGTGGACATTTTTTCAAACGGGCATTTCTCTTAAACTCTTTTAAGCCTAATCCACTTTTCTTCAAATCCCTTTATCAAAAGCTGATTTATGTACTTTTTTTTAAATGTTCCTAAAGTATCAATTAGCATAACACATTTTTTTTTTAATTTATTGGAAGCATGTTTCAAAAATATGGAACAAAAAAATGGTTTCATCTTGAGGCTAGTGTTCTGCGATGTTCGAAAATAGTAATAAAATGAAGAACGGGTCTGATAAATGCAGATACAATTTTTACATGTTTTTCACATCAATATTTTCTTAAACTGTTCGCTAGCAATTCTCTTGCTTCCAGCTATAACGTTCTTTGTTGTGTTATTGTAACCCAGCTTCTAAGTTGAAGAACTGTTGGTTATTTGGAATAGTCGAAGAACACTTTGTTTATTGTTTTTTCCGTGAATAAATGAAACATTGCGAGAAACTTTCCTTTGATTCAAAGGTTTCAAATGCTTTCTCAACACATTTTCTTGTAAAGAATTAAAAAGTTTGAACGTTTTCCATTCAAAAAGTTTTAGATTTCGAACCTTGATTAAAAGCGAGGTTAATTCTTTTATGAACACAAAGGTTGTATCGACACAAAGGAATGGTGGCATGAAAATGGCGACAGTAAAAGTTTGTAAGTAAGGATTCGCCCACAATAACAACACACGCTATTGAAAATTGTCGCCTATTTTTAAGTTTCTTTTTGTTGTATTCATACTTTAATTGTTTTTTCACAACTTTTTCTTCTTTTTTTGTCACCCATAATATGAAGACAAGGCTTAAGCTGATTGCTAATCTTAACACACCTGTATTATCGATCGTGCTTGTTTTTGTGTTGAATAAGTTAATTTTTTGGAGGATATATCTTACAAGACTTCAATTCGAAGATGTATTGGCTCAGGAGATATGCCACTAACCAACCACTGAGGTAAACGGGTTCGAATCTCAGCGATGGCCGGTCGATTCCTTACTCGGCTCTCACCGACTACAATGCGAACTTAAATTTCCTCATTGGTGGATGGATTATGGGTTAGAGACCCCTGTCTTGCGTTGTAGGTTAGGTTTTCGCAGTTTTCCTCCCCGTATAACGTAAATGTGGGTTAGTTCCAAAATTCCTCTACGAAGGCAAATCTCTTCCAATACTTGATCCAGGAGTTCCCTAGTCTTCTGGATTGGGTTTAAACTTTCAAGACTACGGAGCTAAACATTGGTATTCGTAAACTCGAAAATCAGATCTGCTGTTCAACGACGGTTATAAAAGAAATAAAATAAGTAGACATAGTAAATATATGGATTTGTGATATTTATATACTGTATGAATCCAAGGATATAGTGTATTTTTATAACTTGACAATAATGAAAGCTTGTTATATATGTTATTTTTTAACTAAATATTTGTGATTTTGTACTAGATTTAATTGAACTGCCGAAAATAGTGTTAAAAAAGGTGAAAAATTAAATTTCTACTTTAAAAGTTTTAATCTCCTATATAAATTATTGATAGTTTTATGTTTTGGTAACTGACACACAATTCAGTGTATTCATTGCAGAAAAAAAATGGGAGTGAATTTTTCACCCTTTCTCAAAAACAGGGTGAGATTTCAAAAAGTTAAGTGAGATTTCTAAAAATTAAAAAAACACGAATAGACTTGGAAAAAAATTATTTCTTTAATTATAATGCATTTTTGACATCTTCTAATTGAATATTTTTGCTGCATCATCATATGGAAAATGTTCTATATCTACTTTTTCATCAGCTATTATATTTCCGTATTTGTTTCGTTTTGACCGTNGGTGGGAAGTAACACTTTGAGGGCCACTTTCACATTCATCAGATTTTGTTATGCTAGAAACGTTTTCTTCAACGGAAGTATCACATTTCTGTACAACAGAAAAACTTACATTGTACTCCGTTCCCCCTTTTATATAATTTTTCACCACATCTCCAAAATTCTCGAATTATCTCAAAGACGACAGAACGTCTAAGATTCCAGAATCATCGCGTAAAGACCTCGTGAATGACAGCCAGTCTCGAAAACTATCGCGACTGGCAGAACAGAAAGGAACCAGTCCATAACAGTATCACGTGAATTTGGTTTAAAAAAGTACAACCCTATTATAGTAAATGGTTTTTCAGTATTCTGAGAAATACCGTGAGAAAAAAAGGTAGGCATAAGGCAAATAAAAATATATAGTCTTAAAAAATAATACCAGCATAATTTCTACTAAAATTTTTATTTTTGCCATTTTGTCTGAGCTCAAGGGGGGTGTTCGAACCCCTAAACCCCTCCCTTGCGTACGCCACTGTCTATAGCTATTCACTTTTCATTAATAGTTCAATGCAAAGATATTCGTATACTTCGAAAATTTTTGCATACACATGATTCTGGTTCCGAACACTGTCCAACTTCAACTGCAGCAATTAAAAACTGAACAAGAAAATAAACGAGATGCTTTCTTATTTTGATGGTTGTAAGGGACATACTGTGACTTATTATTATCTATAAACTATTCAATGTTCATTAATAGTTCGATGCAAAAATATTCGAATACTTTGAAAAATTATACACACACAAGCTTCAGGTTCCGAGCTCTGCACAACTTTCTTTATTAAAAGCTACAACTGTAACGAATAAAACCAGAACAAGAAAATAAACGAGATACTTTCTTATTTTGATGATTCTATGGAGCATGTTATGATTTATAGTGACCAAACCTAGATCGTTTTAAAGCTCAGACCGGTTATAAAGGGCCAATCCCTTTCCTCTGTATCGTGCACAGCTCGTTTTTCTTTGCATTTTAAGAATTCCGTAGGATGGAGGTTTATACCATGATAGATTTCGTTTCATCCATCCTTCAGGAAAGAGAGTCATTTATTTCCTTTCCTAACAGTCGAATAAAAGTATTTTGTTGCAGATTTAGAATGATTTGTTACGTTTTGTTTTCGACTGGATTTGAAACTGAACTTTTGATAGCCAGTTTCTATAAATAACTTAAAATGCCATTTACTTCGATTGTGTTTTTGGTATTTAAGAGAAACGGATTCGAAAATCTTTGAGTGTTCTAAGATATTGTTCACTGTTAAGACTCTTTCTCTGTAGTTTTTGATATTGCAGTAAAATTGTTGTTCCTGCAAGTGTAGAGGGGACGCTCTAAAAACGATTCTATAAATAACTTGAAATGCTATTTTCATCGGATGTGTTTTTTTTTTTTTTTTTTTTTTTTTTTTTTTTTTTTTTTTTTTTGTATTTTAAAAAAACAGATTCGAAAATCTGTTAGTGTTTTATAATATTCTCCTCTGCTAAAGTTCTTTTTTCTCTGAAGTTTTCGATATTGCAGTAAAATTGTTGTTCCTTTAAGTGTTAAGAGTACACTATAGAGTGATTCTATAAATAACTTAAAATGCCATTTACATTGATTGTGTTAAACTTTAATGTAGTTTTTCTTGGTTTATGTCAAAACATCCGATCTTAAAGCTTTTTCTTATTGTTCTTCTCTTAATAATGTATTTTTAACAAGTAGGCCTCTTTTTTATGTTTAAATTAAATATGAATTTTTATTAGCGAAAAATTTCTAGCATTTCAAACAAATAATTCAAAAGTCAAATCTGAGGAATTTAAGAAAAATGTTTCGAATTGAAAAATCTTTATTAATTGAAATGTTTCTTTTTGAAAAAATTTCATCAATGAAATTTTTTTCGATCGATAAATATATCAAAAAGTGAAATGTGTCATTTTGTTTTATTTTGCGAATTTTTCATACATGAATGTGTTACTATGCATGAATGCGTCAGGTTAAAAATTAGTGAAGTTTAGCTGGCATATTCTATAATACGATACTTATTATAAATACAACAAAATTGCTGTTGTCCTTTTTTATTTTTATTTTTTTAAATTTTAAATAATTGGTTATTTTTCAAACTAATTTCTATTTCTTGGGGCTGCTAAAAATTTATTAAGAAAATAAAAGATTATTTTGAAAAATTATGAACTTTGTAAAAAAAAACATGGTAATTAAAACATATTAAATATACAAAGCTTCATTATTCGAATTAAAAAATAAATAAATAAAAAATGTACTTTATTTCGAGCTATAATATGGTTAAAAGCTTAAATCTATATAATTTGATAAATTTTTTCCACATTTAATGCAATCACCTACTATATTTTTTTTTATCTATTTATTTATTTCTTCATTTTATTTATTAATTCATTTATTTATTTATTCATTTATTTATTTTTCTAATTGTAAAATTTGTCCAAAAATTAAAAAAATATGAAATAAAAATTTAGAAAATAGGCATTACTACTTTTCTTGAAGGCCTTCAATAGTTTCCAGTGCTTTTCACATGCTCATCTTACTTATTTCAATTTTTTTTCTTCTTGTGCATTTTTTCCCTTAGTCGATAAAGGAAGAAAAAATTTTATTTTCCTCATCGATTCTGCAATGAAAATCGTTTGCGACCGTGGAATTAATATCGTGTCGGAAACCAAATCGCTTGCAATCCATCGTAATGTAAATAAAATCGAATCTAAAGTGCATTGTCTGGGCCCAGTTATGCTAACTAGTCACCTGACAGATGAGGTACACGTCAATTCTTGACGTAAATCCTTTGTGCCTAGAAGGCAATGAGATATTCTAAACAAATATTTCTGTCCTCAGCTAGAATTTCACAGCAAGGCGCCCTTGGAAAAATACCTATCAACTGCTCTCCAATATGACGCAACGTCCTTGAGAGCTACTACAGAGTTACTTGACCTTGGGGGTGAGAGGAGGAGGTAGGAGATGGAGATCAAGATCAATTTTCTCTTATGGTTCAACATATTTTCAAGAGCTTGCTCTTGCTGTTCCTTGATGGTCGAATTCTGGTTTTCTAAAATTCGGCCACTTTTCGCTAAGACTTTTTCTTTCGTTTCTGGAATTCTGAATTTTCTCTTTTTCTTTTCTTCGGCTTTTTGTGTCGTATATTTAAACGATTTTTTTTTTAAATTTATTTTTAGTATGTCTTAATTGAGTTACACATTAAGTAATATGATCCTAAAGTTCAATTTGTTATCACTTCTCGAACGGCTCTTCGGTTTGTTTTGCGCAGCCACCATTTTTTTTAACAAAAATATAATTCTATCATTATAGATTTCGTGATTTTTATAATGCTATTATTATAGCTATTACTATTATTACAGATAATTAATATTACTTTTATTATAGATATGTTATAGAGGTTATGAAAAAAAAATTTAAATAATCGTACAGTCCAGCTGAATTACTTCTTGGGTATCTTACGGCCCTTGAGTTCGTCTTGTGATGCGGCCCCAAACGTTTAAGGCAAAAACAATACATTTAATATAGTTTTTATTAAAAAAAAAGCTAATATAAAGAACATGGAGCCGCGGTCGCTCAGAGGATATAGAGTTCTGCTTCCCTATGCGTTGAGGTTCCAATTCCAACGATGACTTGTTGATACGAATTCTGCTCTCGGCTTGCACTGACAAAAGTGCTGACGTAAAATATCCTCCGTGGTTGATGGATCATGGGCTCCTAACGGTCGGACAAACCGTGGGAGGTTTTGGTGGTTCTCCTCTCCGTGTAACCAATGCAACAGCAATCCGGGATAGTTCCATCAAAAAGTTCTCCACTAAGGCTAGTTAGTCTCAATGCTTGATCCAAGAATTTCCTTGTTCTTTGAGTAGGGTTCAAAACTACACTGCTACGGAGTTGAGCATCGATTCAGAATTGAGTCAGCTGTTCAACGATAAATTAAAACCGAACTTTTAAAAACTGATAAATTAAAAGAATAAAAATGAATTTTGACAATATATTTTAAAAACTGGATAAAACCATTTCTGTTTAAGCCGACCTTTAAACTAAAAACGTGGACGTAGAATGCGAATTCGAAGAAATGTATTGACGAAATTTAGAAATGAATTATTACTACTAACTTACCTGTGTTGTTTAAAGCAAACTACTGTAAGTTATGGTTGTTTTTTAGACCTCATGTGGAAACTAAATTTCTCCAATCTTCGGCCACAAATATAAATAATGAGCATAATTTTTTATCGCTGAATTCATCAAAATTGTTTTGCTTATAAAGCCGCAATTTTACTTATAACAAAGCATTTTGAGTCGCAGCTTTGTTTGATTTTGTGATTAAAATGATATTCCAATGCGTTGGCGTTTTTAACTTAGGGATTTTTGCAAAATCTCTTATTTTCACTTACTTAAACTTGATATTTCATCACGGGCGCATGCGCATTTCACCAGAACTGACGCATTAGCCCTCGAAGTGCGCATGCGCAATTACTTGAAACCGTACGTACGAGAGCGTGCGAAAGCTCCCTAATATTATAATAAATTACATTTTATCAATAATATAAAAGATTAATTTTAATTGTATTTTCATAATCATTTTTCATGTCATTTGTTTAACGGCTAATTTGTTCAGAGTCTAGAATTTATGTAAATTGTATTTATAGTGTAATTCCGTAATTGTACTTATTATTTAGTTTACTAAATAACTATTAATTTCCTTTCCAGTCATTATTTTATTCATTAATTTAAAAGCAAAAAAAGATTTTAATTAATGCGCTATTAACTTACTTAATGAAGTCAAAATTAACTTGAAAACTAAGAGAGCATTAATTTATGCCTTTACCAACAAACATTCCCAATAACTCCTCTTTTCTTACCGTTCCTCGACAAAGAAAAATTCCAAAAACGAGAAGATTAACGAAATCGATCTTTAATTTAATCAACGGCGGCATGAAATAAAAGAGAAAGAAATAGGGTGTGGCGATCTTGGCAAGAAAAAGACTTTTAAAAGTAAGAAGGCTTCCACGAAAATGAACTTTGGGTCATGAAAAGTAAGATTGAAGCAAAGAGAGTCGTCAGTCTCAATTAAGAACGCCAAAGAAAACAAAAACACGAAACAAAAGGATGAGATAGTAAGGGGGAAAAAAAAAGAGAGTTGTTTGTATATTTATACCTTCGCCCAGAAACACGCACAAAGATAGTTAACAGGACGAGAGGAGGTTAATAATTGGCTGAATTCCAGAAGCATGAAACGCTATTTTTCAAACTAATAGCGCCAAGTAAACGTGCTTGATTTTTTGGAATAAAGCTGTATGGGAGGCAATTAATATCGATGCCCCTAGAATAGAAATAATTAACGATTTAGATTTTGTTTCTATTAGCTGTTAATGAATAATTTATGGTATTGGTTCGTGAAAAGGGACAGGTTATTAATAATTTCAGAAAACGCTAACTTATTTTGGGAAGTAAGTTTTTAAACTTGAAAATTACGAGTAAATAAAACTGTAGTAACACTTATAGCTATTAGTCAAAGAATATAAGCTTCGTTTGTTTTCGTAAATTCTCTTTATCAAAATCTCTAAAATAGCTTTAAATAAGTAATTATTTCTCTAAAATAGCTTTAGTAGATAGCTAAAATAGCTATCTACTTTCTTTCATTGCATATATTATAAACTTTTTATGTGTCTTTAAAAAATTTTGCTTTTAAGACTGTTTTCCAAAATTATGTTTGTTTACATTAAAAAATATTCATAAATTTACTATAGATTAAACAAATAATATAGGTACTAAGTTAAACTTTTTATAATATTTCTTAATCTTGAATAGAAACACTTTAATGACCCAAAATAAATGGGAATATTAATTTAGTAAAAATATGTTTTGATTCAGTTAAATATATGCTATAGAAAAATTGTGAAGTCTTTAAATTTTTTTCTTAAAATTTTTTAATACTTTCGACGCTATTAATAGGAATAAGTTTATAAAATTTGTTACCAAATTAACATAGTTAAGGTTAAGTTAAACCATTGAAATTGAATCTTAGTACGTAAAGCTCCAATGATTAGACCAAAAGTTATTCAGGGTGTTCACTTTTTCTTGCACTGAACATATTTTATCCGCTTCCAATCAAATTTACATCCAATATAAATACAATTTGAAAAAAGTGAAACTTGGGAGATCTTAAATTTTAAACAAACAGTAATCGATTTTTCATTGCATTTTCGTTGTTATAAGGTATATTAATACGTAGGGGAGAGTCGGGTACCCCCGCCCACTGTCAATTTCAATATTTTTTCAAGTCAATGGGCCATCGGACATTAATTGTTATATTAAAAGAATATCATTTTCCAAGTTTCAAGTATTTATGCAGCTGTTAACATGGTAAACAATAGTTTTGAAAATATGTTGATAGTCATGAAATTAAGAAAAATTGGTTGAATGTTTCAATTAAACTTCATTTTAATACTAAAAAATAATTTTTTCTATACATACAGCATTAAAGTATGTAGTCTTAAGTTTAATTTGCACAAAGAAAGAAGTTTGTATGTAAAAAATTGTTCGAGTAATTACAAATTTACAAAAAAATTGGATTTCGGGTAGCCCCGCTCACATGAATGTCGGGTATCACCGCCCAATTTTATTTCGTCGATAAATGTACGGTTGCAAAGATTATTATTTTATTGCTTCAAATTTGAATGTTATATGCATTTTTAACAACAAATATATGTTTTAATATTATATGAAACATAAATTTATATATTTAAAAATGAAAAATTAAATATTTTTAAAATGTAATTGATATATCCAAATTAAATTTAATATCAAGAAATCATAAATATTATGATAAGCTATTTGCTTACTTATTTATTTTCACTTATTTGTGAACGAATCAATCTACAGAAGCATTTGAATGCAATCAAAATACAAAGTGAATTTGTAATTTTATAAGAAGTATTTTATATTAAGTTTATAAGAAGAGATCAACCAAATAAGTTTATATTGAAAAACAACTATTGTTATTAATTATTGTTACTTAAATTAAATTATTTTCGTTAAATATTTAATATAAATATATATTAATATTATAATATATTAATATACATTAATAATGATAAAAAGTATGACATTTGTTGTTATTAAATGATAGAATTCACTAAAAGTATATAAATATGTAATAAATAAAATAATTTTGTGATAAAAATGATAAATGAGGTTTATCTATTGTCAATACATTGGTCATTCTCATTTACACCTGAAAAAATAGCCAAAAAACACAATTTTTGTAACTGGGCGGGGCTACCCGACACATTTTGAAAAGAGCTGAAAAACATGTTTTTTTAAATTTCTATTTTTTTAAGTTTAACTATTCTTTTTTTGGTTTATTCTTTTTGCATTATTTTATTAGATGATAAAACAATAGAAACATGCAAAAATGTTGATTATTACTCATTATTATACAGAAATATAAGCAATACTCCTTAAGTGAGCGGGGCTACCCGACTCTCCCCTAATTAATTTTTTCCCTACTTATATTCCAACAATAATATAAATATTTCAAAATATCTACACAAAAGTTTATTCGAATTTTTTTTTGTTGGTATTTGTGCTTGNTTTTTTTTTTTTTTTTTTTGGTATTTGTGCTTGTGTAATGCAGCACTTCAACAATAAATTGCACATGTATATGTTACCCAGAATGAAGTCAAGAGAATGTCGACTTTCATCGGTGAATGTCAACAGTCGCATTATCGAATCCTTGCCGCAATATTTGTCCAAAGAATCGTTTCCGAAATATTTGTTATATCCGATTTGGTATTAATTTATTATTATATTTATTTGATATTTTGATGTCTGCTGAGGATAGATTAGAAGAAACATCAGTGTTCGGAGTACCGGTTAAATGCATACTGGGCACTTGACCTTAAAAAAACTTCAGTGTAGGGTATACTGGTTAAATGTATACCGGACAGTGGCACTTAACTAGACCTAGTATATATTTCGGGCATTTACCAAAGCAATTATGCGATTGTCAACATTCACCAGAGGAAGTCAACCACATATTTTGGTCATTCACAATAACATGTATACTAAATACGAGGATCAAATCTGAAAAGTTTGAGTTATACCTAAGTTTTTAAGGTTTAACTTACGAAATTTTAGGAATGTTCGAAGTAGTCTTCTTTAGCAACATTACACTTTTGTAGACGAATTTTCCAAAGATTAAATACCTCAAGCCATTCATTTCTTAAAATTGATGAAAAAAATGCATTTACAGCTACATCAATCTCTTCTTTGGAATAATAAACGACTCCCATCCCACGTGAGTTCTTTTTAAAATTAAAAATTAGCTGAAAGTCACACATATCCGCCGAATAAGGTGGATATTCTATCACTTTAATGTGTTTTTGTTCAAGAAACTCAATTGCTAATCTTGCTGAATGGAAAGATGCATAGTCTTGGCGTAGCATAAGTCCCTTAACATTTAATTCGTGAAGAATTTCTGGTAGACTTTTTAGTAGTTTACCAGTTTGCTGTTACTGTCTTCTGTCAGTCCAACTTGAAAGTTTTGACCATCAGTCCTGTACTTCTGAAGAATACGACATACATAACTTTTATCATAACACGTTATTTTCTCACCATTATCGGCGAGGGATAATCTTCAAAGACCCCATACTTCGCTTTCGTGACTCGTTGGAGCATCAAAATACGGTATGTATACCACTTGCGGTATTCATTACCACTTACAATTTTCGAAATGATGCGGTGATCACCAACACTTCAAAGGGTTTCTTTACTGATTCTTACCAACACCTCCTAGAAAAGAGAAGGCCTCATCGCGAATCAATTCAGTAGTCCGACGTAACGAACATATACTGCTCAGTAGAGGAAATACGAAAGATGTCATTACGTTTAGACTACTAAAGTTAATAGTAATCCGTGCTGAGGTCTTCTCTCTTCTAGGAAGCATTGTTGCGACTCGCGCCTCTGTTTGGTGCTCATGGAAACCACGTACAAACTTATTTTCTTCATATGTTTTTTTTCATTTCGTAATTCTTCATGAATAATTTTATGTATGTGGCAGATCAGATGGTATGTTGCTTCAGTATTATTTGATAAGTACAGCGATTATCATCCATTAACATTTTCCGTACGGCAGTCTCGTTATCTGGAATGACTGCTGACGGCGACCTTCATGTGTGTTGTGTAAACCATCTGAATACAGTAGCATGAGATGGATCTTTATTTCCAAATGCTAATTGTAGCCGTTGAAGGCATTCTTTTTTAATTTAATCCCACTTTAAAATCATAGCACGATAATGTTCTCGTGTCAGCTCCATTTTCACTTTTGTCTAAAATTTATTCTACGCTAAACAATTTGAAAGTCACTAAAAAATCGTCTGCTGTTCTAAAATCTCTTCTTTTTATTTATTTTATTTCATNATTATATTATATTATATTATATTATATTGCCATTTCTCGTTTGCGCGTATCTCAAAAATTTCAGAGTGACGCTCGTATTAAATCACAATGAATAAAATGTATTGTTTATTGCTGTTTTTTTTTATTTTAATCTTTAAATCGTAACTTGTTAATTTTTTCTTAGGTGATTCGTTTTGCCATAGTTTCATAATAAGCACTTTATATATAATAAGAATTCACAAAAGTTCAGTCGAAAAAAATAATAATAGGTGAAGAGTAATAATTTTTTTTTTTAAATATACCTGGTTTGTAAAGACCATTTTATTGATCGGTACGTGCAAAAGTTGGCATTATAAATGCCAAGTGCTATCTTTTAATAGAATACATTTTTTAAACTTAAATAATTGCTATTAGGAAACGATGCTAAAAAAAGCAAAGAAAAAAAACATTTCATATTGTTGTTGACTGTAAATGTATTTAATTGCCATTCTAACGTTTTGTAAAGCTTTCTGACAGGTATGTATTCCTCGTCAAATTCATTTTTTTTTGTTATTATTATTTATTAGCTGCTATTGTGACAAATCTTCTGCTTTTAAAAATCTATTTTCGTTTAAGTATTCGATTGACAAGCATTTTTATTCTGCAATTTAAATTCTTGCAATTTTTTTTCCCTCTCGTTAATAAATAACACGCAACTTTTACTGTATTGAAAGGAAACAGTTTACTTCCTGGTGTATAAACTGCTTTATTACCCCTATGTGAATTTAATTTGCGAATTAGTTAAAGATATGCAAGTTAAAGTATCGAATTTGCATTTAATAACGTACATTACGTAGGATTTATAGAGTCAATTATTTTGTAGAAATGATAGGCGAGTTTATAGAATTAAGCTGCCATTGAATTCAAATAGTTTCAATGCATATTATGAGATTTATTTAAAGATATTGTTGCTTTAGCTTCAAACATAGAACATTTCATTTTCAAATATTTCTTTAAAATGTCACCAGACATTTAAATTTCTATTCATTTTCCATGACATTTTTTAATGGTTAAAAAACTTTCTTTCATGTCAATTAATTATATACATAGGATTCTCATGCCATTGATATTTAACTTCTAACGCTTTTTTTAAAGAGAATATTTAGGGCTTCAACCCCTGCTCGCTTCACTCATCAACCTCTACTATTGCTTTGCTATCATTTTTGTTTATTTACGATATATTATGACGACTTTGAACTGCCGACCCAATTCTGAGTTTACCACTATCAATGTTCAACTTCGTAGCCTTGCAATTTTTAATCCAACCCAGAAGACAAAAGATCTCCTGGATTAGAACAAATTACAATTTGTGGAGGTTTTTCTGTTGAAACTAACCCGCATTTGTGTTACATGGAGAATAAAACCACGAAAACAGCCCGACGGGAAGGAGATTCTAACACATGATTCGTCTACCTCTGAGGATGTTTTACGTCATCCAGCACTGTGATTGGTGCAAGCCGGAAGGAGAATTCTCATCAACCAGCCACCGTTGAACCTAGACCAATATCTCTAAGTGTCAAAATTAAAAATTACTCAATCCAATAATCCTAATTTTTATTAACGAAATTAATGTAATAAATAATGCATTAATGTATTAAAATAGATTTAGTTTTGTTGCCTCGTTTAATTTAGCATTACTTAAAGTTATTAATTTTAACTTAGAATCTTCAACTTTTAAGTATTAATTTGTTAATTAACTCATTTAACTTATAATTGTGCAGAAAACTTATTTTTAATTTTAATCATTTAAGATTAAATTGAAATATTAGTTTTTAAGAAACTTAAATATTTCGCCGTATACAGCAAATATTTGCTTTGTTATTTAGCTCATTTACATTATTTTTACTTAGGTTATTTTCAAATCAAATAATCATTCTGCCATTTTAAAAAAAGTTTTCTCCGTATACAGCAAATTTTTGTTTTGTTATTTAGCTCTATTAATTCTTCATTGTTTACAAAGCTTATTTTTAAGTCAAATGATGATCATGCTATTTTAAAAATGTTTTTTCTTTCGCCGTATACGGGCAATGTTGTCTTTATTATTTACCTAATTTGACTTATCTTTGCTCGGGAAGCTTATTTTCAAATCAATTTATGGGTCTGCAATTTTGAAAAAAAGTATTTCCCCGTACACAGCAAATCGCTGTTTTCTTAGCCTACTAAACTTATCATTGCTTTAAAAACAACTATTTTTCGGAACAAATAACGGACTTGCATTAAAAAACTAAATAAATAAAAAGAGTTTCATTGTGTACAACAAGTGCTTACTTTTTTAGTTAGCTTATTTACCTAAGCATTGCTTTAAAAAATTCCTTATAAAATCAAATAACCAGCTCTACCATTTGTAAGAAGAATTTCTCTGTATTCAACAAATATTTATTCTTTACTATGTTAATCGAACTTCAGTTAACTGCTTTTAAATTTTTTTAAAAAGAATTTTTTTTAATTCTGAATCCTGCATATATTAATTCAGCAATATCACAGTATCATTATTTTAATTTGTAATGGGATAGCTGCAAGTGACGTAGTATGGGTACCTCGATCCTGATTGGTAGTTGAAAGGTGGCATTTGCTTACGTTAGCAATTCTTTCCATACTATTTCAAGAAAGCCAAGCCCGGCGAGTATTAATTCCCTTAAGTGACACATTCTAAATTCTTTCACAAAGATTATTTCTTAAAGATTCCAATTCTTTCACTGTATATTTACGCAGAGACTTAACATAAAGACAGGCATGAATCCATGTGGAACATGTACAAACTAATTATGCATCGAAGTTGCCAGGTACACAAAACAAAAATACTTCAAGATTACAATGAAATGTATAAACAAATAATAACTCTGCGTTAAATAAAAGAAGTAGGTGAAAAAGAATTATATATCAGCAAATTCAAATCAATGTGCTATACTGCTGTGTAGTTAGTTAATTTATCGTCAATTAACATTCGAACTTATGTAGAGAAACTTAGCTCATCTTCGCCATTTTGCTGATAAAAATTAGCTGGCGCTGAAGTCCTAAGTCGCATATGTGGGTATGGGAGGTTTTCTTCTTAAAGTACAAGTACAAAATTATATATTACTCAATCAGACGATATTCGAACATTTTTATTTTGAGAACAAAAGATATTGATCTGTTTTCATCCTTTAAATGGCATCTTTAACCACGAAATTGTTTATAAATAAAAATAATGAAATTCTTCTGACACAAAGGTAACGATGAAATGTCTAACAATCTTTAATAGGTTAATTGAAATATTATTGAACACAAAATCACTATCTTTTAACACTTTAACAGAACGTGAATTAGTTCCAACGCCTTTGCAAAATGAAAGTGTAGGATTGTTCCAAGAGTGCATTTTTTTGTTGCCTCTAACACCGTATTTAGATGTATAAAAAAGGTGTCAATATGTGTGTTGGTAGGGCAGTAATTTTGAAAATTACAGGTTGCTTCATGGGTCGGTCGGTGAAAAGTTAATTTTTCTCATTAAACCTTCTTTCTTCGTTTGAGGTTTTGGCTAATTAAAAGCCAGTTTTCTCGCCAACTTGCTTTGTGTTGAAGAAAGAATGAAACAATTATGATATGATAACAATCTTTCCTATTTAATGATTTATGGTGTTTCTTTAGTGAAAAGAAAATATCGTTGGTACTTGTAGAAAAATCTTTTATTTAGAAAAAAAAAATTGTATTCGTGTATTGTAATTATGTGCAATTATTTCGCGTCTATATCTTGCTTTTACTTTCCGATTTTTACAAAAAAATTTGTGTAAAATTTTTTATTTCCTTAAAAAAATTGTACACACATTTTTGTTGCAAAAGAACTATATTTTTGCCTACGGAACTGTTACACAAAGTTCATCAAATTCACTCCTAAAATTTTGCACATGGTCTCGTTAAGAGAGAAAACCATAGATTTTTCCTTACAAACTAGTGTGTGATGATAAACTAATATCGAACTTGTTAACATACTTACTCGCTTATAAAAATCATCTTGTCACAAAAAGTTTATTCTTGTTTAAAAAAAATCATAGAATCAACAAAAACGTATATTTTTGTTTTAAAAAAATCATATCTTCTCACAAAAGCGTATATTCTTGCTTAAAAAAATCATAGAAACCTGGGACAAAAGCGTATATTTTTATTTAAAAAAAAACCATACAGTCTTGTAACAAAAACGTATTTTCTGGCTAAAAAAATCATGGAATCTTGTAACGAAGCATATATTCTTGTTTAAAAAAATCATAGAATCTTGTAACAAAAATGTATATTCCTGTTTTAAAAAGATCCCAGAATCTTGTTACTAAAAAAAAATATATTCTTTTTTTAAAACAATCATATTTTGTCACAAAAACATATATTTTTGTAAAAATAAAGTATAGTCTTTTTCCAAAAAAATATATTCTTGTTTTAAAAAAAATTATTTCGTCAATCAAGTGATATTTTTTGTGGGCAATAATTTCCTGCTTATCCACATTCGAATGAAAATCCAGTTTGCACACCAACTTGCTTTGTGAGAAAGAATGAAACAATCATAATTCCACTACAATCTCTTTTATATAATTATTTATCGGCTTACTGTGATCTTTTATTTTGTGGGAAAAAACCGCATTTTTGTATTATATTATGCGCAATTATTTTTTGCTCATAAAGCGAATATTGTATTTTTGCTTCCTAAGTTTTTCTCGTGCTTTTATTTAAAAAAATAAATAAATAAACGTATATTCTTGCCTATTTAACTGTTTTTCACTGTTAAAATTTTCATTCTAAAATTACGGTAAAATAACCTGCAGTTGTCTGTCCATCTAATTAATTAACCTGAAAGTTTACAGTAAAGAACATGTTTTACCTTTACTGTTTAAAACTCGCCAACATCTGTGTTTTCCGAAGTGAAAATAATTCTCGTTTGGTGTGGATGGGCGAGTGTTTTGTGTCTTGTTATTCCACTATAAGTGTTTAGATTTAAATTATTCATTTTAAATTGTATATGAAAGCTTGATTTGGTGTTAACCTGTAAAAAAATGTTTCTTCACACAATTTTTTGGTTTGTTCGATATCGATTTGATTTTAAAACAATGCATTTATTCGATTCGATTTCGATATATTGCAGCACGGTTTTTTACAGAGCAGTTTGTACGTGCACGTTATTGTGAAAAGAAGCATGGCTAACATAACATTATGCTCAATTCGTTGTAGCACAATTTTTAGGAGAGTACTTTTTAAAAGAAAATTGTATTTATTCCAATTAATCAACCGGGATTATCATTAACACCGAAAAAACAGATGAACTGCATGCAGACTTTTAAACCCTTTTTTATTGATTTGCCTCTAGCTCAGTTAATCAATAGTAAAAGGTACTGAAAACAGGAGTGAAATATAGTTTAGTTGAAGAGAAATAAAGACAAATGTTCTATCGAAATAGTGTAGAACTTGCGATCAATAGTTTTAGTAAGAATAAACACCCAAAAACGGATAGAATATCTATTTTTAGTTAAAATCGTTTCTTCACATTTCTCTGGGAAAATTTAGTTTTTAAGGAATTTAATATATATAGTTTATCAGTGATATAGTTTAATATAGTTATAGCTTTTGATACAGTACATTTATGCATTAAACTTCAGTATGAGTTAAATTTAATTGTAAAACTAATGATAATAATGCCTTATTTATTTAGATTTTTTATGTAACTTTTAATCGAATAATGAGATGCGTTAAATTTTCTAATGGAAATTGATATCTTTCGATAATTTTTAATACTTTAATCGCTACATTTATATAAAAATACGAAAAATTCTACTCATATTTCAAGTACAATTTCGAACTAATTTTTATATTACATTTTTTATGTTATAAAGTTCCGTAATTATTATTTTTTGAGCATGTTGTAACCAAAGTATAGGTATCCGTACTTATAGTTGCTATTTGATTCCTAGAAATCTATACAATTATGCAAATATGCAAGCTATATTAACAAGAAAGAAAGAAATAAAAAAATCTACCGTCTAGCATTCAATTTATTTTTAAAATGAGTTGAAATAGTTGAGTTAATTGAGTTAAAATAGTTGTTTTAGAAAATCACTGAACTTTCATGTATATGTTTTATTTATGGTAAACAATAATTAATTATTTGAATTTCAATATTTTTTCTGTTTTCTTTTTTAGGTAAGCGCAGGTTTTATGAATTTTGTTTTGGAAACATAGTGACCTTGGTAAGGTTTTATTTTTAACATTATTATTTTCTTTATTCTTTTTCTTTTTTTCCCTTAGAATTGTGTTGGTCATTGTTGGGACAAATATGATTAGCACAATTCTTATAATGATTGTTTAATACTTGTCGTCTAATGATTGAAATCTGAATTTTTTTTAATTTTAATGTTGTACAGTGCGCAAAGAAATAAACAAACCACCCTGAATAACTTTTGATGTAATGATCGGATCGTTCCGTTCTAGGTCTAAATCTTAATGATTCAAAGTGATGACTTCAAATATGCTAATTAATTAGTTCAGACGATATTTTAAGTTACGCAATCAAACACACATAATTTCTCTGGATAAACGCATCTTTTTGTCAACAGATACAAATTTCTGACCCCCAAAATGTTGCCCGCAGTCTGGGAAATATGATTCGAATAGTTTGGTTAGGAGAGCGATTCAAAGTTTAGACCCCTTAATGTTAATTTTACTTTTTGTGTTTGTCGCCATATTTCAAGAACTTTTTAAGCGAATTGAAAAAGTTTTGAAACAATTATAAAATTTATTTATCCAGAAATAATTCCATGCAAAATATTAATTTTAATAAAAAAAAATTATTTTATTTAGTAACAGTTGGAAAATGTTTGAATTGTTAGGTATAAAATATTTTGCATCATTTTAAAGAATGCAATTTTTAATGGTAAAATACAAAATTGGTCGAATAGTTCCTGAGAAATTAAATTTTGAAAAATTCATATTTTTAATTTATTCCGGGTGGTTTATTTTTAATTTTGCGCACTATACACAAAAGTATATATTTTGATGATAGTATATAGTTATGGTTTTGATTTCGTTAAAAAAAATCCTAATAATTAATTAAAAATACAAAATTTATGATGAAACAGCCGAGATTAAAATAAATCTGAGATATAATTTCAGATTCCAAACCTAATACTCCGTTTCGTTATTTTTTTCATTAGTATTTGTGACATGATTCTCTTTACCTGGCATTGCCATTTTTAAAAAAGAAATAATTTATGTGTATTGTCAAGAATGACTTTGGACTTCTTTGTCACTTCCAAGGCTGGACCTAATACATATCACCATGCCTAAACAATTAGCTACATTAACAATCATTTTGAAACATCGTATACCATTACCAAATCCATAAAGTAATACTTTCCAACAATCACGGCTATTGTTTGTAAATATGGAATATTTTTCTCTCACTTCATTAAGTATTGAGATATTAATATTATTTATAAATATGATCCGTAGCAGGATACTTCGTTTTGACATTCATTTATTAATATATGTGACATGATTCTTTTTACTTGACATTGTCATTTATAAAGTGTATGTTTAAGCTTTACTCTGGAATGTCTTATCATTCCCAAGGCTGAACTTGATACATAAACAATTAGAGCTGCATTAAAACATCTTGAAACATCATTTACCATTGCCAAATCCATAAAGTAAAACTTTCCAACAGTATCCAAATGCTATTGTTTGTAAATATGGGATTTTTGTGGCTCTTACATCATTATATATTGAGATATCAATATTTTCCGCCTTGACCCCGAAGCCCTTAATGAATATAACCTCTATTCTTTTCTGAAAATAAATCTGGCATCACAATTACCTTTTTTTTTTCTTCACCCAAGTATTTTTTGGAACGATACCCCCGTTGATTTTTACCTTCTTCTTCCACGTTTTAATTAACGAAAATATTCTCTTATCGTCTTTATTATTCGTATCTCGATATCTACCGTGTTACGTGCACAGAATATTCAAATCTTTGTGTGTAGCAGCAGCTTGTGCTGTGATCCTCGTTAAGTCTTACTCGCTAACGACGTTGACAAATTATGGCATGAGCGCACCCCCTATTGTCTCTCATACCTGCTTTTGTTTTCTATGCCTTCTATTTTTACGAAAACATTCTGATGCAGAACAGTCTTTTGAATGGAAATCATGTGGTTTATAGATAGATTGTTACTCAAAGACAGCAGTGCCCCAGGGGACCCGACTTGCTTATTTTAGGACCCTAAACACTACCACGAAAACCCTTTAAAATTTATTGTCGATAAAAGGTTGATATTGTGGTCACATAGTAAGGGGACACTGAACATCAGGAACGAAAAAAATTCTTCAAAAATCCATTATTTGGTTTTTGAGATTTATAAAAAAAAAATTCACTCATCACACTTCATTCAATGCATTAACAGGGTGCGTAGTGTTTTTAAAAAGTGCTTGAAGATGCTCATTTTTTATTTACTTTTTATTTACTTTCCTGAGTTAGTAAAATGGATAATTTAATAATAATTTTAGGCAGAAAAATACGTGTTATTTTAAAAAAGCTTAAACAGACAACCATGATATTCGATAATAATATATATGCTTAAGTTTTTTAAAAATAGTGGTGGTCAAAATCATTAACAATTAAGTTAATTAATGCAAGGAATATGTAGAAAGCATACATTTTACTACCACTTTAAAAATAGAAATAAAATCTTACGCAAAATGCTTAATAGTTGGCAGGTATGCTAATTAGTTAAAACTTAATGCTGCAGAGAATTCATTGCATCTTTAATCAAGCATTTCAAAATCTAAAAAAGTCTTTTTTAAAAGAATTTTTTAGTTTGCTTTTAAATTTGAAAAAAAAAAATCTTTTTCTGTTTTTTCTCTCTATTTATTTTTTCTTTAAGTGACAAAAAGGTTTTTGTATCAGAAACTCCTCTTTCAATTTATATTGTAACTAATTCCTCTATTTTTTTAAATACTAAATAAACTATTCTTTTATTTTTCTTTTAAATCAATGACTTGCAAAACAGAAACCAAAATGATGGCCGAAAAAAAAGCCTGTTTGTTATATTATTAGCTAACTTTTTTAAAAATCTCTTTTTTAACAATTCATGATTCAAACATCCTCTTCCAGACTTGCCTCTTTTGTTTGAAAAAGGTATTTTTTTTTATTTTTTGAAATCCTTAGCGGTATCAATACATTTTTTGATCTAACAACTATTATAAAAAAATATTATTTTATTTAAATTTACTTAGTAGTCTGCAGTTTTTTTTATAAGATTTACATTTCATTATAATTTTTTTTTCAAGTATAGTTTTCTTAAAGTCGATTTCTTTGTGAAAAAAAATACATACAATCATTTGAAATAAACGGTTCAATTTCGACATCTGAGGAGTGTTCCAAGAAAATTTTTACAAAAAATTGCTACCCTAAATTGTTTAGAAATCGGTACTATAAATGATTTGAGGAAAAAAACCCGTTGTATTATAAGTATATTAGAATATTGAAAACGTCCATTTTTTTAAAAAAAAATAAAATAAAAAGCATGAAGTTCAGCATCAAATTAAATCGTTTTCTTTTACACAAATTTTAAAATATTTTTCATAGACCTGAAAGCAAACGATCTTTAAAAAAAAAAAAAAAAAAAAAAACTTTGAAAATATTTTAATAACCTTTGGGTTAAAGAATGAAGGGGTAGCCCTCTCATGAAAAACTTCAATTTCTCTCAACCCCCCCCCCCGCTCCCCATGCGTCTTTTTAAAAACATGCACCGTGCATCTAACTGGAAAAAAAAATTCTTGCTTTTAGTCTTTTTGAATAAACGCAGTTTATAAAAGTTTTAATTTTTACTATTTCATAAGTTGTTAATGCTCAGTAAATATGTTAGTAAAATCAGCTCAAAAATATTCTTTTTTCTGTTGTTTTTTTTCTAATTTTTTTTTCTAGTTTATTGACGTTTTGTATTTCGTTTAAAAAATGAAGCAAAAAACGATTTTTAAGTTGGATTGTCTTAGAACTTTTTCAAAAGATTTCACGATAGTATTTTTTCTATTATCGTACAAAATATTTTTGAAAAAGTGCAGATTGTCATTATTAGATTAACATATTTCGTGTGCGAAAATAAATAAATAAAATTCTTATAATTTTGATTTAAATTAAACGTTTGAATGCCGGATTAAGATGGGGTAAACCAAGTAACGCGAAAGTTAATAAATTAACTATTAAAAAATAACTGAAGACAAATAAAGAAAAAATTGAATGAATCGCTTGAAATTGTGAAATAGAAACCTTGAGACACCTATGTTCCGAAATTGGATCATTAAGCCTCAAACTAATATTCTGACTTTAAAATTTTAAAATAAAATGTTTAATATGATGCTTTACGGAGAATTATGTCATTTCTTTAAAGGCTTNAATTTCGACATCTGAGGAGTGTTCCATGAAAATTTTTACAAAAAATTGCTACCCTAAATTGTTTAGAAATCGGTACTATAAATGATTTGAGAAAAAAAAACCGTTGTATTATAAGTATATTAGAATATTGAAAACGTCCATTTTTTAAAAAAAAATAGAATAAAAAGCATGAAGTTCAGCATCAAATAAAATCGTTTTCTTTTACGCAAATTTTAAAATATTTTTCATAGACCAGAAAACAAACGATCTTTTAAAAAGTAAAACTAGT
>NC_092208.1:84524466-84550078 GCF_043381705.1 Parasteatoda tepidariorum
AAAAAAAAAAAAAAAAAAAAAAAAAAAAAAAAAAAAAAAAAAAAACCTTTGAAAATATTTTAATAACCTTTAGGTTAAAGAATGAAGGGGTAGCCCTCTGGTGAAAAACTTCAATTTCTCTCAATCCCCCCCCCCCNCCCCCCCCCCCGCTCCCCATGCGTCTTTTTAAAAACATGCACCGTGCATCGTACTGGAAAAAAAATTTCTTGCTTTTAGTCTTTTTGAATAAACGCAGTTTATAAAAGTTTTCATTTTTACTATTTCATAAGTTGTTAGTGCTCAGTAAATATGTTAGTAAAATCAGCTCAAAAATATTCTTTTTTCTGTTGTTTTTTTTCTAATTTTTTTTTCTAGTTTATTGACGTTTTGTATTTCGTTTAAAAAATGAAGCAAAAAACGATTTTTAAGTTGGATTGTCTTAGAACTTTTTCAAAAGATTTCACGATAGTATTTTTTCTATTATCGTACAAAATATTTTTGAAAAAGTGCAGATTGTCATTATTAGATTAACATATTTCGTGTGCGAAAATAAATAAATAAAATTCTTACGATTTTGATTTAAATTAAACGTTTAAATGCCGGATTAAGATGGGTTAAACCAAATAACGCGAAAGTTAATAAATTAACTAATAAAAAATAACTGAAGACAAATAAAGAAAAAATTGAATGAATCGCTTGAAATTGAGAAATAGAAACCTTGAGACACCTATGTTCCGAAATTGGATCATTAAGCCTCAAACTAATATTTTGACTTTAAAATTTTAAAATAAAATGTTTAATATGATGCTTTACGGAGAATTATGTCATTTCTTTAAAGGCTTGTAAGTATAGTAATGGTTTTAAAAAAAATCGGATTTTTGGTAAATTATATTACAAGCTGGATAAAAAATTTAGAAATTGCATCAAATTTTAAAAACTTATGTTAAAAAAAAAATTATGGAAACGGAACTAAATTAAATGTAAAAAATACTTAATGTAAATTTTAAAAGTGCGTAAAATAATATAATGGAACTTTAATTGTCCACTTAATTCAAATTCGCAATCCAGGTTCCATTTTTGGAACATTGACTGATAAACGGTTAAAAATATTGTATTGAAGAAAGAAAAAAAATTAAACATATCTTTTTATTTTTTTACATTAAAAGACCACACCTTTAACGATGCGAATAGTAATGCATAGTTAAAAGTAATTTTGAATTGTCCCTTGCTATTGTATAGAGTAATTTTTAAAATTTTTATTTTGAAAGTTAATGTTGACTTTAAAGGTCAAGGAAAAGTCACGTGTGCGTCCCACGTTCCATAGTTGTGGGTGCCATAAAAATGATTTATAGAGACTCGTGTTTCTTAGCCAAAACTTTATCGTTTGGTGGGCGAAGAATGAACAAAAATTAACTAACATACACCTTAGAATTTTCGTACCTCCTAACTCGTTTATTTCATTGTTGTTCAGAAAGATAAACTGAAAAAAGTTTCAAGTATTTGTTCATTTTGTTATTCTCGTTTCATTTCACTCGTATCCATGTATGCTTTTTGCTCGTTAAATATGTAATTTGTGGATAATTTTTCGTCATAAATATTTTTAATGATTGTGTGCTATGGTGTATTTTTTTATACATGTGTATTTTAAAAATTTTTTTAAGACTTTAATTGTTTACTTTTTGCATTAACAGTCATTCAAACCTAGACTGTCTGAATTTCTACAGATTTTAATTCCAGCTACGGAATTTCAAGAGACTTGTTAAAAAGTCTGATAAATTTATTGAATTCTATTTATAACTTTCTGGTACATCTTCTTTTTTTTTTTAATTTAAACTTCATAACCTGCTCTTTTATTTTTTTCCCTTGGAAACCATATTTTTTTGCTGATATTCAAACTTAATAAATTTTTCACTATTAAAAGGAATTTTTCTATTAAGCGAGAAACGCATTAGTTGGAATCTGGCTGCTAAGGAAGATAAAATGAAAACTATAAAAACAGTTGGATTGTCTTTTGTGCATATGAAATCAAAGGATTTTCAGTAATTTGAGATATGCTCTCTTCAGTAGTGATTATTTAGAATTTGATTTTATTCTCTTTGTTTAAATATTTAATTGTGACCCATAAAGAGTATTTATTTAACTTCATTTTGATAAAGAAAATTCTCCAAATATATATTGAGATCATTGGTTAAAGAATACAGTAAAACCTGTTTTTGTGCGGTGGATAGGGACAGCATAAAAGAAATCGTACAAAACAAATATCCGAAAATTTTATAAATTCTTACATATAATAACAACTTTGTACGATATACAACCTAAAACTTTTTTTATGCGGTGGATAGGGACCGCATAAAAAAAGTCGGACTCAGAAAATACATCAATGATTCATGAAATAGATATGAGAATGCTTTAAATTAAATTAAATAAGACCTAAAGAAATTGGAAAAATATTTAATTCTTCATTGTACATATACATGGAGAAGTTTTCAAATTATACATTAAATAATTTGCTGAGACCACGTAATCAGAGTTCGTCCACAACATGTATATGCACATTGATAGGAAACATTAAACTGGTGCTAGCACCGCTAAGATTCATATACCGCATAAAAATAAATCGCACAAAAAAAATCGCACAGAAATAAAATCGCACAAAACCAATCGCACAAAAATAAAATCGCATGAAAAAGGACTGCACAAAAACAAGTTTCACTGTATGCTGTAAATAATTTTTTTTTTCTTTCATGATCATTTTTTAATGTAATAATGTATTTCAAAATAGCTTTCTAACGTTTTTATATTTTCTAAAAGTGATGTTTTAAAATTTTCAAAATGAGAATTAAAATTTTTGAGTCCATTTTTTTAAATTTAAGCATTGAACATTATTCAAGTTTCAATTTTATTTCAAAAAAAAATTTTTTTAAGGTATATATTTTAATCGACTCCATCTCAGCTTTATAAAAGAATGCTTGCTTTTTTAGACACGTTTTACCAATTTTTTTAAAGAACGTTTAGTAAATCAATATCGTTTGAAGAATACTAAACGAAGTTTTTAACACAAAAATCTCATTTTTTATCATCCAATTATAAAAATAATTATAGACTACTTATCTTATTTTTATACACAATTTGTCAACAATAAACGAGTATGTACTCTTTGACATGAAGTTAATTATGTACAACAGGATCATTCGGCTACTGTAATTATCAAACTTCCTCTTCCTAAACTTATCCGTTATATGTTAGCGCCAAATTCAATTAAAATCGTCATTCAAATATGCTTAGTATCATTAGAAACAAAGCCTCACCAGGAAAAATCAGACGATCTCACATACTCGCCCTTGACCGTCACGGTGAACTATCACCCGCATTTTAATCCAGTCATTAATGTGCTTCGGCGGATGCCATTTTGAAAAAGAGAAACTTTTAAAATGCGCTATTAGACTCGATTTTAGGAAAGATTTAAAAAATAAACAACTTCCGCCCTTTTATTTCTAAGCGAACTTTTAGAGCTCCGACCTAAATATTACGAACCTTAATGCAATCCTTGAGCCTTTTTCTAAAATATAGCAGCCGTAAGCATTTTTGTTTCATAAATTAAATGGAGTCCCTTGTGCAGTGTACTCAAAAATCATTCAAACTGTTTTCGAATTGATGTTAAAGCACATAAAAGTAGTTTGTTTTTTTGTAATCTTTAACAATATAGATTTTGTTCATGAATGATTTATTTTGCAGTTTCTGGCCTAAATTTTTAAAGCGCTTTCAGTGAGAATTTGATATTTCCTTTGAGGAAAACTATGAAAGAGGAAGGTTGTTTATTTAGTACTGGTTTTCGTTTTTCCCCCAATAGGTTTTTTGTAGTTCATTTTACATAATAGTCTAGGAGGAAATAATAACTTCTAGAACATGCAAATAATAGCATTTGTTTAATAAAAATAAACTTTCATAAAAAAATTGTAAAAAATGAACAAAACAAATCGCACATTACGCTCATTACACTTATGTAAGTTCATTAATTTCAATAGATCAATTTTTCTCTAAAAAATACATAAAGTAAAAAAAAAAGAATCTGTCATATCCTTTTATTGAAGCAATGCAACGTATTTCATTAAATAGAACCCTTGACACCCTTTAACACAGATTTTTTATTAAACATGTTTTTCATAGAATTTTCATTATTTTGTATTAGTTTAAGTCAAAATAAGTAAAAAATATTTAATTTAGCATTTTAAAAATTTATAGTTATGAAACAGAGCATGAAACACCGGTGTTATTTTCTGCGTTAAAGATAAAATCTTCCAAACAATTATTTTTCAACTTTACAGTTATATAGATCTAAGAGAAACGGTTATTTATTATTGAAATTTCTTTAATTTACAAAATCAATTATTGATAAATTTTTTGAATATCAATGGAAAACATTTTTTAACTACTTTCTTTTTATTTTATATTTTATTTCCAGTGTAATTACTATAAACTTACGGATTAGACAGTTTTTTATAATTAAAAATACCAAAATGTATTTTTACTTTTAATTAGCGCGTTAGAAAATGTGTGTATTTTTCATTATTTTTACAACTATTTTTTTTAAAAATGATTAATTATTTTTACAACGATCAATACTGTCGGAACATTTTATCATTTAGTTCATGTATTCAATATAATTCCTACCGCATTGTATCACATGCCATAGATGATCTTGGCTTGTTATGTTGTATCTCTGATACACTTTTAAAAATGATCCATGATATGATGTAAAGATCAAATATATTTTTACCTTTTTTACGACCAATACTTGATAAATAAATTGATGGAATTACTTTTACAAGACACAGGTATATGAATATTGCATTGGAATATCGTTTTCTACATGCTTTTGAATTTAGAGGGAAAATTATAAACAAGAAAATTATTGAAATTAAGGAGTGGTTGTGCACATTAATAAATGATTAAATTACTTCATTTTTTGTAAGAAATCATTTAAAGTTTTTCAATTTTTATAATTTGGATATTATTATAATAATTTTTGGTTTTGATTATGCCCTAAATAGTTCGCAGGCATGCAATTTTCTAAAAGTCAACATTTAATGTTATATATTAATGAATATTATTAATTATATTATTAAATTAATATTTATAAATACATTTTTTAGGTTTTGTTATTTTATTCGAGAAATATTTATCCTATGAAATAAGAAAAAACGAAATCAGTATGCTTTATCGCCCCTACTGTATCAGCTGTATGATTGTATATAATTGTGTATTAGTAAATTTTAACCCACACTGTTGGAATTTTTTATCATGGATTGAAAAAATTCTCGGTTTTTGTTAAACTGTCCAATCTAAAGAGCTTTTTATTCATATTATATCTATACAGTCAAACCCCGCTATAGTGAACGTGGTTTATAATGAACCAAATGTTCGGTCCCTTGCCTTGCTATACACGCATAATGTCATTTTTTGAGGATATAGTGAACCAAAAAAGTGAGGAAGTTGGATATAATGAACTTTTTTCTGTCTTCGACTGATTTTTTTCTTCATTTTTTTGATATTTTCAGGGAATATAAACTATCCAAATCTGAAGTTTGTAACATATGGAAAAATAGGCAATTAATAATTTCTGCTCATGAAAAAAATTTAGATGGCAGAATAAGTTGAGAAAAGCAGATCACAAGGATGATGAAGAAGCATTACTGAAGTGGTTCACCATTCGAAAAAGCCGCAATTTTCCTGCATCTGGACAAATGTGGATGAATTTGCTAAATGTTTTTATGAGACTACTTGCATGCGCTCGAATGGTTGTAGACAGGTTTAAAAACGGAATAACAGAAATTCAGGAAAAATTATCTGAGAGTCGGGAAGTGTGTCCATAACTGATGGATAATGAGGATTGCTCATCAGCTAAAGATTACTAATTTTTTTTGTACGCAAGACGAAGAGTAATGAAAAATAACACATTTTTTGCTACTACATAATATTTTTCAGTCATTTATTTGAATAATGTGCAATAAAAGGGAGGAGTTTGGGAACTATTAGGTAAATTATCTGCGTAACGGATATAGTGAACACCCGGTTATAGTGAACCGAAATTTCGGTCCCTTGAAGGTTCACTATAGCGGGGTTTGACTGTATATATATATATATATATATATAATTAATGTTACATTAATTAATTATAACACATTAATTAAGATTATATATACTAATATAATATTATTAATACTATATATTAATTAATATTTATAAAGAATAAATTTTTTTGGACTTGGTAATTAGATTCTGTGTAATTTGATTTGAGAAATACTTATTCAGAGAAATATTCATGCAAACAGAATCTGTATACTTCATATACTGTATACTGTATCAGCTGTATGATTGTATATATTATCATGGATTGTACAATATTATATATACTAAAATTATGTGTTGCTATAGATTTCAACCCATTCGTATGTTTTTTATATTAATTTTTTTATCAAGGTTGGAGAAATCCAAGGTTGTTTTTTCTTAACCCTCCAGCACGGAGAAGTTCTTATTTTAAAACTTACAATACAAGGCATTTGAAATACAATTACAATACAGGGCACTTACAATACAAGGCAATATACAAGGCATTCGAAAAATTAGATTACGAATTAAGAAACGGGACTTAATTAAATCAATACATTGGTAAAACTTATCTCAATACATTTCTCACACAAGTAATTATACCATTGACTCCATAGAACTCCAAAATATGAGTAACATAATTCTCGGTATATAATCTTCAGTATTTACTTTTAGTAATTCAGAAACAAATCGGCGTCACATTATTCGTAGATTTAATTTAAAACTTTTAATTGAGTTCAATGGATAATCAAAACAATAAATAAATTATCAAAACAATAAATAATCAAATGAACTAGTATAAGTAAACGAAATGTTGAAATGGTTCTCGATTTTGTCAATAAAATGCATCATTCATTAAATATATTTGTCCTTTTAAATCCTAATTTCACTAAAATGAAGTTACAGTTAACTAATTGTCCTCATTCTTTAATCATTAATGATTATCTTTTTATTTGTGTAGCATTCTGGCTTGCTACTATAATAGACATGATGTCTATTCATTTCTGTGTTTTTTTGTTAGTACTTTCAGTATTGTGATTTCTGGCAGATAATAGTATTCATTCCTTTAATTGAATTTATTTAATTTGTCTAAATTAATAGTCTTTAGATAAACGTTTGAATTTTTATCTAATCTTTAATTAGATAAATGATCGAAACTAACTTTTAAAATCTCAAATGAGCTTCTTTGTGTACCCGGGTAGATGGTGTATCCAAATTTTTATTTATGTTTAATAATTTTCAAAAGGTTTGCCTCACAGTTCTTTTCAATTTTCATCTCTCTTTAATCAGCTAGAAATGGATATATATGCAGCAATTTTTTTTACACAGATAAAATAAACTCAAAACAGTTTGATCAAGTCGTTTTTTTTTACAGTTAATATTCTTTTGGCAAAAAATGTTTATTCCCTTGAAAAAAGGGCATACTTCTAGCTTCAGTCGATAATTATATTAAAAAATACTCATTTGCGTAACGGGTCCCTTTTATATTAAATCTTTTTCGTTAAATTTTTCCACGTTCGAAAAACTTACGAGATAAAAATCTGTCTCTCAGTTAATCAAAGTCAATTTTCTTAACGGTAAAATGTTTCCAGTTATTACTGTTCCTGTTTCGTATAAAAGAAAAGGAAGCTAGGCAGCCAAATATCGAACCGTTTTTCCTCTATTTCTAAGCAAAGAAAACGAAAAACAGAAACAAAACAAAAAAACCTATCTACTTCAAAAAAAAAAGAGGCCAGCTATTACTTTCGTTAGATGGCGCTGGCATCAAACACCGATCTCCACTGCCACAAGCGGAGTAGTAAAAATCGTTTTACTACCAGAGGAGTTTGAAGAAGAGTTGAGAAACACATGTTTCGACCTCTGTGAATCGTCTGCATCCCTGACTGTGTTTACTGTTGGATATAAATTTTCCGGTTTATTTGTGTTTCAAAATTTTTCGGTATTAATAAAAGTCGCCTGAAGTTTTATGTCACTTGTTTTTCAACTTTAAATCTTAAAAGCAAAGCTACTATAATATAAAATTCTGTGATAAAGGAAGAAAAAAAATTTTTTTCATCGTTAATTCAAAAATTTTTTGAAAAAGGGAAATAATTCACAAATTTGTATTTAAATATCATTTAAAGTTAACATTGTGCCTGTGATTTATTGAATACAAAGTTAAACATTCTAGATACATACTTCCCAGAATATCAGAGATACATTTTGTGATTTTTTACAAGAATTCAGGATACATATTTTGTGGAACAATTTATACTCATTATACAGCTAGTGTTCTTTAATCATATTTAGTGATAGTTATGACTTAGCAATTTAAAGAGATTTAAATAAGTGCACTGATATGTTTGGATTAGAAAAAGAAGCTGTTTTATATCAAGAGGCTGTATACGTAACATCTCCAACATCGTTTGTTGGAGATGTTTCGAATCATTGTCGATTCGAATCTCCATGTGCCAGTGGTGTGCCAAGAAGTCGAATGGCAAAAGATTATTTGCAGCCGTTCTCACCGTATGGAAGATATTATCTTCGTGTGACTGCACAGTTAGGATCAAGGTAAGATATTTGTTTTTCAATATCAAAACGAACGTGAAAATTTCAAAAAAAAAAAATAATAACTTGTCGATAGTGGTTTTTGTTCCTCTCCTTTTTACCTTTTTTTTCTAAAAAAATTCTTAACTCAAAAAATTTGTTGTTTTTTTTGTTGATATTTACATATTTTCCGTTATTTTGATTTTTATAAATGGCAACACGCCGTAATCGTTAAAAAATAGTTGTTTTGAAGTAGCAAAAGATGCTTATTTTTTTAAATTGATTTACATGTATTTAACAAACCTTTTATAATATTATATAAACATACGTAATTATATCTTTTTGTAATATTACATTAATTCAATAGAATTTCCTTTTTGATTTTAATATTTTTTACACATTACGTCATACTTTCCTTAATTTTAAATATTTTTTAATGATTTATTAAACAATATTTTCTTGTAATATTTAAGTATCTTGTAATATTACTTGTAATATTAAGTATCTTGTGTTATTTTCTTGTAATTATTTCTCATCTCTTGTAATATTTAAAGATGTCAGTAAAAAAAATATCGAGCAAAATATACAAGAAAATTGATGATTTAATTAAAATATAAAAACATTAATTAATATTGGGTGATAAACTTAATATAAATTATAACAAAGTTTCCTGCTATCAAGCATACTGAATTTTGGGAAAATTAGAACTTAGATTTATGCGCTGCACGTTTTAAAATTTTTGTGCACCGAGGTACAAACTATGATCTACTAGTGTTGAATTTTTTACTAAATAATTTACAATTACACCTTTTAAATCTGTATAATTACTTCATTTAAGTTGCTCTGTATAACCACTAGTTTTTATATTCACGACGTATTATATCTAGTTTTGACTTTCAATGCATTATGTGTCTTTGCACTTATTGGTTCGTTCTCATGATACCGAAACGGCCGTTTGTGTCTCAAATACTTGCTTATTATTTTTTTTCTTTGTTCCTAAGTTGTTTTTGTTATTATAAAAACAATGTATTTTCCTATAAAAATATGCCGTATGATTGCAGATTATTTCAAATTTATATAATTCATAATTCTAAATATTCAGACTAATAATAATTACTTAATTTTCTATAATGCGTAAAAACCAAATGGTAATACGTAATTCTTTATTGTTAAAATATTTTATAGTTAAAAGAAAAAATAACATTTTTTTACATTTTCAAGTTGTTTTTGCAAACAGCTACTACGTAAATATCATTTATCGACAACGCAAAAAACAATGTTTAAAACTCAGCACAAATTGCTTAAAAGATGTTCTTTTTAAAATGATTTTGTTTTAAATTTCTACTTTTGTATTAATTTACTTTCTACTTTTGAATCATTTAAGTAAATTTAGTTTTAAATTTAACTTTTAAATTTAGTTTTGAATTTTCATATTATATTTTGAATATTATGAAATAATTTATGTTGATAATGATATTGTTTTATTTATCAATTGATTTTAAGAAAATGAAAAATTTTCTGAAAAATACCTTTTTTTTAATTTTATAAAACGAAGCAAAAGTAAATTTATATTTTTTTATAAATCGTTAAGTAGTTAAGATACAACTCGTTTTTATTTCTTATGAAATTTATCAACCTCAAACGTTTCATCGCCAAATTCAAAGAGAGGGAGAGAGAAAAAAAAAAAAGAAGAGATTAGTAGTTTCATTGCCTCGTTGATATGTCTGTTTCAATTAAGTAACGAAATAATTTTTGAAATTAGTATTTGTTCATGCCGTTTACAAATTGTCAGCTCAAAATTCAGTTGAAAAAAAATCAGTTTAAAAACTACCAGTACATAATGTAATTTAAAAACTACCAGTTCGAAATTTCATTTCAAAAAAATTCAGTTTAAAAACTGTCAGTACAATATTTAAGTTAAAAACGAACAGTGTAAAATTTTTACCAATAAACTATTAAAAAAATTTTATTTAATGAACTATCAGTGCAAAATTCCCTGAAATTTACGAACAAAAATTCAATTTAGATCTGTCGAAGTAAAATCTAATTTAAAGAAAAACCTCAATTTAAAAACTGTGAGAATAAAATTCGATTTAAAAACAAGCAATGTAAATTTTATACCCTCCCCCACCCCACTCACAAAAAAGCGATTAGAAAACTATCTAAGCACAATTCACTAAAAAATTCATTTTAAAAAGTAACAAAGCAAAATTTACAAATAAAAATTCAGTTTAAAAACTGTAGTGTAAAATTTAATTTTAAAAAAAAACTCAATTTAAAAGCTACTAGTGCAAAATTCATTTGAAAAAATATTAAAATTTTTATTTATTTCATGAAATAAAGTCCCCCACATTTTTAAAATATTCTAAATTGTACATACAGCACATAAATCTATAGTTAGTAGTCCATCTTGAATATTGAAAATGCAACGTAACATATAAATCACATCAACAAATTATGGTTTAAGGATTCAACGTTGCTAGAACATAGCCGAAATTATAGATTCTGAGTTGTCAAATGCAGCTCTTGGTCGATCGATTTTTCGAATAAAACTGCCGAGTTCGCAATGTACGACAAAGCGATGGCTCTTAGTCGGAAAATCGTTGAAAAGCGCAGATTTGTTCCTCATTTTTGAAATCCGATCAATGGCATGTCGTGAAGAAAATTGAGGGTACATTATGCATACCAGTGATATTAAAATGATTTTGCATCGTGAAATAGATGTTTTGCATCACTTTAGTTATATATTAATCTGTATGAATTTTGTGTAGATGGATCTATTTTATTTGGAAGAGAATAATGTAATGATATTAATTAGCTCCTGTTTTAAACATTTAAGGAAAATATTTAATTGAACTATGCATGTGAATTTTAAATGTTTGTACACAACAAACATGGATGTTTTGTGAATTTTTTTATATGTTACCGAGAAAACATTTTTAAAAAAATATTAATTTAGAGGTCAATAACATAATGATTTTTTTAATTAAAAAAAGGCATCATTTAATTCTATTTTGGAATATTTCAAAATTGTTGACAATTTGTAATTTTTTTAATGAAATAATCCTTATAAAATAGAAGTTTAAACTACTAGCTTTTACTATTTAGTAAGTTAAACCAATAATGTTAAAAATTTAATAAAATAAACTGAGTAGAATGCATCTAACACACTGAAGTTTCTAATTCAGTCCAATTATTATGGAAATGAATTTAATAATGTTTACTCATGTTTTGCACATTTATAAAGTATGAGGGTTAAAGCTTACCTACAGTGTGCAAAATAAAAAACGTACCACCCTGAATAACTTTTGATCTAATGACTGATTCTTCATGTTTTACTACTGAATGTTTCGAAGGGGTGACCTCAAATAGCTAATTAATTACCGCAGATGATACTTTAAGTTACGAAATCAGACACAGAAACGAACTTTCTCTGAATAAACGAACTTTTTTTTCCCGACGGATTTGGATTTCTAGCTCCCAAAATGTAGCATAATATAGCATATTTGATATTACCCTTTCGAACCATGAAGATTGAGTTCTAGAACGTGAGGATCCGATCATTAGATCAAACGTTATTTAGGGTGGTTTGTTTTTTTATTTTGTGCACTGTACATTATAAACCTGATAGCAGAACTAGCGAAGCGTTTCGAGAGAGTAAAAAGGCAATATAAAATAAATGCTTTTTGCAAGATAAAATGCTTAAATTCTAAAAGAGGCATTTATTTTTCAACATTAGTATCCTTTAAAAAAATGGAATAAAACAGATCATCTGAATTAAAACGGTACTTAAATAATAACAGTTACATTTTTGCAACATTCTTTCTTAACTGTCACTGAAATATGCCATTTTAAAATGACATGTCATTTAATTTTCTCTTTTATTTCACATCAAGATAACAAAGTGGCATAAATGCTTAGAAACTAAGATTAACAACAGAAGCACTTAATCAATCCACCCAATTCAAGTTTAATTTTTCGAATTAAGACTTTTTTTATGTGTTTTCTTCGTAATAATCATTTTAATCAGACCATGGTAAATATTTGCTCGAGTTTTAAATATTTAAAAAGTGAAAAGAATTTAAATAAATATTTTGAGAACATTTTTAATATGTTTTTACGCAGTCAATTTCTTTGAACCAATCAATTTTATATCCTTGCAATTTTCTATTAAATATCACTATCTGACTTGATTTTAAATATTTATTTAATGAATTACTAAAAAGAATTTTCCAAAAAATTTCAAGACTGTTAAATACTGTTGACTGTGATTACTGTTTGTAATATTTTGTCGAATTTTAAAAGGAATAAGTTTTTTAAGAGCGGTACAATTATAGAAAAAAGCGGTTAGAAATACCTCTAATGTAAACATTCTAGAAAAGCAACCTTGGTTTAACATTGTGCAAACAAAAATAAAATGACAGCTAGCAAAAATTCTGATTTTAAAAGACAGAGTTAGATAATTTCATCAATTCCTATAGCAGAGATCTCGGAGAAAAAAAAAACCTTCAATATTAATTACATTTGTTAAATCTATATCTTGTGAAAAACCTTTAACTCTTAATGTTATAAGAAAGATCTCTATTGCATTTCTCATATCTAAATCTAGGGAACATTTATTTTTGCGTTTGCAATTCTTAATTTTGCAAAGAATTTAATCTTGTGGAAAATTCTTTATTATTGCATCGATCATATCTAAATCTTGTAAAAAACCTATCTTTTCGCATTTGTCAATTCCAAATCCTTACGAAAAAACCTTATTGCATTATTGAATTTTTAGTCTTGATAGAAAGTCTATTATTGCATCTATCAAATCTGAATCTTATAAAAACCTTAATTTTTAATTTAGTCAGTTCTAAATCTTGCGAAAAAACCTTATTATTGAATTTTTAATCTAGTGAAAAAGTAAATTATTGCATCTATCACATCTAAATCTTGTAAAAACCTTTATTTTTGCGTTTGTTAGTTCTAAAGCTTGCCGAAAAACCCATATTTATAGCGTTATTGAATTTTACATCTTTTGAAAATGTCTTTATTATTGCATCTATCAAATCAAAATCTTGTTAAAAAAAATAAATTATTTTTGCTTTTGCTAATTCTAAATCTTGCGAAAAAACCGCACTATTGAATTTTACATCCTTTGAAAATCTATATTATTGCATTTATGAAATCTAAATCCTGAGAAAAAGCCTTTATTGTTGCATTTGTCAATTCTAGATCTTGTGAAAAAGCCTTTATAAGTAGCAGATGTTCTATCTACTAATGGGCGAAAAAAGAAACAGATTAGCTGGATTAAAAGAGGCTCCGTTTTACATTTCTTCTTTTAAACTCAACGTCAACTGCTTATCTTGTAAATGTTCTTTAACTTAAAAACTTATCTTCAAGGCGGGCCAATTACATTCTAAGCACACATATATTGCACAATGATTCCTATCTCGTCCCCTCTAAGGGTTTTTTATATTTTTGAACTCTTTCATCTATCCCTTTTGAACTGCAACGGGCACTCCTCGAACGATTTTGATTCCTTACTCACACCCTGGGTGCAGTTGTTACGGTTCAGAATTATCTTTTGTGGGTCTCTTTAAAAAAACCTTCTAGAGAACAATATCACCCTTGATTGCTCTAAAAGAAGGGTGGATTCTATGTTGAAGTTTTAGACTGGTTGATTCCATAAATGATCGGTCGTATTACTGGCTATCGTGACATGATTTTCAAGAAATTTCACGAATGTTTTGTGTCTTAAATGATGATTTTATTTAATATTCTCCAATGATGATATTAGATAAACCTTTAGAAATATTTTTTTATATTCTTATTTTTTATGATATTCTTTAGTATTGATGCAAGAAAAAATTTTTGAAAAAAATTTTTTTTTTTGTCTTTGATAATGATTGTCTCGAATACTCTCTTATGATGACATTAGAGGGGCATAATTTTCGAAAAATTTCTCGAAAGTTATTTCTTTAAAATAATGATTTTCTGAAAGAGATTTTTCTTCAGTGATGATTTTTTTTGATATTATTCTGTGACGATGCTAAAAAATTCTTTTGAAAATAATTTGTCTGCAATGATGATTTTTTTTTCGAATACTCTATGACGACTTTAGAGAGATGATTTTCGAGAAATTTCCCGAATGCTATTTCTCTTAAATAATGGTTATATTATAGTGATATTAGAAAAATCTAAGGAAAGATTTTATCCAATTTTCTTTAGGGATAATGCTATAAAAGTCATTTGAATTCAATAATTATTTTCTCAAATACTCTTCAATTGTGATTTTCTTAAATGCTGTTTAGTGCTGATATTTTAAAAAAACATCAGATAAATTATTTTTCTTCGATTAAGATTTATTCGAATGCTGTTCGATGGTTACGTTACGTATTGAAAAAAAAAATTTTTCTATTATAATTTCATCAAATACTCTTTAGTGTCGTCAAAATCTTATTTTATTTATTTTAAAATTGCTGTTAAAATCTTCAAAATAATCAATAGTTTTATTTTTTTTTACTATAATTATGAACGAAAGTAAAATAATATTTTACTATTGAACTAAAATAATGTGTAATGAGGAAAAAAATTGTTTTTCCTGATTATAAAATTACGAGAAACCTCACAAATACAATAAAACACCGAAAAATCTCACAAATTTATAATTATTATTTTAACTTTGGTAGACATTTTATCGGTATCATTTATTATTACAATCATTTAATCATTTTAAATTAATTTTCTTGGTGTATTTTCAAGATTCCCGAAATTCCAATATTGGAAATTTGGAAAAATTTATGAAAACTAAGTTTAGTTTTCCATTTTTAAAAAATAATCTGTGTTTCTCGTTTACTTATTTTTAAAATTTAAAGTATCCTTTTGAAATAATTCTGTCATACTTAGGAGACAAATTCTTATTTTTCGTACGATTTGAATTTTTTTTTAAATTACTAAATAAAAAATAATTTTTAAGTTCTAATCATTAAATTTCATATTAATTTAAATTTATGAAAGACAATTTGTTTTCGAAAATCATGACAAAAAATGTTTAATTTTACATTTTATCATTATTGTGTTGTTGTTTCTAATGCTACTTGCCAATATCAGCAAACCTGCTTGTTGGAAACCAAACGAGTTTAAGGCAAAGGGTGCGTTTCTTGTTTTTCAGTGAAACCATCTATAGCCAAGAATACGACTTTTGCCACACACGCCTACCCATTTATACATCCATTCCATTTATACATCCAATGGGCGAACCCATTTATGCATCCATTCGTTCATTCCAATTTGTAATTAATTTCCAATTCGTACCCCTCGATTTCTAATTCGTACCCCCAGAGGTATGTATGGTTTGTTGTGGGAACATGGGGGACTTTGTGTCCCGACATATTTAACGTGCGCTAGACACTATTTACTACACGGGGAGTCTTCGGCCGTCAGGGATCGAACCCACGAAGCCTTTGACATAATCCCAACATCCTAGCAACCAGGCTATCCCGGCATATCATTATTATTAAAATTACTGTCGAAAAATTGTTAGACAACTGTGGAAAAGCATTTAATGCTATTACACAGTTCTTGTTCGATCATTAAGCACAAAACAATCTTTAAAATGTGGTTTGGTTACTAAAATTTAGAAATAATAGAGAACTGTTAATATTTTTAAAAGTATTCTTCAATTTTAGTATTAACTTATTATTCTCTTTATTTAGTATTATATACTATTCATTTTTAGTATAAGGTTTGATATTTTTTAACCATAAAAATTGTATGAATGTTGAATTGTATCTATAATGCAGGGTTTCTTAACCTGTGGTTCATGAACCCCTAAGGGGTCCATGAGTTATATTTTGGGGGTCTGCTGACTACTCCTAATTTTTAAAACGTTTGGAAGCCTACCTATTGCTTGTGAAGCGAGCTATGGCAGCTATAATTCCGTTTGTTACAGTATATCTTTGCAGAGAGAGATTTTCCACACTTGTGACAATAAAAACATAACATCCAAATCAATTGAATGTTGAACATGATATGCACGTTGCATAGTCAAAAACCATCCCCCAATTCAATTTATTAATTAAGGAAAAGCAGCAGCAACCTTCACATTAAAAATTTTGTATACTATTAAAATAATAAAATAAAATGTTTTCTGATAATTGATGTTTTTTACAATTATTTTTTTACAGGGGGGTGGTCCGTGACTTCTTAAAAAATTTTAAAAGGGGTCCATTATATCAAAAAGGTTTAGAAACACTGCTATAATGGAATAATAAAATTATAATGAAAATTCTTTAACCTTTACCGAATGTTAACTAAACCTGCATTTTGAGAACAAGTTCAATACTTCGCCAAAAAAATTTGCGTGCGTGGGAAAAAAAGGAAGTAAACAATAAAAGCAATTTTATTTCCAATGGATGCCGGCTTTGTCTCTAATACTACACCGTAGAAGGAAAGGTGGGATTTGTTTATTTTTGTAACAGTGTTGCTGCGTGTCGTGAGAATAAAACAACCGTACAAAAACCCATCATGAAAATTGATATTTTTATTACGAAGAAATTGAGTGCAACCATTACGCACGCAAAATCACATTTAGGTTGAATTCACTCATTTTTCGAACAATCAAAGTGTTTGTGTCGGAATTTAACTCTTTGAAATGAGCCGCGACGGTGTTTCGAATATTCTGTCGTGAACTTTTATCTCGGGTTTACTTTAAAAAAAAGTTTATTTAATTTAAACTCAGCTGAAGTTTTAATTGAATTTTAGGTTTATAAATTTGAAAGTTGCGTTAAGTTTTACGAACCAGATTGATACATTAATTGTTATTTCAAAGGTATCGGGAATAGAAGCATGCCATTTTCATGATTTTAAGGCAACGCACTGCCTTTCTATTATTCTTGTATATCCTATTAATATAGTTTTGTGAAGTGATATAGCATATGCTAGGCCTAAAAATTCTTTCAGCTTATATTTGCTCATTGTCACCCTTTTTTTTAATTATAGTTACGTCGGTGTTACAGTTTATACGACGTTTATGCATTCTACTAACCGTATACTTAGTACTTTTGCTCATTTTACGATATTTATATTTTTTTATGTACCCTCTTTACGTATCTACGATAATTATATACTTGCTTTACGTCATTTATATATTGCTAGCCATTCTCAACATTCCTAAGTGTCTCGTTTTAATTATCAAGTCACTTAAAAATATTAAGGAATACAATAATTTTTCACTATATTTAATGTCTCATAACTCTTTTAACAATATACAACAGTACAGTTGTTCTTTTGATTATATATTATAGCTCCAAATTATTATTTGATGTTTAAGCTTTTTACTGCATTTTTGCCAATACCGCAATTATTTATGTCTATGTTTGAGTAAGCTTGTTTGGGACACTTAGATTATTAAATAAAATTTTTAAAATTTATTTTTTCAACTGTCTAGCCTTGCTTTTTCTCCCTAATTTGGTGATTTCTTTACAAATGATGTAGGATCTGTATATTAAATGAACCTGTTGTTTATAAACCAATTAAAACCAGAAATATTAAAAGATGCCATGAAAAATTTGTAGTTTTTCTCAAATTATAAAGCTATAATGATAAGAATATCTAAATAAAGACAGCGGATGTCTATTGTTTCGTGGAAGAGACAAGTGAATTCCGTGAGTTAAGTCCTTTTTAAAAGATTTTTTAATATTTTTGGAACCTGTAATTATATTTAGATCCAATCAATAATCCATTATTTACATAATATTTGGTTGCCCTTACGATATTTTTTAAAGTAAAATGCCAATTAAAAGAGAATAGCTCATAATTTATTTATTTTTTTTTTTGGGGGGGGGATACATAATTTTTTTTAAAATAGTAATGTATGGAATAAACTATGAAAAGAAGTTGCATTTATATTATATTAATAATTACCATCTCGTTTTTCAAATGTCCCGCAGTAAACCGATCGTTAAGACACTGTTTCCAGCAGATCACCGAAGTCAAGCATCACTGGCTGAGGCCAGTGTGCGGGTGGGTGACCACTTGGATCAATCTGCGTAGGGACCGAGGGTGTGCGGTATTGGTCCTCGTTAAACTGTTCTAACATAAAGTGCTGGTCGTTGGACTACTGAAGCGAAGGTGCCATCCCCTCTGCAGAGGATCAAAATTATGATGGCATGTCTTCAGATCATCCTCATGGATGTTTCCCAGACAGTCGCCAATAGCCCATTATGCAACTGTAGTGCGACGTTAATGAACTACAACTAAAACTAGCTTTTCAAACCGAAATAAAAAAACTAAATTGTTTATAAAGTACTAAGTTTCTCTACTAGCATTTTTTAACGTTTATGGCAATTTTTATTTCAGCGAAAACCATGATTCAGCTTATTTTATTATTCATTTTCAGCTTATGTTAACTCACGAAAAACAAATTCATAACAGGACTAGATTCAGCTTCTGAACCGTAAGTTAAACGGTCTGATATAAAACCTAATTTAAAACCAATAATGTTAAAACCATGAAAAAAAAATTTTTTTCTTAAATATTTTTAAAATAAAGCAGTATTTAATAGGTTAATACGTTCGCGATTTTCTTTAGTTTTAAAGTCATAGTTCCGTCAAAAGAATGCTGATCATTTGGTTGTTCCATAACCGAAAGAAATTGGGAACCGCTACCTTAGAGTAGCTAAAGTGGCTATCAGACTTTTCATCTCGAACTCTCCATTATTCCTTCTGTTTCAAAGAAATTTCACTTGTTCTATTTTTCAAAATTAGTTTTCCTGCACTTTTTTGACCATTTCCTTTTCGAATAGAAAAATTGTACCACTCCAACTTCTACATCATCACGAATACATTAACAACTCGAAAGTGAAATCACTTCAAAGAAATAAAATCGTGATTATCGTCTGCGCGGTAATTCGAATCCTCAATTACGATGGAAAATTTTCATGTCCTTCACCCATTTGATTCATGAAAACACTGCCGGAAAGTTTAAATAAAATAATAAAAATGCAATTTTCCTCTTTCAGAAATTATTTGTTATAAAAGAAGAAAAAAAAATCACCTTCCTGGAATCAAAATAAAGCGATGAAGAATAAACTTAACACAAAAAGTATTCTTTTAAGTTTTCTTAACACTAGTTTCAAGGTCATCGTGTCATAAAAGATCTGTGGATGAGATAGGATGTAGTTTCATTCAACTGGTGTGTGTATGTGTGACGATAACAAGTACCCCTTTCTCAATGTGTGTGAATTATAAAAGGATGCTTTTACTCATCTTTTATGAACGCTGCTGTAGATATTTTTATTCCCTTTATAATGAATTACGAAGTGTACCATGATTGCTAGTGCCTTGTTTGGTTAAAAAAAATCTTTTCTTTTTCCTGCTGCAACCATTACTCCGACTCTGTTTTATTTATTATCAACACTCTTAAACTTACTAATATTTATTTAAAATGTTGCAGTTTTAAAATACGTCTCTTTCTGAAATAACTATTAAAATTGAAATATAATAAAAAAAATTATGACGATTAATTTTCAAAAGAGATTATATAGTGATCGCGTTATTACTATCTCTAATTACCCATTACTCAATTTGTTTTTCTGGATTGACTTTTTTAAAAACGACATCGTTTCAGGTCATGAGTTGCAAGAACGGCATCGTGATATTTGTCCTCTTATCCAAGGAGCTGGATGGTTTACAATTCCAGCTAATGTACATTTCTTAAGATGTCTCAAAATTCTTATTATTTTTCAGTATTCTTATTTATATTAAAATCGCCGGTCGAGATAGTCAATATGAATAAGTTAGACATAAAAAGAACATAAAAATATCTTAAATTAACCTTTCTATTATTCTTGTATATCCTATTAATATAGTTTTGTGAAGTGATATAGCATATGCTAGGCCTAAAAATTCTTTCAGCTTATANTTTTTTTTTTTTTTTTTTTATTTGATCTTTTTTGTGAGGCTTTTTTTATGAATGCTTATGTTAGCCTCCTGATTTCTTATGACTCTTGCTACTCTTTATTTGTAATTGACGTTGAAGTCGAAAAGTGTTCGGTCATGAAAAACCTAGAACTACACCCAACTTCCCAATGAGTAAATAACATAAAAAATAGCTATTGATTACCTTTCTAACATGGCGAAAATTACATTTTCCTAAAATCCGTCATATCTTAATCACGTCACCAAATTCACAAACTTATGTGTTCGTTTTCCACACTTTAAAACGTTATTTTTTAATCAATCATATCAAGGTGCTTTTGGGTGAAGAAATTCTTTTGAAAACAACTATTTGAATGATTTACAAAGGTTGCAGGCAAATTTTTACACATCCGAACACCTTTTTCGAATGCACATGAATGTATGCAATTATTAATTTGGATAAAAAAATGTCATTTATAATATTATTTCTGTATCAACATTTTTATTCCACGTTTAAATCAGAAGTATAAGGTATGGTTAACTATTAAGCTCCGATGAGTATTGGTTCTTTTGCATAAATGAAGTTATTCATTTGATTGGAAACTTCATTGACTTCAAAGATGACAATGAAAGCCTGCCTGTCTTAAGAGTTAAAAATATACATCCATTCTTTAGATTTGCCAGACGTGAATTTTAAAAAAAGTGATTTGAAACATAAAACGTAAAGTTTATGTTTCAAATCTCTAAAACGTAAGTCCAGCTCATCTTGATGCCCTGGAATCTTATTTCATTCATGTAAATTCCGATATCATTGATAACCACACGAATTCCTCTCCATAGCTCGTGAAAATGCATTTTGCCCTGATTTGCCTTTCTCGGCCACAGAGATTTTTCTAGTTTTATTTTTCATATTTTTTTTCTCATATTTCGTTGGCAACTTTATGTTTGCTGTTTCGAATCACTTTTGCCTTTCTCAAGGCATGAAACATGTCAACAATTAATTATTACTATCTTCTTCTTTTTAAGGCAATGGAGTTTTTAATCAAATATAAGTTTCAGTTTCTTGTGATTATTTGTTTAATTTAATTAGTGGAGTTAGTTTTTTTATACACAACGATTAGGGTAAGCTTTTTTTCTATAAAAATAAGCATGATTAGAATCACAAAAAAGAATGAGCTAATTTTGTTTTATATTAGGGGGACCGGAAAATAATGTCATTTCGGTGCATTTGATATTTGTTATTGAGATTTTATTTTTAATCAATAATGTATTCACCCTGGTTAGCAAGAACGTTTCAATGCCAGATCGAAAATGAATTGGTTTTTAAGACTAAACGCCGAGAAAACTATTGAAAACGCCGATACGACATTACTTTCGGATCCTCCTAATATATTCTTATTCATTTAATTCAGGAACATTTAGGTCTACTTTTACCCCCTTCTTAACTTCTACTTAAGTCTGCTTTACCCCCCTTCCGGCGATTTACGCTAAAATTTCAGAAAACGATTTTTAACTGTATTTTACTGTTTTTATTTTTAAATATATATATATATGACCTGTCAGGCCCATAAGAGTTAAAAAGGCAGAGTGAGAGTAAAAAATTTGCACATGCCTCTGGCATGTCAGACAACGTAATTTTCGAGCCATGAGATAAATTATAATCAGAATTTGATTTTCGACAAATTTCTCAGAGTTTTTTATTCAAATTTCTAATTTAGCTGTTGAAAATAGTTGATCTTTTTTTTTAAAAAAAAAGGAAGAAGAAAAAAAGTCGTTCCGTCCGAGAGAATTTCACTTAATGAATGCAAGCTTTCGCTATACTATTTGTGAAAAAATTTACATCAAGTTTACATTACTTTAAGATCACCTTGTATTAGCATATAAAAGTACAAATATAGCTACTTTCTATTCATGTCTGCTTTATTTAAGTATCTTACTTCATTTCACGAAGAATTATGTAAAATTCAGAAAAAAAAGTAATATTCTGATAATGCTTCATTTTCTGTGATTGTTTGCAATTTTCGGCATTTCAGTTGATTATTTGCAATTCGGGTTATTGCACGAGAATTCAATTTATCTTTGCAGAATTCAATTTATATTTGTTTTTCTAAAACAACCCTTTTTTTTTCAGCATTAAGTAATTTTAAAAAAAAAACTAACTCTTATGATTTTTGATTCAAGAGCGAGAATAATATTTTTAGAAATAAAGAAATAATATTTTTTTCTTTTGTTTTCCCAACATTTTGACTTTTATACTTAATACTATTAATATACTTTTGACTACTTTTTTTAGGAAATAACTTCTTCATGCAGAAAAAATTAATTTTTTTAAAAATAGTTTATGAACCTTTTTATTTCTAAAACTTCTGTATTAAGGTGGTTAGGACTGTGTATAATTAACCCCCTCGCTGCCTAATTTTTTTTAAATCAAAATAGGTTCAAAAGTTTAAAATTAAAATATAATTTTTTGTATACAAGTTTTTTTTTTCAATATAGAATTAGATTATAAAAAAGGCCATAAAATTTAAATTGAAGAATAATTATATAAAAGCAAAATATAAAAAATTAATTTTGGTTAAATTATGATTTATTTTTTGAAGTACATTTATAGAACGTATGTTCTAATGAAAAATTTGCAAAATACTTACTGAACATTTACATATACTTTCCGAAAAAGAATCCGAGAATTTCTCATCAATTTCGCAACTCATAACTATCTTCAATGTACTTGAAATCAGAGTTAGAACTGCTACCAGTGTCCGAAATATTGTCAGAAATGTGCGTTATATCACTCGTGAAACGCCAATACATCTTTGAACTTTGAAAAGAACGTGTAAAATGATGCAAAACATGCTTACATATTTCACAGAAATCTAGACAACTAACGCCATCTCAGTTCCCAGATCTGTATAAACAATTAAACATCACGGAAAAGCTGAAATGAAACCATGGACGGGAAAAGAGCGGGTTGAACAGTTAAATAGACAGAAAAAGTGCATTCCCTCAAAAATTGTGCTATGCGGAAATTTTGTTACTTCTGCGTTGCCCCCGGAAATTGTGGGACACACAGCGCGAGGGTTAAAGAGATAAAATTAAATACATGTAATCCAACAGCAGTTGGAAAATTGTGTTTTTAATTCACTTTAATATACACATATATTAAAGTGAAGTGTAATCTTATTTCTTACTCAGAAATTAGTTAACTTTTACATATTTCTTATTCAAAATAAGAATGCGGAATTTTTGATTCTATATCATAAGGAGGCAACCTTATATAACAATTAATAATTATAAATTGATAACTAATAATCGTTGAGAGATAATTCAGATTATATTTCATATTAATGAATGGTTTGTATGCATAGCTTGGCTTTAAAATAGATTTAATTTTAAGTGATTCATAATAATCAACGGTCTAAATTTAAAACTGATTTTTCCCCCTCAAAAACAAAAAAATAAATTATATGAAAAAAATAATGTAATTAATATCCATCAAATTTATCTTTGAACTTTTAGAATTTTCAATACCTTAATTTTTGATGATCCGCTCATTAAATTTAGTTATCAGGGTGTTATAATACATCACATATAGTAGCTGGTATTAAAGATTAGATTTGATTTAGAGATTTCTCTAAAACAAATGGTCTTGAATAGTTATGATATTGTTGAATGATGTAACTATTATATAAACTATATTGTGACTTTTCAACTACAGATATAGTCTACGTCTTCCTTACCAAAGATTAAAAAAAACCAATAGCGCTATACAACTAAAATAAAACGAAATAATGCAGCATCATATCACCGAAATGGCATCACAATTTTATCTCTATCTTGCAAGACCCCGCCGAATGGAACATTAGTTTTCGATGCTACTTTACGAACTCATCAGTTGTAATCCCTTTAGTGATTGAGATTGTATGTATTCTTCTCTGACTAAAAAGAGAAAAAAAGTTAGAGATCTTGGCGAGGAGAATTTGAGATTGGAGCCAAAACTTTGAAGAATACCAATATCTTTACTTCAGTTTTCGTATTCTTTGTGAACAAAATGTGAGCAGAATAATATGTTCATGTTCGTCTAAATTTATAGTCTGTATATTACAGGAAAATATGGAAGGTTTTCTCAAGTAGTATATATTTTTTAATAAGTTTAGTATATGTGAGTGAAAATTTATAATGACTGCCGCTACAAAAGTTTTTTTTTTTCATTTGCTATAAAAGTTTCTTTTTTTTTATCTGTTCTATAAAATACAAGGAGCCGTGATGGCTCAGGGGATAGAACGTTCGCCTTCCATTAGGTGAACTGAGTTCGAATGCAGCGATGACTGGTCATTCAATTTCAATAAATTCATTTTACAACGGGACTGTTAATTAAATATCAAGATTTTTTTTAATTAAGATTCATTTATGGATTTTTTTTAAATTTTAAAATCGTTCGCAATTAAGCGGATTCATAATGTCTTCATCTCAACTTGTTAAACCTTCTGACTATTGCATTGGCTCAATCGAATTCTAAACAAACAACTCATTATTGCATTGCTCCAATCGTTGCACTTACGTTATTTTATCAATTGCACTGCGGCAGAGAAGACATACGACTGGAACTGTAAAATAACTTTGAAGGCTGAGAGCTGACATACGACTGGAACTGTAAAACAGCTTTGATAGCTGAGAGCTGACATACGACTGGAACTGTAAAATAACTTTGATGGCTGAGAGCTAACATACGACTGGAACTGTAAAACAGCTTTGGCTGAGCGCAAACATTCGATGGAACGGTAAAATAGCATCGAAGGCTAAAAGTAGACCTGCGACCATAAGGGTAAGAATGTATCCTTACAAATTTACCACTTTTAACAAAGTGCAAACCTTTTATGAAATATTAACTACCTTTAAAAATAATAATACCTCAACACCTTCTAAGTTATCTAACTCTGAAATCTTAAACACGCTTGTTGCTTTTTAAAATCATCAAAACAGATTAACGTCATATATCTTAGATCATTCTGTATGATTTATTACGTCTCTTAAAAAAAATAGACTTGATTCACTCGGAATTTTAGTTAACTCAAACTACCACTTAAGACTGGAACTGT
>NC_092208.1:84550946-84613869 GCF_043381705.1 Parasteatoda tepidariorum
AAAATAAATAATCTTATGTTTACAAACCATTACTTAACTCTTTAAGAACCACCAATAGTTTCCTATATCATTTATATTATGTTGCATGTGCATTATTTTATTTGTCACCTTTCACAGCATAAATTAAAATTTTTCACCCCTTAAAGTTAAAAGTTTAACCCTTTAGGTCTCTGCTCATTATTATTTTCACTCCTAAAATATCACTACTATTTTGATCAATAAAAAAATATATCACAACTATGATAATATGTATAATTAACAATGTTTTAGTTGAATTTATGAACGATTACAATTGATCCCGTAAGTGGGGACAGTTGTAACAAGTGCACGACTGTCAAAAATTGTTAATAACTAATATAATAACATTTAAAATAATGCCGATCTTCCTTTTTTTTTTTAAACAAAACTATAAAAGGTTGGCTGAAAAGTAATTTTCGAGAGATTTTTTCGATAATTATATCGTTACTGCGATAATTGCTTATTGAATAATAATTGATTGGAATAAATCAGATAAAAATTAAAATCATTATTGATTAAAATTTCGATCATCATTTGTTGAAATAAATCGGATTAAAATTCTAATCATTATTGATTGAAATGAATCCCAGATTAAAACTCCGATCATTATTGATTAAAATAAATCATATAATAAATAATTTATCACAATTGTTAATTGAAATAAATAGGATTTATCTAAGATCATCATTGAAGGGTATTCCAGAAAATCGTCGCTGACGATGATTATACTAAATTCCTTGTCTAAAGATCAAAGATAGAGCGGACGAAATCAAAGCGGTGAATTAGATACCTTGTACAAAACTCAGCAATTATTAACCGTACGTTGTATTTTCTAAATTCTTCAATATCTTCTAAATTCAAATAACTGGTACAAAAGTGCGTATCATTCCGTTGACCGTTTTCTGGAGCTTGCAACGATCCAATTAATTCTGCTCTCGAAATGCCTATTACACGCTAGAATGGGTTGATGAGAGACTTTTTTGGAGTAGTTTGATTTAAAAACCAAGAGCACTGGGTTATTACATCAATTGTTGTAATCATCCTTCTTCATATACCTATTTGCTACAGCATAACCTGAATTGCTAACATATAAGGTTTAAAATTCTATATTTTGAAAGGATGAAATCTGTGGTTATAGGTGTCTGTCAAACAAATTCGAGTACATCAATAATTCAAATTTTAATCTACTCAAGTGTTCCGAATTAATTTATTCAGATAAATTCGTTCAAATAAATTGAATCCACTAACGAATTAAATTGGTGTTACGATTTATTATTGCTTTTCGAAACTCTGTCGTCAAAAAAATGTAGAATTAAAACCGAGGATTAAATTAAAACTCAAAGGAAAGCATCCAATGATTTAGAAGCGGAGATAAAGTAGCGTTGAAGTATTTTTTTAAACATTAAAATATTAGATCACAAGCGTTTTTTTTATTTTTCACAAAACAGTAGCTTTCCTTCATATTGATGTTTTGCATCATTTTCAGAATTGGATACCCGCGAGTGACGTCACAGTTGGTAAATCTCGGCATTTTAAATCGCGTGGTTAGGCATAACCATTTCACTTCTTTTCGTACCAATTGGGTATAATATAGCCTACGTCACAGGTTGTGTTGTTCCTACTAAATTTAACCCATGAACGGCATTTTCTGCGAGCCTAACTTCAAGCCACAAATAAACAAACGAAGTGTTCGATCGTTTAAATAGCTGCTCGCCAGATTTTATTGCATTATAAAGAAAAGTTATTGAAACTAAATACAACTAAATAAACAACAACAACTAAAACAAATAACAACAACTACTAATAACAATAACTAAATAAACAACAACTAAATTACATTCGTTTAGCATTGCGTCATATGTTGTTCCTACTAAATCGAAGTAGTTTTGTTTTTTTCATATTATACCCAATTGCCATGAAAGGGTGATTGCCAAAAATAAACTCACTGTCCTGAATATCTGTTAACTACTCACAGCTGCTATAAATATAGCATATCATTTGCTGAAAAACTTTTTTTGACACAACTGGCCGTTTAAATAATTATTCGACTATCAAAACTAATTAGATGAAATGAATTTTTTAAACGAAAATGAGAATAATCGAAACTTACTTAAAATGCTAGTCTTTTAACAAATAAGCACGTGCTCTTGTTTTTTTCATTTGCTATTTTTTTTATGTAATCAACTAGAAAGTAAATAATCTATACATGCCTCTCACGTACCATCAACATACATAATCACTACACCTTCACAATATTACCAATTGGCGAGGAATGCGCTTTGTAGGTTGATAAAATTTATTTTTCTTTTGTTGCGACGTGTACCTGAAACAAACAAACTTTTAGAAAGTGTGCGCTTAGAGATAAATAATATAAAAAAAAGTAAATAAAATCAAACTAGTTCATTTACTTGGAACCATTGACGATAAACATCGGAAGAGATGAAAAATAGGCGTGTCTCTTGGAGATTTTTGAACTTGAATTGGGTGGGCTGATTAAGTGCTTCTGCTGTTAATCTTCTTAGTTTTTAAGCATTTATGCCACTTTGTTATCTTGATGGGAAATAAAAGTGAAAATTAAGTGACATGTCATTTAGAAATGGCATATTTCAGTGACAGTTTAAAAAGAATGTTGCAAAAATATAACTGTTATTATTCAAGTACCGTTTTAATTCAGATTATCTATTTTATTCCATTTTTTGTTTCTTTTGAAGATACTAATGTTGAAAAAGAAATGCTTCTTCAGAATTTAAGTAATTTATCTAGCAAAAAGCATTTATTTTATAATGCCTTTTTTTTATCTCATGAAATGCTGCACTAGTTCTGCTACCAGGTTTATACTGCACAGTGCGCTAAATAAAAAATGAACCACCCGGAATAACTTTTGATCTAATGATAGGATCTTCACGTTCTAGGACTCATTCTTAATGGTTCGAGGGAGTTACCTCAAATATGCTAACTAATTGGTGCAGACGATATTTTGAGTAGCGAAATCAGACACAAAAATATACTTTCTCTGAATAAACATACCGGTTTTTTCGCCGTATTCTGATTTCTACCCCCCCCCCCCCCTAAAAAATAGAGATGGTAGCCCATTCTGGAAAATAGGGTTTGAATAATTTGGAAGGAGAGCGGACCAAAGTTTAGACCCCTTAATCTTAATTTTTGCGTATTTCGCCATATCTTGAAAACTTTTTTAGCGAATTAAAACAATTTTGCACTCAATTATAAAATTCGTTTATCATAAAGTAATTCCAAGCAAAAAATAAATTTTAGTAAATATTTATTTTTTATTTAATGATAGTCTACAAAATTTTGAATTGTAAGATACACAATTTTTAAAGTATATAATTTTACATGGCAAAAAAAATAGTTTTGCGAAATTGGTTGAATAGTTCCTGAGAAATCAAATTTTAAATATACGGCTTCTTTAAAATTCGATTTGTCAGGAGCTATTGCTCAAATATTCAAATATTTTGCTCAAATTTTGTATTTTGCCTTGTAAAATGAACAATATCACGCAATCTTTTCCGACACAACAACTTCTCACACTCTTAAATCATATTGGACATTTGATATAATTTTATCGCTTAGAAAATTTTATTTTTTTGCGCCTTTACAAAGCTATTGTCTATGTAAAAATATTGTGAAGTTTACAATTGTATGTCGTAGTGTTTAGTTACAATGAAAAATTATAGGAAAGGTAAGAGATTCAGTTCAAGTAACCTTTTAGACAGTTTTTTTTAATTCATTAATATCTTATTATATGAGTCCAGTAGATTTTTTTTTCTTGATCAAAATTAGATTTGAAGAAATATACTACAAAATTATCTGACGATATGCAAAAACTTTTAGAAATATTTTATGTAGGAAATAAAAATAACTGAAAAAATTGGTTAAATTTATTGAATTGAATTTATTTTTTATTTTTTTAAAGAAAAAAAAAATGCATCATCTTATATGTGTGTTTATTATTTTCTAAACTACATAGTGCAAAGTGAAAAATGGTATTTTCTGCCATAATTAAAGCTAACGCTAATATGCCGGTTTTACTTTGGGTTCTACCAAGACACTAAACTAAAGTGATCTAGTTGATTAACAAAAGTGTCTATTATTATCAAAACTTATCATCTGTCGTATGAAATACTCCTTTCTACAAAAACATCTTCCAGATATCCGTTCTTTCTTCTCATTATAGAAGATATCTACATTGGTTATTCTAAACCACACTTGCTGTCTGGTACAAAAGATCCTTTGTTTGCGGATGATGATCTTTTCCATAAGGACCAAACTACACTCAGGATATAAAAATTGAATTACAACGTGGTGGCCAGCGCATATATTATCTTATTAACAAATTGGAATTCTACAAAAAAAGAATGTGTCAAAGCGCCGCCTGTAACACAATCCGAACTATGTTTCTACGCCGCCTCATTGACATAACAATGTGTAAGAACATAACTCATATGCTCTCCGCCTTGTCTTAATAACGCGGAAGAACATCTTCTGCGCGGATTATTTCAGATCGTTAAGACATAAAAATCTCTCAGTGAGAATTTACCTTAGAATCATTAAGTCCAACGCGTGTCCCTCACAAAAGAATTGCATTGGAATGGAATTATTTTTTTTATCGTCTGCCCCATTCTGTGTCACGTGATAAAGTTAATCTGGTAAAGCACACCACCATTGTTTCCGAAGGATTGTTTTGTTTGATACAAAAACAAGATGAAGATTAAGGGATTTGGATTTATAGTGTTACATATAAATAAATCTAATTGTTAACTAGTTGATGCTATTAAAGTATTAATTGAAACTTTACGAAGATATCAAGCTTGTCATTGTTATTAAAGCATGCATCAGAATGAAGTATAACACGCTTTGCTATACATAAGATTTCACAATGTGTTTATTTTCCTTTTTAATCCTTATTTTTTTTTACTGTTATGCATGCTGAAGAGTTAAAAAGTTGTTTTGTTTATGTAATATTTATAAGCATCATACTACTTCCTGTTCTATTATTCTGATCTTATATTCGTTCCTAATTAATTATTTTTAATTGTTATTAGAATCGGGATTGTGTGTTCAACATTCAGCCGTTTTTAAAACTTTAAGCTTGGATGTTAATCAGAATTAAATTATTTGATTGTATCGATAAACGGATATCTTCTAGAGTTTTGAACAAGAGTTTAACAACAACAAACAATATCTTAAAGTAGGATGTTATGATTGAACTACGTGTTTATTTCTGCCAGAAGAAATTGCAAAAGCTTATACTGTTCGTTTTTAAAATCAAAATTACTAATCCGGGACGATTCTACTTCAAAAAAGAGTTGTGACTAGTTTTAAAATATTAGTAAAATAAATACTATCTTAATTGTCACTGATTTACATATTTATTTCAATCGGAAAACATAGCAAAAGCTCATACTAGAAGTCATTTAGAACTTAAACTAATTATGCATCAAAGTTGCCATGCGCACGAAATAAAAATATATCACATTAAAATACGTGAGCAAATTATAAATCTTTATTAAGCAAAAGACGTAGACTAGAAAGAATTATATTTCAATAAATTTGATGTGTGATATGGCACTGTATTTAACTAATTTCACGTTAATTAACATTTTAACAAACGTGGAGAAACTTACAACAACTTTATCACGCCATTTTGCTCCTAAACAATCTGATGGCTCTAACGTCATAGGTCACATGTGTGGGTATGCGTGATCTTCTTCTTGAAGTACAAGTACCCAATTAAATAATACCAGAATGTATTTTTACTTGTAATTAGAGAGTCAGAAAAAAGGGGGAACCGGTGTCTAATCAAAGGGTTACGCCTATTTTATGGTTAAAATCTAGTAGACACAAAGCTATAAAGAAGAAAATGATAAATTAAAAGTATAACTTTAAAAACTACGTTTTTCAAATGGGATGTTCAAAAGTGACGTTCTCCACGTTTTAGGTCTAAAAAAATTCTCCTTTTTAGTTTACTAGAGAAATTATTTTCTTTTGTTCCGCGATTTTTTTTCTTCCACTAACATATTGCAATAGCTAGTACAGAAAATTATTATCAACGCGAATTAGCTGCCCGACAATGTTTTAAGTAAATAAACCGTGAACAAAGCCTAAAAACAGCTGTTTTATATTTCCACATGAGCGATTGCTTATTTTCCCGCGATTAAAGGGAAAAAAGAAGAAGAAAAAAACTAATCTAGCCTGCTCAGCTTTTTGAAAAGTGAGAACGGCTTTTTAATCACCTGGCTGTTGGCGATTTTTTTGGCGGTAGGTGTGTCCGCCTAACTGATAATGGCTAGTTTTCTGTTTCTGTCATTGAAAAATCTTTAAATATTTTGTTCTTTTTCTTTAACTTTGTTTCGTGTGAAATGCTTCCTGATTATGCTCAGCGAGATGGAATTCCTTTGTGGGTGGTATATAGATCTTATTCAAGGGTAAACAATTTTGCTATTAAACAGCTCGATGTATTTAGGAGTTGGAACAATATGTTTGTTTTTAAATTTATTGATTAACATATGATTCGTTTAGTCCATACCGGTCTAAAGTAGTGCACTGCAGGTAGTGAAACTACTGTAGTCGCTACTTTTTTTCGTAGTTTGTAGTGTAGTGTGCTACTATTTTTTTTTTTTTTTAAAAAGTAGTGATGGAGTAGTGCGATTAAGAAGGGAAAAAAATAGTGCGTGGAGTCCCTCCGCGCGGAAGAAGTTAAACTTCGCAACCTGCGACTTTAATTGTAGAAGAATCAGCAGTCGTAGAAGGATCACTAGTTCTATTCAACGACTATTTTTCCTGCTCCGCTCGCTTCCGTGCTCTGTATTCATGGTAATATTGTGCATTTTTCCCTCGTGGACCTCTTGCACCAGTGGAAGTGCTTGTGGTTGCCTCATCGTCTCGCCATTGAAAATGTATTTGTATTAATAATGTATGTGAATGCGTCATAATGTAATTTCAAAAGATAAAACCTAACAATCAATTGATATTCACAAGAGACGTACCTTGACATAACCTTAAATCCGTCGCATTTTCCGTGGGATTGTTTTCACTCATTTTTTACACTTGTTATCCACTGAATTTGAAAATAAAAAATACTACCCTATTAAATTATACTAGGAGGCTCCACCCCCTGCTCGCTAACGCTCGCCAACCCCCGAGAATTGTTAAGCAATCCTATGTGGTTCACGCCGTGAACCATGGCTCGCTGCGCTCGCTTGCCAATGAACACAATGTTCTAGCACAAAGACATAGTATATTATCAAAGACATAGTATTATACTTATGTAGAAGTATTCTATCAATGTTCTTATTGGCTTTTAAAAAAGTATATTAGCTATTTAGATTGTACATGGTGAAAAAATCAAAACATTAGCTAAATGAGAAACATATTAGCAAAATAAATTTTCAAATACTGCAGTTACTCACCTTATTCAACTAAATGTGTATAATAAATTAGTTAATGCTAGAAATTCTGAAAGTTTTAGAAGCAAATTTTATTATTTAAAAATATAAACTTTAAATCCTAACTTTTCCTTGTGAGATAATAACCCTCAAAAAGTCCTTCATTTTCAAGAACACAAAAATTTGTTTTTATCGCCAAATGAAATATTTTTTGGTGATCAGCATTATTGAGTCAATACTAAACTGATTTTCTCAAAAGTCTGACCTTGTGACTTATTTATAGTAATGGAGAAGGCCAGCCTAATTAATTCCTAATTGAGTTTAAATTAAATATTATCATGTTTTTAGGGCATGAATCTGAATTGAACAACCTGATAATGATCACTCTGGTTATTGTTTCCGTTTTTAAAAGCGCTATATGTTGAGCCACCTCATGTGACATTTGTCATGTGACATTTTTAGCAGCAATCATTGGTCGATTTTCTAACGTTGCCATTCGGGGAGTTGTAATGAGGCTTTTTTTTTGGTGCCGTGTAAGAGAAATATATATATATATAGATATGTATCAAAACAAACTAAAAAAATATTTATAGAAAAACAATACTTTTATGCTAGTGAGAACCAAAACAATGTGGAAATGAATGAGGGAAAACTGGATCCTACCACGTGATTTCCTGGCCAATAAAAAATGTAGCGTTAAACGTTTAACGCAACCTTGTTGGAAGTCGCATAAGAAGTATAACTTCAAAAAAAAAACTGTAGTTTTTGGCGATTCCTGGCAACTACTTTTTACGTTAGTTTAGCGCATGAACAGATTTCTTAAACAACTAATTTTTCGAATTTAATGGGTACAAATCTTCGAGGGTCTGTCAAGGGACGTAATTTTAAATGCCCACGTGACTGTCAGTTAAGAAGAATTGCGTATTTAAGAGTCACGCATAAATAATATTTAAGCTAGCCATTATGAATAATAGATATTTTATATCTTTGGTCACACTTTTCACATGAGAATGTACACTCTTGAAATAGTGATGTTATTTCAAAAAGAAGGAAACATATTTTCGATGTACTTCATTACTTAGAAGAAAATAAAAGAGCATTAAACACTTAACGAAATTCATAAGTATTTGATAATTTTCTAGCATCTCTTAAATTAAATATTCACTGTCAAAAAAGGCATAAGAAGTTGATTACTAAATGAAGATATTCGTAAAAAAAATGCTTTAAAATAACAAAATGGCTCATGTGAAACATTTCTAAATAATTCTTCATGTTTAATAAAAGGCATTTTTTTTTGTTGTTCAAAACCATTGTAAACATGTGTAAATTAATTTCTCCAGAAATGTAAATTATACAAGTGTAAATTAATTTCTCCAGCAGTGCAAATTATACAGGTGTAAATTAATTTCTCCAGCAAAGTTTTGCTCCCTAAAGTAGTGAAGTAGTCACTACAATTTCAAAGTAGTTTATAGTTTTGTTTGTCTATTTAAAATATTTAGAGGCACTTTTAGAGATTTCAAACATGCTCCATCGACGCCCGTGTTTTTTTCCAATTATAGTGTTAGACAAACATTTATTATTATTATATTGTAAAAATCTTTTGTCATTCTATCTTTTTCCCCTGGCGTCTTTCATTTTTTACATTATTTCTACACTTTATCACAATTATTTTCTTTGGAAAACCAATCTAATTACCTCCTTATACCAGTGCAAATAAGTTAAATGATGCATTGTAATTTAAACTTATTTGACACATTTTTTTTTTTTTTTTTTGTTTCCGAAGAAAAATTCAAGTCCAAACATGTATATCTCATTAAATTTTCGATTGCATGCCGCTATTAGATATTACAATTATTTTATTCGAACCATATTTAATTAGAGTTCTGATAGAATATGATTGCTCTGAGAGCGCGATTTCGTTCCATGCTAATGTCACCCTCAATTCAATTATTTCGACCTTCCCATGTCTCGTGAATATCCTCCTTAATTCTAACTCACCATTAAGAAGAAATCATAAGTCCAAATGATAACAAAAACTACGTCATCCAAATCATTTGCCGTTGTCTCATAAACATTGAAAATGCCTTTTTTTGTCTTGATGGCTCTGTAGAAAATAGTGTGTAAATCTTACGCGCATAATATAAATCAGTTTTTAATGAATCTTTTTGATTCATCATTGTTAGTTGCAATGCTAAGCATTTTGTCTTGTTTTCATTGTTAAGAACTGTTAACCATGTTGATCCACCTTGAATATTTTTAACTGGTTAGAATTGCCTACCGTATTGACCAACATAGAACCATCTATTGCAAGGCACGGTATACGGAGTCTACGTCACGAGGTTACTCCAGGATTTTTTTCCCCGCCCTTTTTTTACCGTCTGACTTAATTTATAGTACCATTTGTGCCATGAAGTGGTAAACTTTTATCTTAGTTTATTTTACTTTTAATTTAGTTGGTAGCTGGTTTGTGCAAATGTAAAGGTAATTTCGTAGCAATTTTCTTTTTACTCTGTATAAACAGGAACACATATGGTCTGGCGCTGCATGGGTCCTTGCTCAAACTTCGTGCAACTAAACCCCAAGTTCAATTCTAACCCCCACTAACTATTTGTCCACTGGTGATATTTTAAGCCAGTACTGATCAGTATCGATGCAATCTAGAAGATGTATATGTTAATGTGAATGACCGAAATTGGTGGTTGTTGACAATCACATAGTCGCTTTGGTAAATGTCAGAAATATATACTTAAATGCCACTATACATTTGCCCGGTTTACCCAACATCAATGCTTTTTGAAGGTTCAGTGCCACTACCCGGTATGCCCTACATCAATGTTTTTCTAAGGTCAAGTGCCACTGCCCAGTATGCATTTAACCGGTACTCCGAACACTGATGCTTTTCCTAATCTATCCTCAGCAAGTATTAAAATATCGAATAAATACAATAATATCAACGAATAAATTAATATCAAATCGGATATAGCAAATATTTCAAGCATTCACCAAAGCGACTAGGTGATTGTTGACATTCACCGGTGAAAGCCGACATTCTCTTGATTTCGGTCATAACATATACAAATTAACAGCTAACCACCGGGATTCGAAACTCGGTTGCTTCATTGGAAATATAGCCCCTGAAATAACCCCTTAATTTTAAAAAAATGCATCCTATGCGTATTTTAGTCATCATTTAAGTTTAACTTGTATTATAATTCTTCTATATTTCAGATAACTAAATCGTCAATCATTCATGTGCAGATCTAAGCGCAGAATTCGTTGTTTCAAAAGGGAAATTAATGGTCATCGATCCATATGTTAAAAAGACTAATTCTGGGTGTGCCTACTTTCTAAATCACATTTCATCAGACTTGTTCGTAGTGGCTGAGAAAGTGTCTTCTGTCATGTTCATAACAGCCGATGGGCATCCGAACTTTGCCAAGTGTCCCAGTTAACTGTCTGAGTTGATTTAAAATCTACTACCATCTCCCATTGCTAGGTCATCCATTAATGGTGCTATGGGGAGTAATTAAAAGTCGTTACTCTTACTTGTTTATGGAAAGCAATATTTAAATTATTCTATTATATTATAGTTTCAGTTGCATTAATTGTTTACTTTTTTTTTTACCTTCGTATTTATGATTTATGTATTCCGGGATGAAACTGTAAGCCAGTAGCCAGAAAAGCGTCAAATTATCTGCGGAAATTCGAAATGTTGGCACAAAAAAACGACAGTTCAAACCAGACACGTGCCCATAAAAGTCACCAAATTGTTACGATGTAGATGTCACATGGTTTAGCTGATATAGATAGATAGCACTCGCTTCTGACTCTGACAAGTTAGGTTCAAAATCTAACAATGGCGAATAGAGTCTGCTTTTATCAACCATATCAATAGCATGGGGTATCTTCAATAGCAAACTGAAAATAGGTTACAGTTCCAATAACATTGGACTAACCCGTTGGAAGTTTCTATATTTTCCTCACTATCTTTACACAAATGCAACTAATTGTCACTCATTAAGCTATTTTGCCAACGACGATTTCGTCTCTATATTTGAATCAATATGAATATACCGAACAAATATACCGAAGATAATTTTACTGTCAGAAAGCCCCGACTTGTCAGGGTATTTCTTCGATGTTTTTTTAAAATAAATCAAGATATTTCTGAGCGAAATACTATAATTCTTTTTTAACACTATTTCTTTATTGACTTATTTATATTGAGCAAAAATTAAAGTCATAACGATTATTTTCCTCTTAATTTTGCGAACTTTTTCCATTTCCGGGAAGGATTATTTAAGTAATGTTCCTGTTAATATAAAAACATATACTATCGTTATTATGTCCGTTATTATGTATCGTTATCGATATTAATGGAAAGATTGGACTTTCCATTAACGCGAAAATTCTATTAACGCGACAATAAAATAAACAAACTTTAAAAATTTTATTTGCATTCTCTTAATGAAAACGTTCTGTTGTAATAATAATCCTGTTGTCCCTGTTCTATACCCTGTTCTGTTAATCTTGAAAATTTTTTATCATAGACTTAATGAAGAACTTGTTATTTTCTCAAGTATTACGTCTGGGTAAATTGGTGAATTTCAGAAGGAGAAAAGCAAATATTTAATGATGCGTTGCGTTTTGATATGTGATTTCGCCCATTCGAACAAAAGGAGCCATTGGCGAAAGGGACAAGAAACATAAAAAGTCGCCTAAATAATAAGAACAATCAGACGTAAAAAAGAAAATACTTAGTTTTGCTCTTAAACTGGCATTTGAAGCAATTGTGTCTAAAAAAATGTCCAAGAGCTGGAGAAAAAAAATTCCCGTTTATATTTTTCTTCATTTATTCGATTGTCAATATAGGTCGCCGTTTTGCTCTTTTACTTCCATGTTTTTTTTATTGTTTCTTTTTATTTGGGTTTTATTATTTGAAGCTTAGAGAAAATGTAGACATGGTTTCCAATTAAATGAAAACTTTTGTTTTGCAGCCGTTTCGTGAAGTATTTCTTGTATTTGTTTGTTTTAAATCTTTTGAGTTTAACAAAATATTTTCGACAGTCTTAACTTACTATTTTTTGAAGTGTTACTGTAATTTTTTCTATTATTTTTCTTTTCAACTAATGCGAAGTGCTTGTGGCAATATAACTATAAGCCACACTTTTTTCAAAGATGACATTATTATGAAGCTATATTCCTTGGTATTATGCCTTAAAATTGAAAAAAAAAAATTAAAAGCTTTAAGACAGATTTTCTAGAAAATTGAACATGAAAACTATTTTCTCTCTCTCACGCTAATGTTATCAACGCTAAAATAGGATATCAGAATACAAATTTTAAAAAAATATTTTTTCGTTTTTTTTTTTTTAAATTTTATTTATTTATTCAGTTATTTTGTAATATGTAACATAACATATAAAAAATATTACTTTTCTATTGATATTATTATATTACAAGTTTCTGGAATTTTCACTAGATAGCAGCACAATGCATACTAATACCTTATAATGATGTTTTTATCACCTAAAAAGTCACCTACTAGAACAGAAAATTTAAATGTATCAGTTAGTACTTTTATCATTAAACTTTAAAATATACGTTGATGTACTTTTATCACAAACCGGTCAAAAAACAACATTTTTGACCAGTTGCTTACCTAATTTAAGTCGTCACTTTCTTTTTTTTTTGCGTTGACTCGCCACGTGGAGAGGGGTTGTGTTGTCCTTTGTCCGTCATGTATAAATGATTTTAAGTGATTATGATAATGATGATAATGGTGATAAATGATTTAGAAAAACCACCGTACTGAACTAAACCAAATTTATTGAAAAGAAATTGCAGCCTATTATATCAATTTTTTATTGCCATCTTGAACAGTTCTACTCAATGTAACTCCATAATCTTATTTTCTATCCGTCGTTGAACAACCGATCCAATTTTGTTCAACTCCGTAGCCTTGTAATTTTGAACCCAATCCAGAAGATAAAGAAACTTCTAAGTCAGTACCCCCAGAGGTATCGATTTGTTATGGGAACATGGAGGACTTTTGCGACTTGACGTGCATCAGTCACCATTTACTACACGGGGAGTGTTCGGTCGACTGGGATCGAACCCACGAACTCTTGGACATGGCCCCCCCCAACCCGGCTTAACTCATAATCTTGTAAATTTTGATCCAACTCATTAGACAAGACAATTTTAAGATCCAACATTGGGACAGACTCATTTTCGTGTAGGACTTTATGGGAGCAACTTATTAAGCACATTGCTGTTATTGCGAAAACCACCTTTCACGGCGGGGGGAGTTCTTACCATATATAAACTATAGTTAATTGCCACTGCCCCGTATGAATTTAACCGGTACTCCGAACACTGATGTTTCTCCTAATCTATCTTCAGCGGATATTAAAATATCGAATAAATATAATATCACCGAATAAATGAATATCAAATCGGACATAACAAATATTTCGGACATTCGCCAAAGCAACTATGTGATTGTTGACATTCACCGATGAAAGTCGACATTCTCTTGATTTCGTTCATTCACGGTAACATAGTCGATATTTAGCATGCATATTTCTACTCTTTGTTAAACAATATAAAGTTAACAGCAATATTAAGGCAACTACAATATTATTAGTAAACAATATTATAAATTACTTAAATGAACTACTGTGCTTTTACTACATTTAAATATATAGTTCAATTAGATTTTGATGTTCTTTTAAGTTCATTTAGGTAAATAAGGAATCGATCTATTTTTATTAATTTTAAAATGTGTAGTTTAATGATTTATATTGCACAATTCAAGCTAAGCGTATCTTACTGAATTGTAAAACTGTTTTACAGTTAGATTCTTAAATAAAACCGTAACCGCTGATTTTACTGAGTTTTATCAAATAAAAATTTCCCCAACAAAATCAAATTCATAATTTTTGAAGGTATTTGGTGACCTAAATATCCCAGGTTTTTCTTTTTCCTAAAGCACGAAATTGCCGTGAAAATTATATAAAAAATTTAATTTCTTGAAAATATTTTTCGACGAATCATTATTTTGTTTTAAAAAATGACAGATTGAGCTGAACATTTTAAAAATAAGTTTTTATTTTGATATACTAATTCTTTTTAAATTTTTCTGGAACGATGACGAGGTGGCCGAGTGGTTAAGGCGATGGACTGCTAATCCATTGGGCTCTGCCCGCGTGGGTTCGAATCCCATCCTCGTCGTGAGCATTTTATTTTCTTCATTTTATCCTATACAAATCAGTTGTTCAATGCAGGTTATATAATAAAAATAAAATATGTTAATTTTGTTCTTCACTTTTTCTTAGTAAGAAAAGTAAAATTAGTTCTTTTAATTAATTATAAATAATTTAGTGTTAATTGATTTAGAATTATTTAATTTCTCAGTAGAAAATTTTCAGATTTAGTAAAATATCTTATTATTAATAATTTATAGCACAGAACTTATACCAGAGCGAAGGTATTAATGCATTAATTCAAAAAAAAAGTTAAGAGATTTTTTATTAAACTAATAGTTTTTTTTTATTAATATGATAATTAAAATAATTTATTATTAATAAAAATTTTTAATAATAATTAAAATTAAAAATAGTTGAATAATTTATAACTTAAAGGAGACTTAGGAATGTTACATACTCATTAAACTCTGTATCCATATTTTAAATTCTTTTAGATAAATTTAAGCAGAAATTATTATATGGCAAAATATTTGTTTCCTACAAATTAGTTTTTATTGAAGAAACAAATAAATAAATTGTAATGGACTTGAAACTCAGTCTTAAATTTTCTTCAAAATCCTTGTTTATTCTTCAGAAAATATTTAGCAGAAAATATTTAATATATGAAACCAACAGTTTAAGAAACCCTGCATTGGATAATACTATGTTTTTTCATAATTTCTATGTAACTTAAGCTTAGAATATGATGCAATTATATCCTATTTAAGGTTTAATTTTCTTATATTAAAAATCTAATATTAAAGATATATGTAAAGGTTTTAATATTCTGAATATTATTGTTATTATATAGTTCATTAATTACTTTTTTCTCTTTTTTAGGTAAGTCTCTTACGTTTCATTTTAGAAATGCTTCCCATGTAAGTTACTATAATTTTTTTGTTATTTTCTTTTTAATCAATTTTTCATATTTTCACTCAATGTTTTGTAGGGTCACAACATTTTCAGTTTTCTTTTCTAAAAAATTCTGAATTCTTCTTTTCAGTTTTCTTTTCTAAAAAAATTCGAAATTCTTCTTCTTTTTTGTCTTCTATTCTAAAAAAAAATCGAAATTATTTTTCTTTTCAGTCTTCTTTTGTCAAAATTTGTACATTTTTCAATTTTCATAACGTAATGATTGATATATGTTTAAAATACTGTTTATCTATGTGCGCCCTTGCACTTGATTTTTTTAAACCGAAAGAGACAGAACGCAAAATTGTTCTTTCCGGACTTCGAAACTCAGAAAAATGTACAATTCTCGATAAATTCTATGATTTTTTATTTATTTATTTTTTTATAATATGCAACTATGACATAGTTATTAATTATTTATATTTATGAGAAACTAAAATAATTGGATGCAACAAGATTTGTGTATGATGTAGAAGATTAATAAAAGGTACTCTTTCTATCCTTAAGAATTAGAACTATTTAAAAAATTAGATTGCATTAGGAAGTACTTAAAATAAATATTAAATTAAATTGAAATTTTTATTAAACCATTAATTTTCAAAGAAGAAATTAGATTGAAATTAAAAGTTTTAAGTAATTTTTCCTACGAATATTTTAATTAACTAANTCTTCTTTTCTGTCTTCTATTCTAAAAAAATTAGAAATTATTATTCTTTTGTCAAAATCTGTACATTTCTCAATATTTTATAACGTAATGATTGATATATGTTTGAAATACTGTTTATCTGTTTGCGCCCTTGCACTTGATGTTTTTAATCCAAAAATGACAAAAGAACGCAAAATTTTTCTTTTCGGACTTCGAAACTCTGAAAAATGTTCTCGATAAATTCTATGATTTTTTTATTTATTGTTTTTTTTTCATTGTAATATACAGACAGACAGAGTTATTAATTATTTATATTTATGAGAAACTAAAATAATTGGATGCAACAAGATTTGTGTATTATGTAGAAGATTAATAAAAGGTATTCTTTCTCTCCTTAAGAATTAGAACTATTTCAAAAATTAGATTGCATTACGAAATGCTAAAAATAAATATTAAATTAAATTGAAATTTTAATTAAAACTATTAATTTTTAAAGAAGAAATTAGATTGAAATTAACAGTTTTAAGTAAATTTTCCTAGGAATATTTTAACTTACTAACTGTTGCCCGCGGCTTTGTCTGCGCGGAAATACTTTGATTTCAATTTTAACTATTTTCAAGAATTGTCCATGATATTGTCAAAGCTCTTTATGTATTGAATTTTTATTAATAATTTAAAATCTGTCCGCTAATAATTAAATTACATAAACCACCATAATATGAATGCGGGGATTGGTATGAAATTGGTATGACAGTACTAAAGCACTGTTTAGGTTTAAAATTTATGCTGCTATTTTAGTAAGGATAGAAGATAAATTTAAATAATTACTTCGTATCTAAGCTTTTATTTCTATAAAAATACAAAATTAGTCTAGATAAATACTTCACGTATAGCTAACTATTGGACAGTGCTTGAACTATCTTAGACAACCTAACGAAAGGAATATACTACAACGTTAGACAACCACTAATACTTTACATAACCTAACAACACTCTACTTGAGACAATCCAACAAAATGAATATAAACAAATGCTTAACGTGTAACTAAGTATTTAACACTACTTAAATTATTACTTAAGACCTCCTTACAAAATGAATTATTATCAATTGATGATTGTAGTGTTGCCAATTTAGATAGAGAAATACTTGCATTTTTGGAGCCACATAAGAGAAATAAATATATAGATCATTCAACTAGTTCTTTTTTTGACTGTGATATGTAGTTTCTTGTAGTTTAATTTTATTTCTTTAATATCGTGTTACTCATTTATTACTTTTCATATTTTTAATTGAAATCTAAGAAGTTCTTGCAATTAAGGTCAAATACATTTTTTTGTTTGCCTTAACGATCGTTGTTAAGAAAATTCTACAGTTAACTCCAAACCATTCAACATTTCACTTCACTTCATAAATGTCTTTTCTTTTTCGATCTCAACTCATTTCTTTAAAAGAAATTTTAAATCCCAGTAGTAACATTTCTTTTGTTTTCGACTTTTTCTTTTTTTCAATATCTCTTCCAAGTAAAAGTTTTTTCTTCGTAGGTATTGTACTCCGCCATTTTCTTTGTGTATCAGCCCGAACAAAAATCGTTTGCCGAGTGTTGAGTTTAAATGATCATTCTTTTGACATCATTAATCTTTCAGTTTAGTTTACAAAAAGCCTCGGATTTCCTTTGTCTTTTCAAATTTATTTCACGTGTCTGACCTCGATATTTTTAAATAAAAAAAAAATTATTTTTGATCGTTGGCAACATCTCGCAATTCCCATTTACTCTTTTGTTTCAATTATTGTAACTTCGAACGAAAGTGAAACCGACATGTTTGAGGATAAAAACGTCTTATCTCGATGATTCTGAACAACAAAGTTACATTATCTCTTCTTCCTTTTAAAAGTATCTTTTGTCCCAAACGTAGAATCTGATGTTATCTGCAATTATTGTGAAGTCGATTCTTGATTGTTTGTTGGGAAGGAAATGGCATCTACTTTTTAAAACATTTCAAATTTATAAAGAGTAAATAAACAAATAAGAAATTCTTATCCATTGTAGCAAGAAATATCATTGTTTTACCTGCAAATCTTTCCTACTAGCTTTTTAAACGAATTACATTATCCGTTTAAAAAATTCTATTTTAGGCGTAAAAGGGGAAAATCTGTAAGAAAGGCGTTTATAGAACTTTTATTAACTGTATTTCGCATCAACTGTATGTGGTAGATGTTAGCGTATGTAATACTGTCTTGGAAATTTTTTTATTAGATTTCGGCTAGTTTTAAGAACTAGCAATTTTCCATTCGTATTCGATTTCGTTAAAAATATTTCGTTATACTCATGTCTTCCGATGTCTTCATACTCAATTTTGATACCCGTGAAAAAAAACTTAGTTTTTCTCTTATGCTGAGTCAGGGAAGTATTTTTACGCTAGGCGATATTTCTGCCTCTAATAACGCCAATTGTCGCCATCAAGTCTGTTCAAGTCATTAATGTTACCGCAGTCATTTTTACGAATGAGAACAGTATATTTCAATGGGCCGGGGTGGCTCAGAGGATAGAGCGCTCGCCTGCCTATGAGGTGAACCGGGTTCAAATCCCAGAAATGGTTAGCCGATACGAACTCCGCAGCCGGCTCTCACCGATCACAGCGCTGACGTAAAATATCCTCAGTGGTAGACGAATCATGAGTCACAGTTCCCTTTCCGTCAAAGTAACCGTGGGAGGCTTCCGTTATTTTCCTCTCCATGTAATGCAAATGCGGGTTAGTTCCATCAAAAAGTCCTCCACAAAAGCAAATTTCTCCCAAAACTTGATCTAGGAGTTCCCTTGTCTTCTGGATTGGGTTCAAAAGTGCAACAATACGGAGTTGAACTTTGGTAGTCGTAAACTCAAAAATTGAGTCGGCTGTTCAACAACGGTTATAAAATAAAAATATATTTCAATAGATTTTTCCTGCAAGTAGCTGTTGTTATTCAACTCTATGTAGTATCAAAATTATTGCAACATCAATCATGAACGCAAGAAATTTAAAAAGAATAATACTAAAATAAAATACACATTTTTTACAATATTTCTCTTACTCGTTTAGTTACAAAGTTAGTTCCACATTACTCTTTATGCCTAACATTAAGAAAAAATAAATAGATGTACTGTAAATCGTTTTCAGTATTTATCATACTTATTTGGTTTCAAAACAATCTACGTAAAATTTAAGAAAACAAATTACTTATGTGCAATGTAATTTTTGTTAATTTTTTTGCAAATAATAAAAATTACATCAATATCACCCATAAAACATTACAAAAAAAATCATACATTTCATTAAAAGCAAAAATGGTGAAATTTTTTACAGCTATTATTGCAAAGGACATTCTGGTTTAGTAATTTTTATTTTGGCAACTGGCATGAATATTTTACTCAAAACCTCATTGTTAACAATAATTTAAAATCAAATTCGTAAAGCATTGTTCCATTAAACATGTTTTTACAATAATTTAGATTAAATCTATAATTTTAAATTTCAGCCATTTTCTTGGTTCGTTCTTCACGAGTGAACAAATCCATTCAAAATATGAACTTGAAAAAAAAAATAACGCTACACTATTGTATCTGATTTGTCATGCATTCAGTTTAAAAAAACAAAATATTTAATGCAACATTTTACTCCGTAATACCATTACATAATTAACTAAATTCATATCAGTTAAACAATAAGTTAGAAAAATGTTCGAAGAATGTCTTCTGGAATATCCCACATGTTCAACGAAGCTCAAATAGCTTCGTACCATGGGTGGAAATCTTTTTAACACTTCGTCGATTTGAATACTGAAAATAGAGGCCAATCTATTTGGAAAACTATTTATGGAACAGTTTTTCTCTATCTTCCTCCTTTTGTCTTCCGTATTTCTGTTTTGATGCGTTTCTTTGCACTTGTCATTTTATTCTAACAACGATTCGGAATTTTATCGCCAATTATCGCCTTGAGGCGCCAACACGATCGTAATGCGATTAGTTAAGTGACCAAATTTATCTCGCGTTTGTAGCCATTTAAGTGATTTAACAGTGACCTAGTTTTTAAACATGAATAAAAACAAATTATTATTTTTTTTTAGTATTTTGAGTTAAACCGTTTTGATGTTCTGAACTCTTTTGTTAGGATTTAACAATTTGTTTTCTTTTAAACAAAAAATAATAATTCCTTAATGCCTGATTCGTTAGGTGATTTCTTTTTTTAACAATGAGGATTGATTTAAACCGGAAACTAATGCTGAGGAGAAACAGCTTATTTGTAGTTATTTTTTCCCACAAAACGTTTTATTAACCTAAATAAACTAATTTAAACGATCATTAACACTTCTAAAAAGTGTTTGTATGCAACGTTACAAAATAAAGTGTTAAGTTCTCTTAAGTAGGGGAAAATTGTTTTGCTAATAGTTTCGTTCAATTTAAAATAAGGTTTCGTTTCAGTTTAATAATGTAAGTTACGTTTCATTGCCTTTTTTCCCCATTACTCATGTAGATGTACCATGTAGATTGTCTCAATTTATTTGAAAAATAAACTGTATTAAATTTTCTGATAACCCACGTCTTATTACATTTTTGCATTGCCTATGTCCATTGATATTTGAATTCAGTTTAAGAATATGCTGTGTTAGGTTTCTTGATAAAGCAGGTTACGTCTGATTACATTTTTGCATTGCCTAGGTCCCTTAATATCTGAATTCAGTCGAAGAAGAATATGCTGTGTTAGGTTTCTTGATAAAGCAGGTTACGTCTGATTACATTTTTGCATTGCCTATGTCTCTTAATATCTGAATTCAGTCGAAGAAGAATATGCTGTGTTAGGTTTCTTGATAAAGCAGGTTACGCCTGATTACATTTTTGCATTGCCTATGTCCCTTAATATCTGAATTCAGTCGAAGAATATGCTGTGTTAGGTTTCTTGATAAGGTTACGTCTGATTACTACATCAATCAAAAATCACAATTTTAGCAGTAAGAACTTGTTCTTTCTGTATTTACCCTAGTGGTTCGCTTAACTCGTATTGAAAATTATGATCCTTTTTTTTTCCCTGATGCTGTGCTAAATTTTTCAAAATACATAACCATGTTAAATATATCTTAAAAACAACTTCACATTATTCATCGATGTTATGAAAATCTAAATAACTTTAACAAAACATATTATCTGTTATTAAATTTAGTATAAAAATATAATTTGACGTCGTGTTTATCTTTAGGTGTCATGTCTTATCACTGCAAAGTAATTTGCGACTTAAATATCAGATCGAAATTTGTAAAGTTTTTAAGAAATTGGTCAAAAACAATTTTTTTTTTGTTCACTTATTTATTTGTTTTTAGATTATTAACGTATGTGAGAACATTTTTTCATAATTTGTTATGTAATTTTTGCTTGCATTCTACACATTTTCAAAAGTCAGAATATGTGCATCGAATTATCTAGATTCATATTTTTTGTTGAAAATCTTGTGTTCTAAAAGAAAATAATTCGAAATGTAAATCCAACAAAACGTAGATTTTATTTTTTAACATTAAGAGAAGTTTGAAAGAATCTAAGAAGTACTTTTCTTTTTGGAGCATTTTTCTTATCTTTTGAAAGAAAATTATACTTTTAAAGAAGAAAAAAATTAAGACGGAAAGTTGAAAGGCTTCTAAAAATTGTTAGGATACTTCATCTTTCTCTTCTTTGGTATCTTAAGTGCTCTGGAATTGTGTTTGATGAATATATCTTTTGGATCGGAAAAAGAGCCGCCTTTTATTCTGCCTTTTATTATCATTCTTTTTAAAAAAAACTTTGTCCATATAGGAAAAAAAAAGTTTCTTTTATTTAACCTTCATATAAAAAAAGTAGTTCCTTTAGCCGATTGTTCTTATTATTTTTATTCGAATAAGTATTTCCGTGTATTATTTCTTCATAATTTTTAAATTATGTGATCTTTTGCTAAAAATTTAACGTTGGGTTAATGCTTGAAATTTTAAAAAAATTAAAAACTGTCACAATGTTATTATAATAAAAATAGAACTTTTATAACTTTATTAAATATATAATAAATATGAAATAAAATTATATAAAAAGTTTTATTAAGTGGAAACACAGTTGTGAAATTTATGTTTACTAGATTCAACTAACTAACTTTATTTAACTCGACTTTAACTAACTTTTTACTAGATTAGACTCTAGTAAACATAAAATCGTTTTTTTTTTTAAATTTTATTTTTTTGTTTTAATGTTTACTAGATTCAACTTCACGCTAAGTCGAGAATTCCTGGACTTTTGAACTCCTATTTTGAACACTTATGAACCATAATCGTCATTTTTATTAAAATATTACCAATCAAAGTTCGAGATATCAAGAGTATACTGTATTAATATATATATACCAAGAAAGCCCTCATATCTTTTGCACGTTGGCAACAAAGAATTGAAATATCAAGCGTGTGAATTGTCATAGGAATGAAATCGTTAACTTACATATTTACAATCTTCTTAATGATTTTTTTCCCCTCTTATGATCAACGAAAAGTTGAAACAAACTGACCTCTAAGCTAAGAATTGTACAGTTAAAAGTAAACTAGATTTTCTATTTCATGTCTTTTTTTTTTTTCAATTTAACTTCTTAATCGTTAGGTCATTTGACAGTTTTACAGTAATAGAGCAAATTTCGAAAATTTATTATTGTGTTTTCAACGAAGTTTTGAATCTTTAATAGTACGTGTTTTTTTAAAATCATATTGCTTTGTATCTGCATATTTTTCTATTGTATGTCATTTATATCAAGTTAAAATTTCGATTTCTCGGGAACTATTCGACCGATTTTGCTCAAATTTTGTATTTTGCTTTGTAAAATTACATTCTTTAAAATGTTGCAAAGAATTGCATACCTTACTATTTAAAAACTTTCGACAAATCCTAAATAAAATAATAATAAATACGTATCAAAAATTCTTTTTTGCAGGGAATTATTTTTGGATAAATGAATTTTATAATTTTGTGCAAAAATTGTTCAATTTGTTGAAAACATTTTCGAGGTGAGAGAAAATACGCAAAAAATAAAATTAACATTAAGGGCTCCAAACTTAGGAAAGCTCTCTTGTTCAAACTATTTAGACGATATTTCTCAGATTGCGGATACCCCTATCTATCTGGGGAGTCTGAAATTCGAATCAGTCGAATACAAAGGTATGTTTTTTCAGCGAAAATACGTTTTTGTGTCTGCTTTTGTAACTTAAAATATCGTCTGCACTAATTAATTAGCTTATTTGAAGTCACATCCTCGAACAGTTAAGATTCAGTTTGCAACGTGAAGAACCGATTATTAGATCAAAAGTTATTCAGGGTGGTCCGTTTTTTTATTTTGCGCACTGTACAACTTCTAACTTCAACACGTCCTTTATTCCAACTTCGTTTTATCTCCGAATTGAAGGGAATTTAAAATTTTATGAACAGAAAGAGAGATAATTTTAGACTTTTTATATTCCATAACTTTCTGGTGATTTGTGCTGTTAGCTAAATGTGCTGTAGCGTCTTCGTACTTTATTAAGCATATTATATTTCACTAGTGGGCTGCTCCCCCTCGCCAACCCCCGAAAATTGCTATGCAATCTTATATGGTTTTCTTCGCAAACCAAGCTCGCTTCGCTCTCTACTAACTTAGGTACATTGCAAATGCACAAAATTCTAAGAATTCAAAACAATCATTCAAATCCATATAACAACTTTTTTTTAAATAAAAATTACCTCTTTTTAGAAAATACTAAGTCATTAAAATAAATATGAATTCAAATAAATGACATGTAATTCGTTAAACCTATTAGAAATGTGCTATAGTATAAAATTAAAATCTTAAGATAAAATTTCTAAAACTGATATCTCTTTAAAAAGGTTAAAATTTTGGCTATAATTAAGTCTATTAAAAATTGAAATAAGTGAATTGCAATGGAAAAACCTGCATAAACAAATAAATTCTAGTAAAACAAATAAATTCGTGATATAAATCAAAAATTGTCAAATAAATTCGTAATATATAAATTCGTGAAAAAAAGCGCTTTCGACAAAATACTAAAATAGAGATCTATCGACAAAGACTACTCACTTCTGCCTAGCTTATGCTCTCTCTGGTTATTTCAGTTTCCGTTTTTAAAAGTGCTATATGTTGAGCCATCTCAGCTAGATTTGGCATGTGACATTTTTAGAAGCAATCATGGGTCGATTTTCTAGCGTTGCCATTCGGGGAATTGTAATGAGGTTTTTTTTGTCCCCGTGTAAGAGAAATATATAAATAGATTTTTTCCATATTTTTTTTATTGTTACAAAGCAATTAAGATTATAAAATATCAATTTCATACAATTTTGGAAAACTAAAATAAATTTTCATATAACATTTTAAAACCCCGTATGTGAATTATTTCAACTTTTTACCCAGACGGTTCGATGAACTACTTGATTGATTTTTGTTCTATTTTTTACAAACTCCACCTGAGTTAATCTAATTACACCTTAAGAGAAACAATTCCTTGAATAAAAAAGTGACTTATGTTCCTGTCTCATACCAGCCCTAAGAACTGGTGTCGTTTGAAAAGAATACCTTTGTTCTTAGATGCAAAATGTTGTTTAGAATTTCCACTTCAAAACCAGGAAACATCAGACCAAATATACACGGAAGAAGCGTTCTAACTTCATTCAATCTTCGAAATGATGAGACTACGCCTAAAAACTTTATCAACTGAGAGATAATTTTAGATAAAAAAAAAATCTTTCAGAATCCCACCCTGCTGTGTTTTCTCTTCTTGTTTTTATAAATTTTTAGGTCATGCCCTCTCTTCTCTCATTTTTTATTCATAAGTGGGGGAGGGTTGGAAGTTTTTTAGTGAGTAAAGTGGTTCAAGGTTGGGTTGCTGTTGCATATACGGCCACCTACGGTGTAAATACTTTTCCTACGTGAGTTAGCTTAATATGGAATTCCAACTTAGAACAAAAGAGCACGTGTTTTCTTCGTTTTTATTTCTATTTTGGGCGATTACACTTGGTTGTACAGATTTCAAATGCGATTTAATTTGTTCGATTAACAGCAGGTGCTGTGGGAATTAGGAAAACTAATATCGGTTTATTTTTAATACAATCCTAACCCTTTGAGGCAGACGTGACACCGGTGTCCCTTTTATATATTTTTTTCTGATGTTCTAATTAAAAGCAAAAATATATTTTGCTATTTTTGAATTACAAGACGCGGTCTAATAATTACTAAAAATTTTGTTAGATTATTAGAATTATATTTGTATTAAAATATAAAATTCAAAAAAAGTTATTAGAATATTTTTTTCATTCTTATTCTAAAACTTAACAATGTAAATTTTAAAAAAAATTCCACGATGAATAACTGTTTGTCTTAGATCTAAACAACTACAATTATTGTTTGGAAGTGAGTCGTGTTTTTTTATTCGACATTTTACCTTTAACGCAGAAAAATTCACATGTTATTGTGCATTTTCTGACCATAAAATATCAAAATGCTAAATACAATATTTTTCATCTATTTTCTCCTAAATAAACATCAAATAAGGAGAAAGTATAAAAAAAAAACTTAAAGAATAAAAACGTCAAAGGGTTAATTTAATTCTGTAAGGATTGACTTAAACTGAACTGAACTGAACTGAATCAAATTTGAAAAGTATATATTGCTGTATAACTGTTCTAAACAATGGCAAACTACAACAAAAATGTCAAAAAATAAATAAATAAATGTTATAGATTTATAGTTAAGTATAGTGGAGAGTTTCCTCTTTTAGTTGCTAGTTTACTTTTATAAAATTTTGCAAAGTAATATTAACTCTTTCATTGCGAAAGACGAGACAACTCGTCTTGCAGGCATATTCCCTGCTCGTTAGAGACGAGATAATTCGTCCTTTACACTAAGCTTTTCAATTTTATAGCAGCCTTCCCAGCTACTTATTGACCAACATTTAGTATAGACTATTGTTTTCATTTTATTATCTGCATGTCTGTAAACACGAAGTGAGAATTGTTATTGGTTAATATATTTCAAAGATAAATAAACTGGTTTTTAATAAATTTGCCTTTTGTTTTAATTTTAGCGCAGATATGGTGAGACAAAAGCTTGCATTAGCCGCTTTGAAAGTGATAAACTAAAATTTTATGTTTATAAATAGATTAAAAATGATTTGCTATATTTTTTATTATTTCTGACATCATTTAAACTTTAATAATGTGGCTTATAATTGTTTCTGAATAACTACTTTTTCTCTGCATAGTCTCTATCACAGGGGTTTCCAACTTACATGAACCCGGGGGCCACAATTAAAAACACAAATCAAATGGCGGGCCGCAACTTTATCAAAATTTTATGTAGGACTCTTTTTCGTTTGAAGGAACATTAAATATTATTGTCAGATTTTTACCAAGTTGTACAAAACAAAAGTATTGAATTACAAATGAAAATAAGAAGTAGATTTTTAAAAATATTTAATTGCATATTAAAAAATTCGGGCTACAATAACTTTAATATGCACCCATGCATTAAACAATTAATGCGCAACAGATATCTAATTGTTAAGATATAAAACTTTAAAAAGGTTGGTNATTAAACTAATTTCAATAAAAAAAAAATTAAAGTTTGCGGCTATATATTTCTTATAGCAAACCATTGAATATTAATTTTCCGTTCATCTTTCACTTAACAGGTAGTTTCATCATTATTTTTCAAAGAATAAACTTTTCAAACATAGATACTAATCTCTGAAAATTTTACTTTGACCTTTTCACAGTCCTTGAACAAGTCATTGATTTTTTACCTTCGCTTTTTTTGATGAAAAAAAAAATGCATTAAATAATCATTATGCACTTTACACTATATCAGTATGTTAGTGTTCCCATGTATGTTTCGATTCTTTAACATGTTATTGTTAATTATCGTTTTTTGTGAGTATAATTAAAAATGACATTTAACTTACAAAAGGCGGGTCATGGCTTTAAAGCTTTATCGTGATCGTTAATCGCATAGACCCTTTTTTCTTTCATAAGGACACGCAGCCTTGGTTCTGGCGATATGAAAATGCTAATGCTCGCCAAACGAACCGTATTTCCCGGGAACTGTCGCCAGTAACGTATTTTCGCGCCATATCGTACTGCATTGCATGTTATTCTTTACATGTGCGTGCCGTGTAAAACTGACATAAAGATTCAAAATTTCAAATTGAATTAGATTCCAGCTGGGAGAGTAGGAATCGCCTTATTTTAAATTCTGGTCTCGAATAGTTGAACTCAGAGTCGAATGTTTAGTGGTGAAAGGAAGCAATTGATAGTTGTTCTGATTTTTTATTCGAGATAAATGTTGACAGCAGCTTTCTTGAAAATTTTTTAGAGACTATTTTTTAATGAGTTGTTTCCTTTTTTTATGTGGCATAATTCATTTCGTAAATCATTGGTTGAACTCAGAAACTGTTGAAAAAGTCGTGATCAATTTATTTATTTTCTGCCAAAATTCGATACGGATTATCTAAGAACTGAGGTCTTCGACTCATGAATGATATTTAAATATATTTTAAACTAGCAAATATATCAGGAAGTTATATTCCGTTTATTATGTCTCATAGTTCACTTTATTTTTTTACGAAGAGTTTTCTATTTTTTTAAATACAAAATTCTTTAATTCGAACAAAGTTGAGAACGAAGAGAACAGCCGATTCATCTACCGAAAATCGGAATATTGATCAGAAGCCGATAAATCAGAATCGTAGAAAATTTTGCTTACTCGAAAACATTTTCTCGACTCCAGTTTGATAAAAATTGTTAGGTAAAAAATTGCCTAGGGTGGGCCTTGGCCTTCCGTCAGTTAAAGAAAAGAGGTTTTTGTGTTATGAAAATTATTTAAGCTGTTATCGATGATTATTCGAACAGATATACTACTAAAATGAATGTTATGACAATTATTTAAATTATCCCAAACTTAATTTATATATACAACGTTTTTAAGCCTTGTTTTAATTGAACTATTATAAAAAAAAACACAAACAACTATTGAAAAATGGTTATATATGATCAATACGTTATATATAAGTTATCTATTGATTCATAAAATTAAAATTTATTTTAGCTTGGAGGAAAATTTAATAAGCAATATAATGTATCATTTGTAATAGTTGCAGTTCGTGACTATGTATTAGTGAATCTTCTCAACAAAAGATGTTTATTTATGTACTAATGTGTGAATGTAATATTAAATGTATCTAGTTCTTTTTATTGTTTTGCTAATTGCTTTAGCTAATCGTTTTGCACAGTTTCAACATTTTGTTCTCATATATATTTGAAAATTCATTTCTATAACTGTTATGTTACAGCATAATATGTAAATTTAAATAAAATACTTTGCCTTCTAATTGTACACTAATAAAAAAAGAAAAATATAATCTGAAATACACACTTCTTGGTATAAATTGATGTCGAACATTTTAATTACTACAACGCATCGAAAACTGTGACGTATTTTATTCAGCGAAAATACGTTTTCTGTCTGTTTCCAATATCTAAATAGTTAGAACAAATTAATTAGCCTGTTTGAAGTCTAACCTTTGAACCACTAAAACTGGCTCTTACACTCTCAGAAATAAAACTCTCACTCTTGAAGATTAAACAATCCTTAAGCTGTATTTCCTTAATTTTTGAGAATCATTTCGTCAAAGAAAATTTCGGGATTTGTGACGAAACGCGAACTCTCAAATGTATGACGAAAATGTTTCCACAACTCAAAACTTCATTTCAGTGCAGTATGGGAGATTGCTGAAGACTAGATGATCGAAACTAGAATGACGAAAAAAGCCTACCCGACTGAATGGTGGTCAAGGTGTTGACCTCATACCAGAATGATCCCGGATTCGAGTCCCGCTTCGGGCATGGCTGTATTTCATCTCTTTATTCTGTATGTCGTTGTGTTGTTGGGGCGAGGTTTATCTACCTACATGGGTGCTCACGAAAAAGTTATCAACAAAGCCACCGTAAGGCACTATAAATATCTCATGTTTTTATTTATTTGTAAAATAGAGTATAATTAATTATTCTTTACTTTTAATGAAATTCGATTCCTCGAAGAAGTGAGGATAGTTATTTCGTCACTTTGACGAAATTTTTGCCCGGAGCATGAACCAGGAAACGAAAAAAGTTTTGTGATTGTAATCATTTTTTACAGTGCAGCTTGCGAAAAATCAAATCATTTGAATAAACATTATTCATTTAACTTTTTTTTAATATGCCATCTGTACAGCCTTAAATCTCCATGGTTATTTTAAATTAAAAAACCTAAAAAAGAAATCATTAATAACATTGCGTGCCATAAGGTTAATTTAACAAACAGCATAAATACGTGTGAGAAAGTTATTTTATTCTATCTTCTTTTCCCTAAAGGGAAGGAAAAGAAAGAAAAAGTAAAAAACTAATTTTGAAGACCGTGTGATAACGGTACACGTCCACATAACAATCAACTTTTGTCATTAGAACGTAAAGGCCGTTATTTATTGGCGACGCTTGGCTGGTTTTTCATCTCTCTCTATTTTTATACTTTCATCCATAAAACTAGGGTTGCGGACCTCCGAAAAGAAAATAACGGTTATTCTTCCGAGTTTTAGTGGCCAAGAAAGATTACTTCTATTGGTTTTTCTATTTATAAAATAGAAATTAAGTGGGCATTAAAGTATTACGGCTTACTTTTTCTAACGTGTGATTTTATTGTTAGCTCTGATACAATATTTGTCAGGATGTATTGAGGTTTCGTTATTTAATCTTTAGTGTTAAAGGATTCTGGCATTTCAATATTGGGATATATTGTTAGTTCTAACCTATTAACCTGGATGTATCGATATATTATAAATCATTATTAGTGCTGAACGACTTCCGGAATCTTAATATAGCGAAATATCGTTAGTTTATTGTTAACTGTGACCAAATGCTCTACTAGGTGTATTATATTTTATCTGTGTTGGACGATTTCTGAATTATATTATCACGTAATATCGTCAGCTTATTGTTAACTCTGACCGAATACACACATGGGTGTATTGATATATTATAAATCATTCTTAGTGCTGAACGATTTCGGGAGTTTTAATATCGCAAAATATCATTAGCTTATTATTAACTCTGACTTCACGCCTCAATGCATAGATATATTGTATTTCCTTATAAGTGTTGGGCGATTTCAGAATTATATTATCGCGAAATATCGTTAGCTTATTGTTAACTCTGACCAAGTACATACATGGATGTATTATAAATCATTCTTAATGCTGAACGATTTAGAGAGTTTCAATATCGCGAAATATCGTTAGCTTATTGTTAACTCTGACCAAATACACACATGGATGTATTGATGTATTATTATAAATCATTCTTAGTGCTGAACGATTTAGAGAGTTTCAATATCGCGAAATATCGTTAGCTTATTGTTTATTTTGACCAAATGCACGTCATAGTGTATTGATATATTGTATTAGTGTTGGATGTTTTCGGAATTCTAATATCACGTAATATCGTCAACTTATCGTTAATTCTGTCCAAATACGCGATGGGTGTATTAATGTATTGTATTTCATCAGTGTCAGACGATTACGAAATTTTAAAATCGAGTATTATCGTCAGCTTATTTTTAACTCTGACCAAATACACGTCTGGATGTATTAATATATTATAATTCACTATTAGTGTCGGACGGTTCTGAAAATTTAATATCGCGTAATATCGTAGGCTTAACTAAGATTTTAACTCAGACCATATACACGTCTGGATGTATTGATACATTATAATTCATTATAAGTGTTATTTCGGAATTTTAATACAGCAGAAATTTGTCAGCTTATTGAAAATCCGATCACGAGATCAAAGGTTATTCAGGATCCTCATTTTTTTTCTTCTTACAGTACAATATTTTGTATTAAAACGCTGTTTATTTAATTAAAAAGAAATTTCCATGAAATTGAAAGTTTTTGTATGCTTTTATTTTATTATTTGCATACTGTCTGTTTTNTTTTTTTTTTGTGAGTAAATTGTATCTTTGTGTGTTTTAGTGTTCCCGAAAATAATTTTGCGAAACTTCCACCAATTCCGATCCCCTTTTTTTTGACAAACTTTAATCTCTAATAATACTCCATTGGTAAAACGTTCCGATAATGTATCATTTTACTTTTGTTTTCTTTATTTTTTGGAAAAAATAAGAAACACTACCCATAATGAGTGTTATTTTATTATTAAGTAAAATACATTTTCCTGACTCAATTGTAAACGAACTGAAGCTCAATACATAATATAAAACAGGATATTTTTTTATTAAATTAAATCGAGATAGGGATAAATAAGGCTTTATTTCCTTCCTAAATTAGCCGCCATTTCCGTTTTCTTATCATCCTGCAATGTTCTAAAATCAAAAAATATTCGAATTTGCAAGTAAAACAATGCAGACTTAATCTAAGTGGAGCCTTAATCAAAAGGAAATTAATTCGAAAGTAAATTATTCCCATTTTTTTACTCCTACGTTTTTACCGGAATGTTTATTTTTAACAAACACTAACAATATTTCATTCTTTCATCATTTCAACGCTAAATTAAGTCGAATAATTCCAATTTAAGTAAGATAAATCTAGCTTAACATTTTACTGTCTTACCGAATTCGAACATCTTTTGAGAAAATGGGTATCTTTATTTATGTACACCCCCACATATATCATTTAGAATGTTTGTCTCCCATATTACTTGGTCCATTGTTCTATGCTTCTTGCTAGGGTTACTGGGTTAATGCATTCATCATTTTTTCAAATTACCATTCTTTCCGACGAAATTCCATTAATATATGTTTTTTTTTTCTTTCCGACGTTTGGCAACGATATTAAATCTCTCTTTTTTTACGTCTGATGAAAAATCGTTTGCGAACAATTTTTTGATCGTTCTATTTTGTGACAGTATTTCATCACTATAGAATGAGTTTTTTTTTCTTCTTTTTTTTCATTAAGATTTTTTAGGAATTTTTCTAATCGATTTAGTTGAACATTTTAATATGTTCGTTTGACAATAAGCTTGGCGTGACAATGTAATAATGATTATTTCAATTCAGTTTATGATTGATTGGCAATGTAAAATTTATTTTGTGAACTTAAAAGTTTTTTTAAAAAATGTTGTTGATTTTATTAGCATTTGAATGTTTTTTGAGCAATTATTTAAAGTTGATGTGTGATGAATTTTTAATTTATTTATTTATAATTTATTATTGAATTCAAGGGAAAAATGCGTTATTTTGTAAAATTATTAGGTCAAGAAAAATAAATAAAAAGAACTGAATATGTTTGACCTACGTGTTTTTCAAATTAAAATTACAGTCTTACTCTCAATTTCCAATTATTGCTATGCCTACTAGGTTTACCGACGTTTAAAATTGATTTTAAAAATTCTGCATTTGTGACTTAATTTTTTTCGTTCATTTCTCTAATTTAAAAATCTCTTTTGGAAGAACAATTTCTAAACTCCTTTTGAAATAAAATCCTGGCTATGCCAGTTTAACAGCAGTGCCTTGAGGGCTAAAATGCATAAGCCATAAAATTTATTTTAATAGGTAATTGATCTTTTGAGAATAGTATTTCATGGTGGCCCAAAGATTCCCAATGAGGTGACCCGGGTTTGAATCCCAGCGATGGCTGGTCGATAACGAATACCGCATCCGTCTCGCACCGACCACCGCATAACTAACGAAAAATATCCTCAGGGGTAGACGGATCACGGGTTAAAGTCTTCTTGCTGTCAGGCTAACCGTGTGAGATTTTCGTGTTACGCAAATGTGTGTTAGTTCCATCAAAAAGTCCTCCTAGTCATAGGCTAGTTTGTCCCAGTGCTTGATCCAGGAGCTCCCTGACTACTAGATTGGGTAAAAAATTTCAACATTGTAGTTGTGAACTCAAAATTGGTTCGGTTGTTTACGACAGTTATAAAATATATTTATATATAAAATGATAGATTTGGTGCCCTTGTGAAGATGTATTTCTAAATTTACGAAGAAAAAAAAAAAGATTAAAATTAGAAAATTTACATTATTTATAAAATGCTCTTCATTTTAAATACGCTGTAATAAAAAGAAATTTTCTTTTATGATGAAATGACACACTTAGAAATTGTTATGGAAAGTATTTTCAATGATACACTTTACTATACACGTATCATCTTTAAGATATTTCTGTCTATTGTGTTCTTATCCGATGGAAATTCATAAAACTTGTTAAATACTTATCTGGAAGCAATACTAAGAAATAGGTAGAAAAATTTGATAATTTGAGATGTGTAGATTATCTCTGTATTTCCCCGAGCTCGACGATTGATTATACTTTCCTATTATCTTTATTGCTACTAAGGCTATCTACTCATAAAAATTATGTTATTAATTCGACACTTGTAACTTCAACCGTAGTAGAATAATAAGTCATTATGATTTTTGCTGACTATATTTCTTTGTAATGAATAACACAGAAATGCTAGTATTGATATCGAAGCAGTAATGAATCAAAGCAAAAATTTTTATAATTTTACTTTTTCAATATTTTCCTTGGCGCTTTAAAGTTAAGACATACGCTTTACGTAAATTATATTACTCAGAGTAATTTAAAATCAATTGAATGACACAAAAGCTCGAATATGAACAACACGAATATTAAAGTTTTAATTTTGCTACCAGTAGAAAAAATTTTCAGCAAAAAGCTTACTAGTTGGCAGCAGCAAACAGCAATGCCAAACATGAGACTGTTTTTCGGAAAATTAATGTTCTTAAAAAAACTTATAAATATGTTTCACCCAAGCTTTTTTTTCTTTTCTTTTATCAATCAAATTTCATTGTTTTAGTTCAATTTGGTCATGGCATCAAAAAATTCTCGATTATGAAACATTTATTTCTATTACAAGATAGAGATGTCGGTTCTGTGGTTGAAACGAATTGGAATGTTCTTAAAGAAAAAAAAGTACGAATTGTTTTTAAAAATGTCGGATTTAAATTATTGAGTATAAAAATACGGTTGAAAAATATGTCTTGAAACATTAACGATATTTTAAGAATAGTAAATTCTATTGTACATTCATCGAATTGCATGACTTTATCGGAACAGTGGTACAACATGTTGTGAAAAATATCATGATAGGATATTTTTCATGGCTAATCAATAGCGGAATATTTTTGTGTCTTTTTGAGAAGATATTTTCAAATAATACGTTTTTAAAACATTTCGAATTTTTTTTTTGCAAATTTTTATAGATAATAGCAATTAAATAATTAAGTATTAAAATATGAGTACCCTTTTTTTTTAAATAAATTTAAAATTAATCAACTTTGTACGTATACCTGTGTGCATGAATTAGGAGGTATTTTTTGTTAAGCCAGTTTCGTTACTTCTGGTTTGGCATCTCCATTTCATATTTAACGCAGCGACATCTATCAACTTTAAAGAGAAACAATCTCTTCCGCAAGTTAAATCTCCTTCTTTTCGTACGATTATAACAAAAGACAGAAAATAACTTATCTGTCTTCAGAATTATTTCAATATTTCTGTCTCAAATAAACTTTTCTTTATTCGTTATATATTTTTGTACCACTTGTAATAATGTAAAGCTTCCCATAAAATATTATAGCATTGCATACGTTTCCTCAAATTGTTTTATGTGTTTTTCTAAAAACTTATTCGCTCATTATACTTAGTAAATTTGTTTCTTTTTTGCTGTTATGTTCCTCATTAATTCTGTTGAAATGATTTTTTTTTAAAATTGAGAAATTCTTCTATCAAAAGTAAACTTTTTAATGAGTTCCATTTGATATCTTTCTCTGTTCTTCGAGTAAACATCTGGTGTCGCCATCTATGGAGAGACTTTTGACATAAGACTTGTTTATTATTTAAAAAATTAAATACATTGCAAAATAATGGATTGTATCGCAAATCCTTTATTTTAAGAAAATGAATTCCTTTATACTTTCGTAATTTAATTTTTTTAATAAAATAGAAACTCAACAAACACAGTTGTAAAAAATTTAAGCATCTTCTATTTTATTTATTTTTTTAGAAAGCAGTAATAAATAAGATTGGAGTAATATTTCCTTTTTCTTTTGAAATAATATTACTTGGTATTTTTCCGGCGTAGGTGATAAAATCGTCAATAAAAATAAAAATAAATTCAACTGTGTTTTTATTTTTATTTAAATAAATAAAAAAGGAAAAAAATTCATAAATAAATAAAACAACTGAATTCACTAGCACCAGTGAAATGGATAACCTATTCTACTCAATTAAATCAACACAAATTCCTATTTTCTGTGTAGTTAAATTACAGTACCAATTTCTGCTTTTCTTGTCTTCAAAATTTGTTCTGCTCTTTCATCTGATGGTTTTCCAAATTCATTTTTAAATTTGTCCTTTTAAAATATTTAATTTGTATCATTTAAAAAAAATGGGTTAATGATTTATAAATGTGTTGTGCGTTTACTTTCCCTTTTTTTTTTTCTGTGATTTGTTATCACAAAGTTTTATTTAAACTCATGTACAATTTGCTTTACTTACCCATGAGTCCTTTTTTTCTATTAAAAAAATCATGCATTTTTTTTTTTAAATTTAAAACTATTGATTTTTAAAAAATTAAAATGGAACTTAATTCTTTATTCTATAGTATATTCACTGTTTGTGTGCGCTTTTATTTCAATTTATGTTGCTATTTAACTGAAGATTGATTAACAGCTCTAATTTAATTTTTGTTGCTATTTTGGATAGAAATTTTTTATTTTAATGTAATTTATACTACTATTTTTACAACGCTTATGGAACACTTTCATATTGGAAGCTTCTAGTATTTTAACTCTAAACGTCATACTAGAAAATGTTATGCGCAATTTTTTCTCTAGCTTAAGTTTTTATTTATTTGTGTATTTTTTTAGTAAACAAATAAACAAAAAAATGTAAATTGTCGAAATATTAATTTACGAAAATATTTTTCAACTTTTCATAATTTTTTTTTATTCAAACCAATAGTCGAGTCATTAGGGGAGTTTTTGTTCTAAATAAATTTTCCATTACTATCTGTTTGCAAATTTTTTATTTATTATTCTGTACAAATTATACTTATGGACTGTTTTTTGGTTTCTAATTAATTATAATTTCTTACGAGATTTTAAAGAGAACTTAAATCTAAATCATTTTTTATTTTTATTTTATGTACTATTTCATAATATCATTAGTGAAAAATATTGACTAAAATAATCAAATCAAATTTGTCACTGCGTATTTAGAGTATTTAACATGGCTGCGTTATTCTTATCAATTTTTAAAAAATTAAGTACTGGGAAAAATGTTAAGTTGACCACTCTTCTAGGTTCACTTCTATTATCAAGAACCGAATGTATCCTTTATAATAATTGCATGTGCTGGAATTAATTACTGGGAAACATGTCAGGTTGACTTCTATTATCAAGATTGATTGTAGGTCGGGACTGCCAAGTTGGTATTGCGTTGGGCTCATGTCCGAGATGTCGTGAGTTCGATCACCGCTGTCCGCAGACTTCCCGTGTAGTAAATGGTGACTGGTGCACGTTAAATCTGTCGGGTAACAAAGTCCTCCATTTTCCCATCTCAAATCAATACCAATAGGGGAGATTGATCATACTCTGGTTCAGGTCAAATCTGCTATCTGTGGATGAATGTATGAATGGGGCCGCTCTATGAACGGGTTATGACGTGTATGTGACTGAATTACTATTCTTGGCCATAGATAGCGCCACTGAAAAATAAGAAACTCACACTTTGCCATAGTCTACAAGCAGGCTTGCTGATGGCATTGGAAATGCAAGTGAAATAGTATTAAAGCTAACATGATTCTCTTTTTAAGTTGATTATATGGGAACAAGTGTTTTGTAGCAAATAAGTTTGCAGATAAATTTTAAATTGTTGAAATGAATGTTGTGTTCAGTTTTCGAATTGCTTATACATTTAAAGGATTATAAATTATTATAAATATAGTAACATGAGCTATTAGTTTAATTGAAAAATTATTTCTTTACATTACAAAAGTTGATAATTCTAATTTATTGCAGAAGCTGATTTCTTTTCTTTTTTTTTTTTTTTTTTTTTTTGTATCTGCTGATTCATTTAAATAATTAAGCTGATTTATTTAAATAATTATAAATATATTTGATTAAATTCATTCCTAAAGCTAATTTAATTAGTTTAACCCATGAGCAGATTATTTTAATTGTGTTAAAAAGATAGCGTTTTTATTTTATTTCATAAACTGTTTTTTCTAAATTATTACAAAGGCTGATATATTAATTTTTTACCATAGCTTATTATTTTTATTTATGTGTCAATGCCGAAAGTGCTGTATATCCCTCATTTATGAAGTTACAATTTGTTCTTCTATATGTGCATACCATCGAATTAAATTGAAATAAATAAAAATAAAAAGTCCAATATATCTACAAATATTAAAAACCCATTTGCTGAGTTATTAATAGCAAGTTAACTAAAGCTTTTCTATGCTTTGAATTTAATAAATGTTGAAGTTTTATTTTTTCAAAGAGGAAGAAAAAACTTAGAAAACATTCTAAAAACTCTCAATAACTGAAAAAAATGGAATGGTTCTTAAATATGTTTATTAAAAATTTTGAAATGAAAAAGAATTTAAAACTTACTAAAATCAAACTAAATTCTTTCTTCCACCAAAAAAAAAAAAAAAAAAAAAAAAAGGAGAGAGAGAGAGATTTAACAAAAAAATCTTGCGCCTTTTTAAAGAAATTTTCCTGTAAGTTTTTTTAAGATTTCCTTTATTAATTAGAATTTTTTAAAGGCGTTATTGAAATTGGTTTTTATTTCAACTTTCCTATTCAGGTTTCTCATAATTTTGATTTATCCATTTTTAATGAAACCTTCACCTTGACACTTTAACCGCAGTGTCAAAAATTTCAAGGGCAAAAAAAAAAAGAGAAAGGAAATCCCCGAGCAAAACAAACGCTTGTCTGTGAATGCTGTTAAGATATTTTATTGTTGTTTCGTCATATTCAGCTACACTTACACTCCAAATGATGCCTCGTATATTATTTGAATGTCTACTACCTGTAAAACAATGGTGCCGAAAAGTTAGTTCTAATAATGGTAAATAGATGGCGCAGCCACAGTAAGAAAACCGAAAAAAATGAAACATTATTCAGTTTCAGTTTTATTTTTCCTCAGCGTATTATCTAAAATCACTTCTTGCATTTTTATTTCTAATTCTGTAATGTCGGCTTTTTATTTTTATTCTCTAATATATTTTCATGAAGTATCATATAAAAGATATAAAAAATAATTACCTTTTTAATGGAAATTGCTATAAAAGTTGGTTTTTACTAAATATTAATATTGTTTTTTTATATTTATCTTAAATATCCAATCCTACTTCCTTCGTAAATCGTTCTATCCTTCTTAGATCGTAAAAGCGATCAAATAAATCGTAGTAATTACAGGATTATATGATACTTAAAACAAAAATTTTAAATTAAAAATTTTTGGGTTTTAAATTACTAAGCATAAATATTTAAAATGTATTTTTTATGGACTAATATTTCTGCTTTGAAACTTTAAAATTAATAACAAAAAAAAACTTGTTTATTTGTTTAAATATTTTTAATGTTGAAACGTAATTTACTGAAAAAAATAATATAAGAATCCAAACCTATTTGAAAATAAAAAATAAATTAATTTAGTAATCAATATTAATTTTATAATTAAAAAGAAATCCATGGATCCTGTGATATATAGATCGTTTATTGATTAGATATATTGATTGATATATAGATGGTTAATTTAAACGGACTTAAAAATATATAATTGTTAATAAATTTTAGGTAAATAGATTTGATATTTTGTCAATCGAACTCAAAGGGAGTTAAAAAATAAAGAGTTAAATTAACAAAAATATAATTTGATTATAAGTATACAACACCGAATTATATTTAACCGAGGAATTAAAAAATAAATAAACTTTCTTTCAAATTCATAAGTTTCATTGATGATTTACATGTTAGATAATATTATAATATATTAGAAATTTATAAGCACATTATATATATTTGAAGGGTAAAGTATTTTAGCAAACAAACACTATTTAAAACTACCTAAATTAAACGATAAACGTTTTCTTAAATTGGTTTGATTTTTCATTATTCAATCATTCTTCGATTTTGAAACTGCCGAAAAGAAAAAGATTACAACAAGTATAGAAATCAGTAAAATATTCTGATTTGAGACTCTGAATAAACCAAAATTGTAAGCAAAATTTTGAATTAAAAATCCAAATTTAGCATTTGAATGGAAAATTTTAAAAGAATTCTCACATCGAATTATCGTCGTCCAAATTAGCGAGTGCCACTGTAAAAGCAACTCTAATTTAAAATATTTAAATAAACTGTTTTATTTAAATATTTTTAAATATCTTGTAAGTGTTAGAAAATCTGATATAAGATATTTAAATAAAACAAAATTACACATTCAAATGCTATATTTATCATGTATTTTTTAATACATCTAATTCAAAATAGTTGAGTATTGAAATAATCATGTACATTTGAGTAAGTTTGATATTTAATGATATTTTAATAAAGTAAAAATGCTCAATCAAATGTGATATTTATGATGTATTCTTAAATAAATTTAATTTGAAATAGTTTGAAACAAAAATTACTCGTTCAATAATTGTGATATTTGTCATGTATTTTTGAGTAAATTTGGGATTTAAAGATGAGTAAATGAAACGCAAATACTCAATCAAATGTGATATTTATCATGTATTTTTGAGTAAATGCGACATTTAAAGAAATTTAAATGAAACAAAAATACTCGATCAAATGAGATTTAAAATTTGATAATTAAAAATATTTTAAAAAAAAATTAGAAAATACTCAATCAAATGTGATATTTATCATGTATTTTTGAGTAAATTTGAAATTCAATGAAAATTTAATGAAATAAAAATACTTAATCAAATAATATTTTTAAAAAGCAAAAATACTCAAATGTGATATTAATGATACATTTCTGAATAAATTTTATATTTAATGATATTTAAATAAAACGAAAATTCTTAATAACTAAATATGATATAAATCATGTATATTTGAGTAAATCTAATATAAGATATTTCAAAAGCAAAAATACTCAATTAAATGTGATATTAATCATATATTTCTGAATACATTTTATATTTAATGATATTTAAATAAAACGAAAATTCTTAATAACTTAATATCATATAAATCATGCATATTTGAGTAAATCTAATATATTTAAATAAAATGAAAATTCTTAATTACTAGATGTGAAATTATTCAAGCATATTTTAGGAAATCTGATATATTTAAATAAAACTGGAGTACTCAAACAAATGTGGTACTGATCATGCATTTTTGAGACAAAAGTTCAAATTGTGGAAACCTGGCACTATTGCACCACTTTTCCCTATTTGTGACACCATAACCATCCTTGATTAATGGCACATATGCATAGCAACCGTGAAACAAAAGACTGCTGTCACTGGCACGTTTAGCTGGTAAAAGGTGTGATATTTCAAAGAAAACTTTCACAATGGATTTCATTAAATTCTCAAAATTTGCATGTATTGGCATTAGGAACGATGCCAAGAATGCCAACGACATGAAGTGTTATTTTGATTGATATACGGGCGAAAGTAATGCAGATTAATTGAGTTTTGTTTTTAGTTTTTTGCAGTGCTTTTCTTTTCTTTTTTTATCTTTTAGTATTAAAATTTGAGAAATGTCAAAAAAAGTTTTTAAATACGAAAATATGTAAGAAAATAAATTGTGCATTTTCTTTTTTAATTCATAATTTTACGCGGAATACAAGTAAGAGAACAAATTAAGCAATATTTTTATGCGCATCTACTATTTTATTTTGTAACTGTAACCGTACGTTCAAAATTTAAATACGTAAAGCTCTGTTAGCAAGAACTATAAATAAAACTATTTTTTTTTAAAAATTATATCAATAAATTTAATTTGTTCCATTTGAATCCTAATTCCGTTTGAATCATAATTTTAAACAATGACTTTAGTATTATCAGCTTCTGATTTATTTATTTCATTAATTATAATATGAAAATTAATGAAATAAACTAAGCATTAATGAATAAATTATTCATTTATTTACTGTATTTATTTATCTTGCTTATTTGAAAAAAAAAACTCATAATTTCATCGTTTGAAAGTTTCTAAAATAATCGTTTTCTAAACTTTTCTCTTTATTCTCTATATACAACTTTCTCGCTTATAAAACAATAAAAATACAATTTAAGCAATACAAAATACAAACAATTTTAATTTTTTTGTTGACGTTATTAAAAATAATCTTCTAAATATTCCCGTGTTTATAAATATATTTATTCAAAAAATTATGTCTTAAAATTAAGTTCGTATGTCTTATATTTCGTTAGAATAAAAATAAAGATTCGAAAAATAAAATACAAGCTCCGCGACTTGTATTTTACTTATTTACTATTTTTTTGTTTTTGTCTTATTGAACATCACTATCATAATTCGACTCTCCATGCTGATATTTATATTCCCATTTTTTATTCATTTTTAATCAAATAGAAATTCGGAAGATGCACAACGTTAATAACATTCATATTTTTTTTTTTGTATTTCGTCTCATGACCATGTACTCTGCACGTGAGTTTTATTGCAGTCATCGAAACGCATGTGACGTCACCTATTTGAATTTAATATAAAATAAAAATCTCTTCATTATTTATGGAAGCTTGTTTGCGTTAACATTTGCATTGTCTCCGAGGAGCAGTTATGAATTAATTTGCTTGAATCACCACCATCTCCACGTTCAGAGAATTGTTCCAGAAAACTTCACGGATCTGCTTGCGTGATTCTTTTGGGCTACGCATATGACGTTATGTTCTTCATTAATTAAGATGTTTTTTTCGCTGAAAGAATACGCCAGGCGAATCTGGTAAATATTCTTCAAGATTTGCAAGGGGGGGGGAAGAGACATTTTTGATGATTTTTTTATCAATAAGTGCGAACTGGTGCCACTTTTAAAAATAATATTCTTTTTTTATTATTATTTTCTGACAGTCGTTGAACAGCCGACCCAATTTTTTTGGGTTTACGGCTACTAATGTTCAACGCCGTACTCTTGTAATTTTGAACCCAATCCAGAAGACAAGGAAAACTCCTGGATCAAGTATTGAGAGAAATTTGCAGTCGAATAGGACTTCCCGATGGAACTAACCCACATTTGCGTTACACGGAGAAGAAAACCACGCAAATCTCCCACGATTAGCTTGACGAATCTAACCCATGATCCGTCAACCACTGAGGATATTTTACGGCAGCAGCAAGCCGGATGCGGAATTCGTATTGAACATTCATCGCTGAGATTCGAAGCGGTTTCACCTCATTGGGAGGCGAACGCTCTATCCCCTGAGCCATCGTGACTGTTTTATTTATTATTATTATTATTAAAGTTTATATGCATTCACGTTAGTCTGAAGAAAAATAATTAATAATTAAAAAACAGCTCGAGAGAGAGAGGGAAAGGAGTATTACCTCCACCAAAAGAATTTTATACTTATTTCGACTTATTTATATTTTTTATTTCATTCAGATATTTTATTTTTATTTATTTATATTATTTTTGTTTATTTATTTTATTTTTCAATGTTATTTTTAAAACTACTGTGATTTAATTGGAAGGTTTTTAAGTAACATATTAGTGAATTAGTTGAAATCAGCTAATACTGCATGATAAAAGATGGGATGCTTTTTATAGACCTTATTTTTTTCGTTGAAAACCGACTATATTTGAATTTTATTTACTTAATTTTTTATCATTTATTTATTAGTTTAATTTTTTTTATTTATTCTAGTTTTTTCATTAAAGTTTAGATCTATTTACTTTAGTCCGGGAAAAAACAATTAAAAAATAAGAGAGAGAATTTTATATTTGTTTCATCCTATCAATATAGTTTATTTTATACATTTATTTTTTTATTCATTTATATTATTTTAATGTATTTATTTTTATTGTTTTTGTCTATTTATTTTTATTTGTTTTATTTTTCTATATAATTGATATAACTACAATAATTTTATTGAAAGATGTTATTGAATAATTTTATCGAAAGAAGATTACATGAAACATTTTAGTAGGTTAGAGGAAATCAGCTAAAATAGGATGCTTTTTATAAAACATTATTTTTTTCATAGAAAACCGGTTATATTTGATTTTAACTTATTTAATTTTTTGTTATTTATTTATTTGTTTAATTTAATCAATTTTATTTGTATTTATTAAAGTATTCATCCATTTACCTTTGTCTAAAGGAAAAACAAATCAGTAAAAATAGAGAGGAAAATAAACGAAAGAAACTATACAAATGAATTTTATTCTTGTTTCCTTCTATTTATATAATTTATTTTATTTTTTGTTTATTATTTTCTTTTCTTTTTCTATATTCTTAATAAAGCTGCTTTATTGGACGAAAATTTTATTGGAAGTAGATTTTAGCAGCATTTTAGTTATTTAGAAGAAATCAGCTTAAAATGCATAAAAAAGGGGATGCTTTTTATTAAACCCTTTTTTTTTATAATCGAAAACCAGCTGTATTTCATTTTTAGTTATTTATTTTATTTGTATTTATTCATTTTTATTTATTTATTGAATTTTTTGTATTAAAGTTTACGTTCATTCACCTGAGTCTAAAAAACAAACAAATAAATAATTGAAAACGGAAGAGAGAGAAATGAAAAAACTAATACACCACCAAATGAATTTTATTCTTGTTTCATTTTATGTATGTTTTTATTTTATTCATATATTTTATTTCTATTTAATTTTAAATTTTATTTTTCTATATTATTTGTAAAGCTTCATTAACTTTTATTGGAAGATTAAGCAACAGATTATTGCAATTTTATTAGAAGAAGATTTATACAACATTTTAGTGAAATTATATCGGGAGAACAAATAACATTTTAGTGAGTTCGAGGAAATCAGCTGAAATAAATATATTTTAAACAGGATGCTTTTTATAAAAACATCTTTTTTTTCGTTATTTGTGTTTGTATTTAATTTTTGCTCAATAACCGGCTGTATTTAATTTTTGCTGAATTATTTTATCATTTAATTATTTTTTAATTTTTATTTATTTTTTATATATAAAGCTATAAGTAGTTTTCTGCAGTTAAATTTTAACTCAAAGATTTTACTGAAAGAAAATATCAAGTGACATTTTAATTAGTTCAGGAAATCATTCAAAATTACTTTAAGAAAAAAGGTTCATGAAAAAAACCTTTTTTTTATATAACCAGCTTTGTTTCATATTTCTTTTTTTTAAAATTATTTTATTAAATATGTATTTTATTTCATTAGTTGCTAAAATTTAGTTCATTAGTTCATCTTAGTTGATAAAAATGTTAAGTGACGTTTTAAAGAGTTGAGTAACGTTTAAGTAACAGAAAATTTTTTATAAAACCTTTTTTTCTTTTTTTTTCGTTGAAAACAACGAAATATTTCAAAGAGTTATTTAAGAATTATGAAAACCATCCAGGGTAAATTTTTTTTTCATTTTATCATCTAATTTGATTCTTTTTATTTGCATAATATTGGACATTTAAATACATATCTTTGCGAACATCAATAAAACTATTTCAAACAGAATGAAATATCTTAGTTGAATTGTAGAGTTTATCTCGGCAAACCTTTGTGGGTTAACAATCCTGATATCCATTCAAGGCTGTTCGTAAACTGCTCATTGTGTTTTACTTCGTTTTATCGGTGTTTCTCGTTAAAAAGCGTTAAATTTCCTTTGTTTCTGTTTGTTTAGAAGTTGTTGACCATTGCTTGCGATTTCTCTTATAGCTGTTTAAATAAGAGAAAGCTATTGAAGGTTTTTAAAATTGAATTCGTTTTGTTTAGGAACGATAAAGCTTTAGAATTGTTGCGAGTTTAAGAACGGTTTACGGTAATAACTGAATAATTAGTCAATGCGTTGGCCTTTTGACTCTTAGAATGGAGAACCTGAAGGACGTCTGTTTGGCATGTGTTGCTGGCTTTCAACAGTTTGTGTTGTAATTATTGTGTTTTAAGGAAGTGAAATGCAAGGAAGTTAAATAGTATTTTTTTGTTTTACAATTAATTTCCGTCTAATCGTTTTTTTAATGAAATCTGTGTCTGATAACAATAGAATAAAGAAAAGATTATGCGTGTTATTACATTCCGATGTAATTTAATTTATAACGTGTTGCGTTTTTAAACCGAATTCTGGTAAGTAATTTTTCGCTGCCAGCTGTGGCTCAGAATATAGTAATATACCTATAAAGTTCGATTTTAAAAGCATTCCTAGTTCTTTTCCCTATTCAAGAAAAAAAATTTTTTAAATTTTTAAATAACAGTATATAAAAATTGAAAACTAAAACTTTGTTTGCAAATTTTTTGCATCATAAAATGCGTATCTTTATCAGATGCTTTGCAGTATAAATTTGATACTCTAAAAGTTTTGAAATATTATTATTTCTAAGATATATTAAATACAATAATACTATTTTTTAATGTTAAATGAGATATATTATAATTTTTATATTTTACTTTATCAATTTGATTATTTTATTTTTTTTACAATTTAGGAAATGTGTAACTAAGCTTAAATATAAAAAATGCCTGAAGTAAAACATGGTACATAGATATATTGAAATATTTTGCATTACAAATTCGATGATTTACACTTTGCTCAGTGTGACCTTTTCTGAAGTTTTTAATTGGAAATTTAGGAGATATTTCCGTATAGGTTCCTGCTGGCCTCAAGTACCATCGCCAAAAGGTTTTTATATTGTTTTAAAAAAACTTTCTGCCTCACTCTTCGCTATCATGATTTTTCTGATTTTTGTTTTTCACCTTTATTTGAAATCACTTTCGCTTTCCTTATTCACGTCTGGAGAGTCTTGAAAAAGGGCTCCTATTTTCGAGTACTTGAAACGTGTCTTCTTTCGCTACCATTTTCACATTTTTATAACATCAAATAAATCTTTCTGCTTCAATTTCTCGAGATTTATTCATTTAATACAACTACAGTATTTATCATATTATCTTATTGTTGAAAAAAAATCCATTTCTATAGTGTCATAAATTTAATTCAAGTGAAGAAAAGATTGCGTACTATAGTAACACTTTTTTCTGAATATCCCTACCTGAAGACTACATAATTACTATGGTATTTAAAGCTTTCAGCTCTTTCAACTCTGCAAAAAAAAACATTTTATTCACCTCTTGGCAAAAGTATTTAATACCTCAGACTTGTAACTGCATATCTTAATTTCCCAGAACAACAACTAGGATTATTCCCAAAAGGATTTCCAGTTGTCATCGTAAGGACCTGTCTCATAAATATTTCTTATTTTGCCACTGTCCATTCTTTTTTGGTCATCAAAAAATGGTCACGTTTTTCTTTCTTCGACTATCGACATCAGAAGGGGAGTTTGTCTTGATGGGAAACAACTGCAGAAGACACGAAATTGTGGTCCATTGTCCCCTTTTCTGCGGAAAGTGTTATATTATTTATGTTTTGCGACAGGGCTTACTCGTAATATTGACTGATTAGAAAGAAAACAAAAGGAGAAAGTGAAAGATAGTTGACCGAAATGTCTTCTACCTTTCGACGAAACAGAAATTGGATTTGTTGTCCGAGTTCGTTAGTCGAAAGAGATTTTTTCGTTTATCCTCTTCTTCCGCCGTTATGTACTAGAATTCCTTCGCGGAGAAAAGAACTCTAATGGTTGGAAAGGGATATTTTATTTGATCCTTTGACTGTTCATAAGTAATGTAAAAAGCCTATTCAATAAGTTTTTTTTTATATCATATTATTCATACTTAGTTATTCTTAGATTACACTGTGGTTCTTTTTCTTTTCTGTTGCAAGAAATTTTTAAACGGATCTTGGATATTTTCAAGTTTCTGATTTCAAATCTGAAATAATATTTTTTTAAAGCAACAGTTTTTTTAATGATATCTTCTGTTTTTCGTCGTAATGTACGAGAATAAAAACATTATTTATAACAGGGAGTAGCATAAATGTTGCGACTAACTTCTAAGGGAGTTAAGGAACCCGTGCCTGGATCTGTCGTCTTACGCCGTTAGAGGTGCTTCCCCATTATGAACTGTCTCTTCGTGTTCTTCTGAGCAGGTCGTGAAAAAAAAAAGCGTCCTTAGTCGCATACGGCGGCATTTCGGGACTTGGGTTCAAATGCAATTTTAATTCTGATGATGTGTCTTAACTCGCCTAGAAGTTTGTTGCATCATTTACATGTGCCCCTGTTATATGTAGCGCTTTTAAACTTGCACATTTCGACAAAAAATTTGCTAAAAAGGTCATTTAAAGAAACTGTAGCTTTAGAGGCAAAGTAGTTTTTGATTTGAAATTCCCTCACCCGAATGAAGCAAGATCAAGTATTTTATTCTATTTGATAAACGTCGTTGAAGAGCCGTCCCAATTTAGGGTTTACGTCTACCAATGTTCAACTCCGTAGCCTTGTAATTTTAAACCCAATCCAGAAGACAAGGGACCTCCTACATCAAGTATTGGGATAAATTTGTCTTTTTGATTGAACTAACTCGCATTTGCGTTACATGGAGAGGAAAACCTCGCACGGTTAGCTTGATGGCAAGGAGACTCTAACCTATGATCCGTCTACCACTGAGAATATTTTACGTCTACCCTGTGGTTAGTGCGAGCCATCGCTGGGAGTCAAACCCGGTTCACCTCATTAGGCTCTATCTCCTCAGCCACCTGCAGAGCTATCGCTATGCAATCTCCCCTTCGCCAATTGCGATAAAATTGTAAATTTGGCGAGTAAAATTGTGATTTGACGAATGATTTTTTTTTAACTAGAAAGAAATTAAAATTACGTCAAAATGAATTTTTATTCGATTACAGTAATTTTCGGAAGATGCACCGCATAACCAATTCGAATTGGAATCAAATAATATAAGCCTGATACAAACTTCCGTAAAACAATATACTATGGAAGAAAAATTAATGGAATTAGGCGAAGACTTTCGAAAATTGGCGAATACTTTTGATACTAGGCTAATTTATTGGCTGATAATTTGAATTCCTCATTGCCGGCCCTGCAACTGTACAATGCTGGAAAAAATGTTATTTATTTTTTTCTTCTTTTTTTTTTCTTTCACATCTGTAGCACTCCTGATTAAAATAAGCCATCATAATTGAGGTCGCTTTCTTGGATAATGATTGTCACGATTTTGGAACTAATTCAATCTAAAATTTATTTAAATTTAAGTTAATGACATTAAATTTATAAAAAAAAATTTTTTTTTTTTAAATTTTTGTCAAATGTGTTTTAATATTTCACGAAAAACGTGTAATGCAAGCTCTGTATGCCTTTATTTAAAGATATTTAGGCTGTGAAAAAATATTGTACCCGAGCCGTAGTTAAATGATTTATTTCGAATTTTTAATGCTTCACAAAAATGTATAACGCTTACTTAGTAATATGCATTAAAACTTAATCAAGATTTTGAAAAAAAATCTTCGTATTCAAGTCGTTGTGAATTAATTTACTAGATATTTTATATATAATGCTTCACTGTAACGTTTAAAGTGTACTAAATATAAATATGTATTTAAACTCACTGAAATTTATGACAAATATTTGTGTGAAAAAAGTTTTCTTCCTATTCACAAAAACGTGTAAACTGTTCTTAGTATATGCATTTATACTAACTACTCAAATGGATGACATTACTTTTTTTAAAATAAATTTTCTTCATATTCAAATCGTCTTCAATTGGATTAATACGTATTTTAATACTTCATAAAAACGTATACACCGTACTTGACATGTATTTAAACTCAAGTTAATGGTATTAGAAAGACGTTTTCTTCGTATTCAAATCTTCCTTAAATTGATTGATATATATATTTTTTATGCTGCACAAAAACGCGTACTTAATATAATATGCGTTTAAAATATAACTCAAGTTTATAACATTAAAATTTACAAAAAAAAAAAAAAAAAAAAAAAAAAAAAAAAAAAAAAAATAATTTTTTTGTATTCAACGTATTCAAATCCTTATTAAATGCCTTTATAAGTATATTTAATACTGTAGAAATGTTTATTGTGTGTGTAATAAATAAGTTGTAATTAAAAAAGTGCTATTGTATTCAAAATTGTCATTGAACGATTTAATCTATAATTTTTGTATTTCTCAAAAATTTGTAAAGTGCTCTCAAAATGATATGTACTTAAACTTATTCTCAAGTTAATAATTTTACAATCAAATTTTTTTTATTCGTATTTAAATCGTCATTAAATGGTTTAATCTAAATATAATTAATATTTTATAGAAACTTATATTTTAAATTTAACTGAGATATTGACATTTTAGTCTCCAAATATTCTGTTAAATTGATTTCTACAAATTATTGCAAATGAAATTATATTACAAAGGTTTTCGTTTCTTTTTTATATCATCCTCTAATGATTCATTATTGTTATTTTTAAAAAAAGAAAATCCACTCCACAGAAATGTGTGAACCATATTAACTTATAAATATATTACACCTTTTTTGAAATTAATCTCAATGAAGTTGTCATTTGCATTATTTTTCATTCATCAAGCCGCAGATTACAAAATGAACATGAGTGTTATTTTTAAAGAAAAAAAAAGACTCCTTTCCCGCGGGCTTGTAATTATAACCAATCAAATAATAGATAACTGTGGGATATATTTATGACAAATAGATCATTTATCTATAGATGAAAGTTCTATTTAAATCTCCTTCATCCTTTGCTTCTTGTTATTGATGTCACTAAAAAAGGTAATCGAACTTGAGAAAGTGACACTTTCATTACAGGATTTGAGTTGGCGTGAAAGTAACCGTTGCCATGGTTACCATTTTGATATATTGCTGCCACCTTTTCTTTTTAATCTTATCGAATGTACAATTATTTAAGACTTTTCAATGAGATTGACCTATTTTTATTTCTTGTCGAACACTAAAACTGTTGAAGGTACTTGATAATTAAATGAGTTGTAAATCAATTGCTGATTTTTTTCCCTTCGAAAAAGATTTTTAAAAATAATTTTAAAAAGCTCGATATCAATATGAGTTTTAACAGATTTTAGAATGTTAATGATGGAATCAATAATTTAAATGTGATCTCTAATTCTTTATTTTTCTTTAAATATTTATTTTATTATTTGAATTTTCAAACTAAATTAAAAAATAGTAAAAAAATTATTTTTTTTAATTTCTGTTTAAGTGCTAGCTTTTACAAAATCATACAATTTTAATTCCTTATTTCATGAATCAAAATTTTTTTTAAAATATTTACATTTGTCAGCATTTAGAACATGAAATAGAGAAATTTAACTATAAATAAGAACATTTTCATGGATATATTAAACAAAACTCTTTTTAAAAATCACTTTATTTAATTTTATTCGATTTAACTACATGTTATTTTATTCTTTTTTTTTTTTTTAAATTTTCCTTAAAGGTATTGTGTTTTGATTTTAATATAGCAACATAACCTAGCTATCCTGAGTGCTATAGCAGAGCAAAGCTAGAGAGATAATTTTGAGTTGCCTGTGTGTTAGTTGCTGATGTAGTCTCGCAGATTTACTTCTGAGTTTTAGACTCCGTAGCCTTATAATTTTGAGCCCAACTTAGAAGACAAGATAACTCCAGGATCCAGCGTTGGTACGAACTGTCCTTCGTATAGGACTTTCAGATGGGACTAACCCGCATTTGCGTTACATGGAGAGGAAAAGCACAAAAACATACCACGGTTAGACCACGGCAAGTGGATTCTAACTCATGATCCGTTCACCACTGAACGGTGCTAGCCGGATGCTGAATTTGTGTCAAATAGCCACCGCTGAAGTTCGAACCTGGTTTACCTTAATGAGATTCTTTATCACCTGAGTCACCGCGTATCTCAAACATTTCTCATTATTATTTTAAAGCATCATATAATCAATATCTGGCGTATAAAAATTATGTAAAATAATTAATAGCCCAGCTAATGTCATTGGATATTTAATTTTTACATTCAGAATCTTAGGTACGTGTGAAATATGACCTTATCAATGCGCAACCTGAAAAAAAAGAAAGAAAAATACTTGATGAATTGTCATATCGTGACTTGAAACAATCCATATCGTGCATACCTTTTTACAGGAATGTCTAGTCTGCATTCTTTTGTAAAGGACAGTTATTATTCCAAATAGGATATTTTACCCTCCTAGACTTACCGTTTAAGCGAATTTATCATAGTATCAAAAGATAAATTCTAGATAACATGCGAATGTGAACCATTTTTAGTTGTCTGCAATAATTAGCTATATAAAGCAGTGCTACTAAAACTTTTCGGAATGAACAATAAAATTTGTGGATTTCGAAAAGTTTTGCAAAGATTTTGCTTTTGCCCCTTATTTATTGTACTCTCTTAGCTGCATTCCGTAATAGTTTCCGAAATATTTCTTACATGGTTAGAAAAAATTCTTAAAAACCTGATGACAGGTAGACATGTAAATACAATACTACTTACCATGTTTTTGACAATTTTTCTTATATTTTCCAAACTGGGAATTTAGTTTGGCCATTGAATTCAGCTAACCCTTTGACACAGAATTTTCATGAAACATATTTTTCATTATTTTATATTAATTGTAGTCAAAATTAGTGGAAAATATTATGTTTAGCATTTTGATAATGTATGGTTATGAAATACTGCATAGAACACCGGTATCTTTTTTTTTTTTTTGCGTTTAAGGTAAAATTTTTCAAATAAGGCTCACTTCCGATAATTTTTCAATATTATGCAATAATTTTAGTTTTTGCATTTTTCAAAGTGATCAGTGAAACAGTGATTTATCAGTGAATTTTCCTTCAGTGAAGTTCACAAAATCAATTATTGATAAAATTTTGAATGTTAATGAAATAAAATTTTCAAACTATTTTTTTTTGGATTTAATATTTTAGTACAAATATAATTATGGTAATCTGACATATTTTTAAGCAACTATTTGACTGTTTTTTTTATTAGACCTTGTGTCCCATCTGTTTCAAAGGGTTAAAAATGAACAATAAATCAGGGACAAAATTGTTTTTAAACTGTATTTTTCGTAATGTATTAAAATATACTTATTGTTTAGTTCTGCAAATGACAATTACCCGTTTAACTTTATGGATGTATTTATGTTGCATATATTGTATTAAAAATCCCACACATAACAGTTCACCCATCAATATATTAAATAATAACGTGTATAAAATTGAGATTATCATTTTAACTAATCTAAAACTATAATGATGAAAAATGTAAGGTACTAAGAAAAGTTTTTCTATCTTTTTTTTACTTAGGGCTTATACCAATAATGCTAATACTGACCTTATTCGATTGTACCTTTTCTCGGCATCTAAACAAGATATTGTTTCAGTTTTTTTGACAGAATATTTACATAAACATGTTTACACTATGATTAACTGTTAAAACATATCTTTGGCAAGATTTTTTTTAAAAAAAATCATGAACTGAGAACTTTTAATTTTTTAAGTAGGGGAGAGTGGGGTCAATTGTAACAGGGTACGATTGTAACAGAGCAAAAATTTCGAGTGTCGGGTTCTAGATTTGGTTCCTAGGTGGTGCACAAGGTGTATTTAACAAATCTACATGTACACCCCTGATGGCAACCATTTTTATGTACTTTTGAAAGAGTTACATCACAAAAGATATTTTCACGTCACGCAAGTACTTTTTTTGGTATTAGAATATTTTATTGTAACAAAGTAATTTTGTTTAAACANTCAGAATCTTAGGTACGTGTGAAATATGACCTTATCAATGCGCAACCTGAAAAAAAAAAATACTTGATGAATTGTCATATCGTGACTTGAAACAATCCATATCGTGCATACCTTTTTGCAGGAATGTCTAGTCTGCATTCTTTTGTAAAGGACAGTTATTATTCCAAATAGGATATTTCACCCTCCTAGACTTACTGTTTAAGCGAATTTATCATAGTATCAAAAGATAAATTCTAGATAACATGCGAATGTAAACCATTTTTAGTTGTCTGCAATAATTAGCTATGTAAAGCAGCAGTCGAAAAGTTTTGCAAAGATTTTGCTTTTGCCCCTTATTTATTGTACTCTTTTAGCTGCATTCCATAATAGTGTATTTAAATTTCCGAAATATTTTTTTACATGGTTAGAAAAAATTCTTAAGCCTGATGACAGGTAGACATGTAAATACAATACTACTACCATGTTTTTGACAATTTTTCTTATATTTTCCATAGTGGGAATTTAGTTTAGCCATTGAATTCAGCTAACCCTTTGACACAGAATTTTCATTAAACATATTTTTCATTATTTTATATTAATTGTAGTCAAAATTAGTGGAAAATATTATGTTTAACATTTTGATAATGTATGGTTATGAAATACTGCATGGAACACCGGTATCTTTTTTTTTTTTGCGTTTAAGGTAAAGTTTTTCAAATAAGGCTCACTTCCGATAATTTTTCAATGAAAAATTATTATACAATAATTTTAATTTTTGCATTTTTTGCAGATCGAAGTGAAACAGTGATTTGTCAGTGAATTTTCCTTCAGTGAAGTTGACAAAATCAATTATTGATAAAATTTTGAATGTTTATGAAAACAAATTTTCAAACTATTTTTTTTTTTTGGATTTAATATTTTAGTACAAATATAATTATCAGGGGTCTGTCAAGGTTTTCTGAGAGGTACCTATTTTGTGAAAATTTAGACATAATTTGTGAAAAATTAAAAATTATATTTAAAAATCCAACACAAAAATATGGATTTATCATTTTTTAAGGAATACAAAAATAAAATTTTAAGAATAGGTATTTTGTGAAACTACCGTTTTTCCTAAAATTAAATTTGTGAAACTACCGTTTTTCCTAAAGTTGAATTTGTGAAGGTACCGCTAAACGGTAGTAAATTCGGTCTGGATAGAGCCCTGATTATACTAATCTGACATATTTTTAAGCAACTATTTGACTGTTTTTTTTATTAGACTGCGTGTCCCATCTGTTTCAAAGGGTTAAAAATGAACAATAAATCAGGGACAAAATTGTTTTTAAACTGTATTTTTCGTAGTGTATTAAAATATACTTATTGCTTAGTTCTGCAATAATTAAATATTAAAATATACTTATTGTTTAATACATTTATGTTGCATATATTGTATTAAAAATCCCACACATAACAGTTCACCCATCAATATATTAAATAATAACGTGTATAAAATTGGGATTATCATTTTAACTAATCTAAAACTATAATGATAAAAAAAGGTAGGGCTTATACCAGTAATGCTAATACGGACCTTATTCGATTGTACCTTTTCTCGGCATCTAAACAAGATATTGCTTCAGTCTTTTTGACAGAATATTTACATAAACATGTTTACACTATGATTAACTGTTAAAACATATCTTTGGAAAGATTTTTAAAAAAAAAATCATGAACTGAGAACTTTTAATTTTTTAAGTACTCCAATCATTTTTGAGTTAAGATTTTTTTTAACTCAAAAAGTATTCCTGTTAACCCTAGAGCATTATCACAGCATACAACTAATATATTCTCAAATATCCCCCCCAAAAATTAAAAGCGATATCATTAGTAGTTTCTTAGCAAAGGTACATTGCAAAAGGTCAGTTTTAGCATTATTGATATTTGTCCTATCGACTGCCTTACTTAAAGTCATTCTTTATTTCAAAACTTTTTGAGATTCTGTAATGTTTGACCCAATAAACAATTCGTGTTATTTTATGCCATTCGAATGTAACACATCTAATTTATTCAGGTGTTTTTAAACCAGTCGACCTTTATCCATTATTATGTTATTTAGAATATGTTAGAGACTAATATTTTCTAGGTTTCAATAGCCTTCATTTGCATAAATTATTACGAAAGTGTCTAAATAAAACGTAACACAATCAACACCACAATTCAACTAATAATTTAAAACATTGTTACGCCGTTTTACTAGCTATTTTACAATAATTCGAATGCTGAATCTCAGTTGACCACGAAAGATATGTATCAATTCGGCATCTGACCTAATTCTACATAATTTGTTTATGCATCTGCATTAGAGGCGAGTAAAAGATCGCAGAAATGATAATTTAGACCGAGCCATTGCTTTGGTACTGACACCTATATTACATCAATAGAACAATCAAATATTCATAATTTGGCAATGACCGTAACAACTACGCCTTTTATTTACTTTTTAATATTCTGTCGCATGAGGAAAGGATCATTTAGGGAAAAGATTTTTAAAGGTTTTGATTGCTCTGCCTTGAACTTAAGAGTGGTCAAGATTAATTGTAATTTAATTCAGTGACAGAAAAAAAGGTTCCTTGGTTTTGGTTTAATCTAGTTTTTATCGATAAATTTCATTAAGCTTGGATTCGTTATTAATTTTTAAGCATGTTGTCTTCTAATGTTAAAACCTAATAAACTCTGCATCTATAATTTAGGTTATAAAAATAGTATTAAAATTTAAAACATTTCACGATGCATCCTTGTAGAATAATTTTTAAATTAACAAAAAAAAAAAAGTCTTGCAATGCCGAATATTACACTTTAATAGAAAAGAATATTATGTTTTGAGAAAACCTTTTTACAAACATCAGTTTTTCAGAATCGTTTTCGAAATTTCAATTTTAAAAGCATTGTGTTGTTGAATTAAGTGACTATTATCAAAGAGTTTCTTAAAATAGAGACAAATTATTATATTTGTTCCTGATGCTGAAAAATATTTTTTTTCGTAATTATTAAAAATGTATGATCCTAAAATGAAAAATTTTAAAAATGTATTATTATTGTATGACTTTAGGCCCTATAAAAAAAGTCTTAATATGCAAAAAGTAGCATTTTAAACTGAAATATGAGCACTATGTTTTAAGATTAACGATTCTAAAAATAAATCACTCTATGCAAAAATTTCTTTCTATCTGTTTATTACTATTCAAGATTATTTATAAATACAGGCTACACTAATTATTTACCTGCTATTTTCAATGATTACCAAACATTATTGCGAATTATCACAAATAATCGTTGATAAAAATAGAAATTATAAAATTGAATAATAGTGAGAAGTAAGAGAAAATAGATTTTTTATTTCTAAAAAAAATCGCACTAAAATCAAGGAATGAAAATAATAAAATTCTACAAAAAAGCGGCATCTCTAAAAAGTATTTGATTTAAATAAAATATACATAATATAGCATGATTTATATAACATTTTTTTAAAAAGTGCCAATTATAAAAATAAAACAAAAACATTGAATGCATTCTCTTTTTGATGCTTTTTTTAGTTATAGTTTTTTGAAATTAAAACGAAAAGATCTCAGTTATTTCGCTTATATCAAATGGCATGTTTAGGTACATTTCTTTCTTCTTCATTATTTTTATTTAATCTTTTAAAATACTGCACGAAAGAAAACTAATTCTCTAAAGTTATTAGCTTTAAATATAGGAATAACAATTTAATTATGTGTGTAAAGCTTCGTTCGTGCAAACTAAAAAAGCTTTTTACTATTAATCAATAATATATCTTTGAATTTTTAAAAAAAAATCCTGCCTGACGACTTTATAATTAATGCTTAAAAACTGGATGTTTAATCTCCGAATTTCTTTTCAAAAGTGATTCAAGGCGAACTTCATTTTAAAACGTTTCTCTAACGGGAAAAAAGACCATTGATTTATCTCCATCAACTATTATTTAAGCAAGTAAAATATTACTTTGGAACTAGTTAAGCATATTCAGTTTATGTAATGTTTAGTTGTTTTTAACTTAAAAATCGTTTGGCGTATCTTTCTTTTTTCTCATAGCGTGATAAACTGAAGTATCGTCTGCCGACTGTTATATAGGTCGGGTCGTTCTGAAATTGTGTCATTGACACATAGGGGTAGGGCAAGTTGTTCAGAAAAAGTTCCATCATCAAGTTTCGAAACGATTTCGCTTCATTGAAGTGCTAATAAAATCGAATGAATATAAGAATTTTAATTGTTTTATTCAACAAAGGAAAATATTTAAAAAAATGTACTTAATGGTCTTATGTTTGTGAAAGTTATCAGTGGTTTAAAATTATAACTCTTTCTTGTTTTTTATGATTTTTTTAAATTCAATTCTAACTTGTTGCATGTTCGTATTAAATTAATAAAATTTATATTTGGTGAAATTACGTTTTAAATATTACTACTTAAATTAGAACCTTGTTTCTAAAACTTATGAGTTTGTAATTCCAAATTAATTTTTCATTTAATAAATGCAAGCATAAAATTAAATCTATTTCTAAATATTTCAGTAAAAACGTCGCTAAATCGAGGAATTAAAAAATAATTGAAAAATATTTAATAATTTAAAAAATTAATTATTATTTAATAATTAAGAAAAATTCCTTTTGTATACATAAAAGATGTCCGCTAAAGTAGCTATTAAAAAAAATTTTATTCCTTTAACAGAATCTGATCTTTAACTTTATCTGAATCTTTAACTTTATTTATATTTTAATTTGCTTTAAAGCTAAAAATGTAAAATTTTTACTGATTCATTTACTGAACATATACATAATTCTTCGAAATTTAGATTAAACTGGTATAAGATAACGTATTATTTTTTCCTTACAATGCTTATAACTAATTTTCTCAACAGAAAAATATTTTAGATTTTTGCGTTTTTATTTTTGTACTTAATTTTTGTTATTTTTACTGTAGACTGTATCATTCTACTTTAAAAAGCGCTAACATAAAAAATAAGCAAGATCTTTTTTTTCCGTGCAATAAGAGCTTCGATATTTGTATGGTTATATTTGTTGCCGACAGTCTAGGTCTAGACCAGTGGTTACCAACTGGTTGCCCGTGGTCCACTCCGGCCCACAAAGCCTTTTTTTTTGTGGCCCGTAAACGGAAATATATTAGTTGTCATTTTTTTGCGGACAATTTTTGTAAAAACTCTATATGGGTATAAAATACTTTTCTTTCGTTAAAGAAACCCTAATTTCTTCGTTTCTGTAAAATTTAACATACCAACGGTGCAAAAAAAAATTTTTTTTTCAGGTAAAAATCTACTTCTTATTTTAATTTGTAATTTAATTCTTTTGCCTTGTACAATTTTATGAAAATCTGATAGTAATATTTAATTTTCCTTCAAACATAAAAAAGTCATATATGAAATTCTGATAAAGTTGCGGCCCGAATTTTGACTGATGTTTTTAATTGCGGCCTCATGTAAGTTGGAAACCCCTGGTCTAGACAAAAAAAAAGGTATAATATGCCAATCTTAAAAAAATATGTTGGGAAAAGTGAAACCGACATTTAACATTTTTTCGTTTCAGTTCTTTCAAATTTATATTTTAATTTATAAATACTATCATCATCTTAAAAGTCGTGTAATACATTTATGAAAGATTAAACCGTTTTGTGAAAACCTATTTCTTTAGTTGCGCGAAATATTAGCATTGATTCGTAATATTTCCATGTGAATTGTTTTTTTAATTTTTTATTTAGATTGAATTTCTTAGGTACATGAAATTTTAATTTTTTAGGTAAATCAAAATTGTAAATGTTTTTTAGGTTAATCTAATTTTTTTAGAAAAAAAGAAAAATTTGTAGGTAAACTGTTTTTTTAAAATGATATTTATACGAAAATAATTTTTTATTAAATTAATTTTTAATTTTTTTAGATACTTTGCTTTTTATTTTCTTGAAAAAAAATTCCAACTCTCAAAAGTATATTCATTGTACCCCCACTCTCCAACATGAAGTTAGTATAATTTAATAAGTTGATATCTAATTTAATAAGTTGATATCTAATTTAATAAGTTGATATATAATTTTAAAGAAATGCTAAAAATACTTTTATTTTGTTCAAAGTATAAATCTCTATATTTTTTTTAAAAAAATTGCTAATTTAGCAAAATTTTTGCATTTTAAAAAGCATTTACGTTTCATTTTGAGGCTATTCTAGTTATTTTAATTTATTCGCTCTGTAGCATTTTTAACTATATTTAACTTTTCTCATTTCATTAACCTTAAAACCTTGCTTAATACCAACTAGATAGCCTAATCGTGCTTAAAACTGGATTTATTTACGACAGCTCTTCAAAGAATTTTAATTTATTCTACAACGTTTACCTTTCATTCGAAATCACGTTTTAATAGAAAAAATAAAGTTCTTTAAATAAGAGGACACGTAACAGAGCAGGAAAAGTGCTCTCTCGACATTTCTTACCTACTTAAAAGAGATGACGATTTAGAAAAATGTGGAAAATAAAAAAAACACCCTAAAGGCTGTTGAAGAACGCTTGAATAAATACACCTTAAAAATGAAAACGAGAAAGCACTTCCCTGTCAAATTCATTTCTTTTTTACTTTCGAAAGATTCACTGCTGTTGGCGATGAGGATATGTTACTCCAAATTGGAACAATCATGTCCAGAGTATTAAAGTAACATTCATTTGCAAAAGTAGAAAAGAAAACTACCCGAAAAAGTTCTTTTTTTAAAAAAAAAGTAGCCAAGACGGCTAAACAACAGATGATTGACAAAGGAGGCAAATTAAATCGAGAAGTTGAGGAAAATATTCTAATTTTGTTTTTATAGCGATACGAAAATTCTTGAAGTAGGAAATACATGTTTATGTTACATTTAAATTTAACTTGCGTAATAACCTTTTATTGAAATTAATATTTGAACAGTTTGCACCAATTTTTTTTTATTTAAAAAGTTTCACCTAATTTAACATTTGGTGCGGTAAAATCTTCTACGTGCGTAATATATTTGATATTTTACACTTCCTTCATTGCAAACTATAAATTAAATTAATCGCTTTCTAAATTTGATATTTTTAATTAAGGGAGTATAGTATATTATTTTGCTATTTTGCACTATAAATTTGATGTACAGTCGGCAAAAAAAAAAGATATCACCCTGAATAACTTTCGTTCTAATGANAATTCATCGCTTTCTAAATTTGATATTTTTAATTAAGGCAGTATAGTTTGCTATTTTGCACTATAAATATGATATACTACATTTGGTGCAATAATGTTATCTTTGATTTCTGTACATGTTTGCACTATAAATTTGATATATTACATTTGGTGCAATAATGTTATCTTTGATTTCTGTACATGTTTGCACAATAAATTTGATATACTACATTTGGTGCAATGTTATCTTTAATTTCTGTGCATATTTGCACTATAAATTTGATACTTTATTTTGGGTGCAGTGAAATCTTACGTGCATAACATATTTGATATTTTACACTTCCTTCATTGCAAACTATAAATTAAATTCATCGCTTTCTAAATTTGATATTTTTAATTGGTCAAGTATAGTATATTATTTTGCGATCCAAAGTTTGAATCCCTTAATGTTAATTTTACGTTTTCCGTATTTCACTATATCTCAAAAACTTTTTCAATACGCTTCAAAAGTNATGTTTATTCAGAGAAAGTACGTTTTTGTGTCTGATTTCGTAACTTAATTAATAGTTAGCACTAATTAATTAGCATATTTGAGGTCACCCCCAGGAACCATTAAGATTGACACTTAGTTCGTGAAAATCGGATCATTAGAACGAAAGTTATTCAGGGTGATATCTTTTTTTTTTGCGGACTGTACTACATTTGGTGCAATGTTATCTTTAATTTCTGTGCATATTTGCACTATAAATTTGATACTTTATTTTTGGTGCGTTGAAATCTTACGTGCATAACATATTTGATATTTTAAACTTCGTTCATTGCAAACTATAAACTAAATTCATTGCTTTCTAAATGTGATATTTTTAACTAATGCAGTAATTATATTATTTTGCTATTTTGCACTAAAAATTTGATATGTTACATTTAGTGCGATGTTATCTTTAATTTCAGTACACATTTGCACTATTAATTTGATACTTTATATTTGGCGCAAGAAAATCTTTTACGTGAGTAATGTATTTGACATTTTGCACTTCGTTCATTGCAAACTATGAATAAAATTCATTGCTTTCTAAACTTGTTATTTTTAATTAGTCAAGTATAGTATATTATTTTGCGATCCAAAGTTTGAATCCCTTAATGTTGATTTTACTTTTTGCGTATTTCACTATATCTCGAAAACTTTTTAAGCGAATTGAAGAAATTTTGCATACAATTATAAACTTCATTTATCAAAAAATGATTCCATGCAAAAATTCAATTTTAGTGACTATTTATTATTTTGTATCATGTTAAAGAATGTAAATTTTTTGTATCATGTTAAAGAATGTAATTTTATATAGAAAAATGCAAAATTTCAGCAGAATCGGTCGAATAGATCCTGAGAAATTAAATTTTAAGTATCTGACTTTTTCGAAATTCAATTTCTCGAGAACTATTCGACCGATTTCGCTATATTGAAATAAATTCTTTAAAATGATGCAAAATATTTTATGCCTTACAGTTCAAAATTGCTTCGACCATTATTAAATAAAAGAATAAATATTTACTAAAAATTATTTTTTTGCAGAGAATTAATTATCTTTCGATAAACGAGTTTTATAATTAGGTGTAAAATTTTTTCAATACGCTTAAAAAGTTCTCGAAAGAGCGAAATACGCAAAAAGTAAAATTAACATTAAGGGGTCGAAATTTCGGACAGCTCTTCTGACCAAACTATTGGAACCATATTTCTCAGATTGCGTTTACTCCCTATATTTTGGGGGTCAGTAATCCGAATCCGTCGAGAAAAAAAAGGTATGTTTATTCAGAGAAAGTACTTTTTGTGTCTGATTTCGTAACTTAAAATATCGTCTGCACTAATTAATTAGCCTATTTGAGATCACCCCCTCTGACCTGCAAGATTGAATTCTAGAAAGTGAAGATCCTATCTTTAAATCAAAAGTTATTCAGAGTGGTCCGTTTTTTATTTTGCGCACTGTACGTTCTCAGTTTTGAGCATTCCCTGATTTGGGGCTAACTAACTAGCAAAATTATGGCTTCAAACGGATCTAAATCAACGGAATGTTCAGTCATCTAAACCAGTGTTCCCCAACCTTTTTATTACCGCGGACCTGTCAACGTTTGATAATTTCACCGTGGCCTTCTGCGGGGGGGGATTGATTGCTTATATTTTTGATTATTTTGATTTATTAACTTTAATTTAATTGTATTTGAACATGCCATCAAAATAAAATAAAAATACAGTTACACCAAAAAATAAATAGAAAGTGATTTAACATTTTAACTTACTAGAACTTTAACCCTTTTGAAGGCCGTGGTAAGTATACTTACCACCACGTTTTACCACTTTTAATTTAGGTTTCCATTTTTCAATAACTTCAGCTTTCTTGAAGTGAGTTTGAATAAAATTGGTAACCATTTGTCACTTTTAAAAAACGTATAAAAGTTATAAAATACATAATTCCTTTTGAAGTTTGTAGCAGGTGTGTATACACTGCAAATATTTATCATCCCGAGTTAAATCTGGTGTGTATACACTGCAAATATTTATCATCCCGAGTTAAATCTGGTGTGTATACACTGCAAATATTTATCATCCCGAGTTAA
>NC_092208.1:84614872-84643887 GCF_043381705.1 Parasteatoda tepidariorum
ATTGACCTGAGAATTTAATGCTATATATTTATGAATATTATTAACATTTTGTTGGAAAAGTTTTTTGAATTAAGTGAATAGTATTTTTTTTATACATGATATTTTATAGAGGTATCATGATTTTTTCCTAAAAATGTAGGTTTTTTACTGTTTTTTTAATGTTATTTGTTTCTATAATAAAAAATAAAAAAAGTACTTCCAACAATTTTTTCAATATTACCTAATATGTAATATTTTAAAAGAATTTTGTCATTTTGACAAAATTTCAGACGCGAGGAGTAATATAAAAAAACATAAAAAATTGAAAAATTTAAATTTTTTAATTTCTTAAATTTTGAAATATTTTTTTGAAATTTTGTATAAAAGTTGTTTTTAGCAATATAAATGTATCCTGAAAATTTCAAGCAAATCCCTTTATAATTTCAAAAAAAAAATTTGAAAGCCCTTTGTCGCCTTTAAACAGAACCGTTTAAGTTTTTTAAGTTTAAGATTTTGTGCTCGTACAAAATTTTTAGTTTTATTTAACTCTAACTCTGTTTGTACTTAAAGATAATGATTCCTTGCATTCACGATTACAGTTGTAATCACAGTTATAATAAATTCGTGAAACGATTCCAAGTAATTGGTTAGTTATAATCTTTGCTTGTAACATTTTTTCCCAACTCTAGGTTCTATAGTTCTTCAGGTATATAGTTCTTCAGATCGATATAGTTCTATAGTTCTTCAGATATATAGTTCTTCAGATCGATAAATGACTATTTTTATTCATTTTCACAAACTCTAGTTTTGCATTGCTAAGCCATAGCTTCCCTAATATGAATAAAGCAAAAATACTGTAAATAAAACACAAATAAAAGTATGCATGAATGAATACGCTAATGGAATATTAGTAGGTCTATTCGTGTACGTGTTTTATTTAGGCTTTATTACGTAGCACTAAACATATCCCAACCTTATTTGGCTACCTTCATAAATTAACCTCTTTGTTTTGATATTTTTAATTGAAATTTGTGAATTTATGAGTGCTGCTATTTTTTTTAGATTTATTCGAACTTCTATATGAATTTTAGAAAATGAAAGCATTTTTCATAGAATTATCTTTAATGTAATAACTCTCAAATTTGCTGACACAGGTTCATTACCTTTATAAAGTCAGATAATTATTTTATGTTCATATATTTTCTTATAATGTAATCAAATCTTCAAGTCACTTTTATTGTTTTCATCATCAGTACAAAAAGCGAAACCAATTACCTTATCAATGCTTTACTATATTATTATAATGTACTATATGCTTCACTATGCTTTTCTATCTAACCACATTTACTTAAAATTTGTAAATTTACGAGTGCTGTGAATTTATTTATGAGGTTTTTTACGAACTTCACACTGAAAATTCTTTATGAATTTTAGAAAATGAAAAGTATTTTTCTTAGAATTATCTTTGATGTAGTAGCTTCCAAATTTGCTGACACGGGTCCATTACCTTTATAAAGTAAGATAATTATACTACATTCATATATTTCCTTCTTATAATGTAATCAAATCTCAAATTCACTTTTAATGTTATCTTCATCAGTACAAAAAGCGAAACTAATTACCTTATCAATGCTCTACTAAATTCAATTTTTGCAACTAATGTTTTAATCAGACATCCATTTTGTTTCAATTTCACGCTCATCCGATTAAATGGACGGTATCATGTCTAAAAATTATACCATCTTTGCCTGTATCCATTTCTCTGCACGCCCCAGTGGTAGCCATATCCATGAATGGATATTTCAAAATTCTCAGGAAGTTGGAACTTCTTATTGCGGAAGTGCTCCAGTAACCGTGTCGCCTAATAAAATATTCGAAATACAGAAGCTTAATTATTCGATTATATGCCATGGGTGGTCACCTCTGACTGTTAGGTCTGAACTCTTGAACATCAGAAGTTCCAAAGGGTCCTTGAGAAATTTAAATCGAATAAATGTTTAGACATGGTATGTGTTTCCTTCACAAAAATCGAAGGATTTCTGTGAACTTTTACGGAATCGCGAACGATTTTTTCTGCTTGGATTAAGGTTAGGAGACTAACTGGGGAGGGTCGACCTCGGCTTTAGATTAAACATTCGTATCGTATGAACAATTTTGCAATCCTAAGTATCTCTGGATATTAATTTGAAAAGAAAAATATTACTTTAGAAGCCTGTCTTTTATTCCTTCCTAAATACTTACTAAGCTTTATGTCTTAAAATTGATTTAAAGCTTTTAAAAAACTAACTTTTGGTTAATTATTTTTTTTACTAACTTTCACGTTCTTGGGATTGTTCCATTCTTTTGTTCTCAAATTTTTTTAACGCTTTTATTTATTTATTTTTTTATTTCTTATCGTAGATTTTTTAAGCTCTTCCGTAAAAATAGCAGCTACAAATTTTAAGTTTGAATTTCTTTTTATCTTTCTTATTTTTCTCTTTTTTTTCCTCTACTTTTCCCCCTGAAATATGGCAACTCTTTCAGAATAGAATTTATAGTGTTAAGTATTCTAATAAAAGTTTACATAGCACCTAGTAACAAGTATTAAATATATAGTACTAAGTATTCAAATTAAAGTTTATATTGCACTAAGTGTAAAATTTCAAACTTATTTTGAAAAGTATTCAAATTTATATATTCTATATATTCTTATAATATATAGAATATATGTTCTATATATTATACGAGTAGTTCATTTGTAACAAATTAAAAGTATTGATGTTGCAGCGCAAAATATTCAAACTAAAGTTTATACTGCAAAAAGTATAAAGTATACTGCTCGAAGTATTCAAATTAAAGTTAATATTGCTCCAAGTGTAAAGGATCGAAATTTCAGCTCTAAATATTGAAACTAAAGTTTACATTATTCTAAGTGTAAAGCATCAAAGTTACAGTATTCAAATACTCTTTTTACCAAAGGTAAAGTGTCAAAATATATTTCAAAATTTTTAAATTGAAGTTCGCATAGCTTCAAGTGTGCAAATTATTAAAATTAAAGTTGCACCAAGTTTAAAACTTATTGAGTTATATAGTTTCATGTATCAAATATATGATATTTAAAGTCGAGTTGTATATCACCCTTTAGTATTTATTGTATTACAACTGTGTCGTTCAACTATTTATCAATTGTTTAAGTTCCGGTTGTGTGTAATGACAAATTAGCATTAGAAATAAATTATTTTTCTTTACAAACAATGCGTTACTAGTGTCATCCCACTCTGCCATTTGTAAACTTTTAAGGTCATGGTGAGGTGTCAAACAAAAGAAGGTGTTAGAAAACTTAAACACGAGGGAGTAAGTCATAAATTGAGGCGTTGCAGATCGTTACCTAGTAGCTAATTCTGGTAGAAGTTGACTACTACTTTTAAGTACATTTATTGCTTTCCTTTTATGTTCAACGCGAACAGTTACACCATTACCAAAGTAAAAAACAATTTAAAAGGCACATATAAAAAACTTAAATATAGTTCGTTATACAGCGTCACAGTTCGTTACCTACTAGCTAATTCTGGTATAAAAATTAAATACAGCTCGTTACCTAGTCACTAAATCTGGTATAAGTTATCTAGTAACTAATTCTGGTATAAAAATTAAATGCAGCTCGTTACCTAGTCACTAAATCTGGAATAAGTTACCTAGTAGCTAATTCTGATATAAGGATTAAATGCAGATGGTATACAATGTTACAGTAGCTAATTCTGGTATAAAATACCTAGTAGCTAATTCTGGTATAAGTTACCTAGTTGTTAATTCTGGTATAAGTTTGCAACGATTTTTAAAAGTTCATTTGTTGCTTTCCTTTTTTGTTCAACACGAACAGTATACCATTACCAAAGTAAAAAACAAATTTAAAAGGCACATATTAAAACTTAAATACAACTCGTTGTCCCCTAGTAGCTAATTCTGGTATTAAAATTAAATACAGTTCGTTATCTAGTAACTAATTACATTTTTCATGAGTTGTTTTTACCTACAATGACGCCTATTTTGGCTTCGTTTGGGAATCGTGTGAAGACAACGATGGATTTACTATCTAGTACAAGAACGTTTGTTGTAGCCCAGCTTGCTCCTAACCAACAACACAACAAAGATAAGTTAAGTGTTACGAAAGGCCTGACCCTTAAAATTTGGTGCAATTTTCGAATACCTTGCATGTAAGTTGGCCTTGGTGGAATTTAAGTTACATTTCAATACTTAATACCAGAGTTTCTTAAACTGTGGGCTCCGTCATCAATTGGAGTCAAGGGACCTGCAGCAATATTCTCCAAACATATTGGCAATTTTGATATTTATTTAACGTATCATAATAATTTTATAATTACCAAATAAATTTTACACAATGTGTATGAAAATAGATAAAGATAAAACAATATTACTGTGAATGACCGAAATCGGTGGTTGTTGACTTCCACCGGTAAGTGTTGACAATCACATAGTCGCTTTGGTAAATGTCCGATGTTAAATATTGAATTAATATAATAATATCAACGAATAAATTAATATCAAATCGGATATAACAAATATTTTGGACATTCACCAAAACGACTATGTGATTGTTGCCATTCACCGGTGAAAGTCAACATTCTCTTGATCTCGGTTATTCACGGTAACAACATTACAAACAAAGTAAAAATGAAAACGTTTCGACACATTTTTTTTTCATTGTATTTTTAGGTTTGCTATTTAATTAAAATTTTCACGTTTTTTTTATGTTTTCGATTAGAAATTAAAGCCTCAAAATTGCGATAGTATATTACAGTACAAGTGAAGAAAATATTACGCTCACGTTTTGGTCGAATTTTTTGTAACTATTTATATCCGTCCTTGAACAACTGACCCAATTTTTCCGGTTTACGACTACTAATGATCGACTTCGTAGCCTTGTAATTTTGAACATAATCCAGATGACAAGAGAACTCTTAGATCAATTATTGGGAGAAATTTGCCATTCGTTGAGGATTTTTTGATGGAACTAACACGAATACGATACATGGAGAGGAAAACCACGAAAACCTTCTGCGGTTAGCCTGATGGAAGGGGACTCTAACCTATGGTCCTTTTACCACTGAAGATATTTTATGCCTGCACTGTGGTCGGGACAAACCGGAGGCGGAATTCGTATCGACCAGCCATCGCTGGGATTCGAACCCGGTTCATCTCATTGGAAGGGGATAGCTCTATCCCTTGAGCCATTACGGCTCCTTTTTTTTGTAACTATTATGAGAAAGAGTTTAAGTCATTGTGCTTTAGACTATAATTTTGGACTATACTTTTCACTAAAATTTGACTTGTCGCTCTGTAACTTTAAGAATGATAGTGTTTCTCTTATTGTGATAATAAATATTAATGTATCTTTGGTTTTAGCTTCATGTGGAAATTATCTCATTTTAAAATTAAACTTATTCTTCTTATATTGGCACTAATTTTCATTGGGCAATAGCACTTTTCAATGTGGAATAAATNAGTTTACACCTCGAAAAAAGAGTTTGTACACTTTTCTAATTAAATTAATAAACCAGGAATTTTAAAAACTAATGTATCAAAAAACATTAATTTTCTCAATTGTTGTGTTTTGGACTTAACCGCATTGGCTTCTGAGCGACTCATATAAAAACCTAATAATTGCGTCGCATTGTTGTCCGTGCATTCTTATTGGCCGGAAAATCACGTAGATGGATTCAGTTTTTTCTATTCATTTCCATATTGTTTTAGTTGTCATCAGCGTAAAATTAATAAAAGTCATAAATGTATTGTTTTTCTATAAATATTTTTGTGTCTCTAATTTAAAGGTATTTTCATGTACTGCTATTATTACGCTTTTAATTCAAGAGTTTAAAACTAGGGGGAAAAAAATTGTATTATTATAATGAAATTCTGCTCTACTTTTTAGATAAAGTTATTTAGAAAGGTGGTCTTATCTAATTAACCGTCTTACAATTATTATTTTTGTGCAAATGGCATTAATATTACAGTTATAAATTACAGTTAAAGAGATCTGTTTAATGATTTAGAGCTTAACGATCAGCTTCATGCACTAAAAGATGCAAGCAAAAATAGTATTTGATATTTCCGCCCGTTTGGTTAGCGAAAATATTAAATTACTTTTATAAACTCATCTAATTTTTTTGAACAATCTAGTATTATAACAATAAAATGTTATTTTAAAAAATGACTACTTAGAAAAATTACTTCTGTTTACCAACAGATCTAAATACAAATAGATAATAATATTTGGACGTGGGAAGTGGAGGCACAAACGTAATTCTTTTTAGTACATATATTTTAGGTGAATAATTTTAACTTAAGTAGAAAAACTTTTTTCGGCCTAGAGACAAAATTTATTGAGAATCAATCATCGGGGTTGGTGATCGGCAGCGAACATGGGGTTTAGCTCCCTAGTGTTATATATTTATTGTGTGAGGACAAATTAAATATTTTTTTTCAAACTGAATATTGTTTCCGGCTTTATACCTAAGTATACCGTCAGAAAGAAAAACCGAAAACCTCTTACAGTTGATAATTATTTCAACTTGTGTTCATTCACAATGGCTTCAACAGTTTCATGGTTGTAAAAAAAAACTGTTTTTTCACTTCATTGATTAGTCTTCCTTTTTTCCCCTGCTGTCTTACCTATTGTTCATTTTCTTTAAATTTTCCTGGTGAGTCATCGACTGTTAACAATTGTCGGTGATTTAAAAATATTGCATTAATTCCTACTAACGCAAATTAATGATTCAACTGAATTGTTAGTCATTTCTCCTTGAAATGTTTTGCAATGGATTCTGTAAATTATCGGAATTAATTCATCGAGCTATTGTTAGTTATTCCCAATAATTTTCTAATTGCTATGCGTGCTTAAAATTATCAGAAGATTAGAAATATCACTTAAATTTCCATTTGCAGTTATTAATTAAGTTAAAATTCATCTTTTTTTAAAATCAAGTATATATGTTAGTTATCGTTGTAACATTTTCGAGTACTTATGTAATTTTAAATGGTGTAAAATGAACGAATGCAATTATTGGTCTTTTACGCGAATACCCAACTGGAATTTCAAAATCTTAAATTTTTCCAGAAAATCATTTTTATCAATGCCGTCCTATCAATACCTCAGAAGCTATTAATCAGATTTGCATTTTTTTATGTCATTTAATCGACTTATATCTCAAAGAGCTTGAGTTCTTTATGCTGCCTTTATTTTTCATACCTTATCATTATTTTTTATTGCTCTTTTCCATCTTTTTTTATTGAATGAAGTAAACAATCAAATATTATACGTGCTATAAATAAAAACAAAACTAGGGAGTCCATTCCTTACTTTCATATTGTATTTATAAAAGATATAAAAAAATTGTAAGCATTTCATAACATTTTATCTATAGTTCGTTCACCAGGAAATGGCACTTTGCTCCACCTCCTCGGAATAAGAGTTCATTTGAGCGCGGGAGTAAGAGGAGAAACGTCTCCGCGCTTGAAATTGAGACAACCTTTAATGCGCACCAAACGCAAAGAATGAATTCTTTTTCAGTAACTTACGTCGCTTTAGCATCTGAAATTATATCGTTTGTTACTCTAGCTAGTTAAATATATTTTAAATTAAAAAACTGTTGTTTTCCCAGCAAAATGTCTCAAAAAGGACAAACTATTCACTCAAAAGAGAGAAATATCTCCAAATTAATGAAATATTTAAAGTTAAAAAAAATGCACATAAAAATAGTGAAATAAATATTTTTGTGAGACGATCGTCAAATAGCAACCTTGTTCATAATTGTTCACATTCTTATCCCAAAAATAGGGAAATAGTATCGCCGGATACCACGTGATGAAGGCGGAGCCAAGTGCCAACTACTGGTGAATTAACTATGCATAAATTTTATGCCACAATTTAAATTTAGAAAAAAGAAATTCTCGGGACATAATTAGTTAAAAATATGATATAATATGTTGTAAATTAAAAATACGATTTATGATACAATATATAGTTTAAAGATATGACATGAATATTTTTAATAAGTATAATCCATTTTCTTAATATTCATATATTAATCGATAGAAAAAAATTTTCGTGAAGAGAGATTTGCTAGTTTTTAATTGTAGAAAATATATGTAAATGAAAATGTATGAAAATATTTGAGTTGTAGAATTAATAAAATTTAAGTATAAAATGCAAGTCTTTTTAGAGAATCATTTTAGTGTTTTCGCATTAACTATCATTTGGAATAGATTATGATTAAAATGGGTAAGTTGAAGTCTTTACTAACTATTATGACTTCCAAACTTATTAATTAAGGATCGGTAAAAAAAAATTATTTTCACGCCTTAACGCTTTTTGGATCAATTTCGAACGCACAGTTGACCTCAATGTAGAACAAAATTCGCATTAAAAAATCGCGTGTCAATTTGCAACATCTTAATCAAGTACAATGCAACAACAAAATCGCTATTTCTAAAAAAAGAACCATGTTATTATAGGATCATTCTTTTTTTCCTAATTGATTTCAATCGTTAAGACGCCATATTTTGTAGAAGTAGCAATTATGACTGTCAACTATTATGATTGTGTTGTATTTTATTCTCTGTAAAACTATACAGCGTGTGAAGACAATCAACTTAAATTGATATTTTTCTGGGACACTTTGGAAAGAAAAAAATAATAGATTAGGACCATAAACTTCCATCTGTCGTCAAATTATGAATGAATTTTTTTTTGTATTTTTGGAACTCTTATTTTGTTTTGTCATGCTTCTTTAATCGGCGTTGTAAAAAGTGAAAGATGTATGCTCTAAATTTTAATAAATAGAATTTTTTTCTCCAGTTTTTATGAAAATTTATGTATCTGCATTATTTCTGTTAAAAATATTATAATAAAAAGTTCTCGTACTGTTCCAAATAGTAATATTCAATATCATATTAATATTTTTCTGTTTTTATTATAGGTAAGTCAATATCAATAATGTACTGTGGTAATGTGCTGTAAATTCCGCCAGGTATGTTTTTTTGTATGCTTTTTTTTTGACCTACTATAAAGTTATACAAATCGTGTGTTCCAGTTTAGAAGGATTCTTATTTCTAGTGAGTCTTATAAACAAATTTTTTTTTCTAAGTAGCTGTCGAAAAATAATCTATACCAACTTTTTGTGAGAAAAAGAACGACAGAAACTCTTCACTCTTGAAATAATCAATGTTAGCCTGATTTTAAACTTTTTTAGTGCAAAGCGTATTATATTTCTTAATATTATAGTTGATCGTATTATATTTCTTAATTATTCTTTTCATAAAAAATTCAATTTTTTGAACTAATAAAAATTACAATAATTACATTAATTACCATATTTACATACACTAACAAAAATACATTTTTCAATGAAGTTAAAACGTAATCTGTTGCATACATACAGTGCGCAAAAAATGAATACAATAAAATAAACGAAACACTCTGAATAGCTTTAGCTCTAATGATCCAATTTCACGTACTAGGACTCAATCTTAATGGCTCGAGGGTGTGACAGAGATCTTGCTCAGGACAGCAAATATATATTTTAGAGTGGTAGTTTATTAGTTGTGATTCTTGGTTTAATAAATTCAATTTAGTAGATTTTTATCCACCACTATTTNGCAGAAGCATTTTTGATCATTTTTAAAGAAGTTATGACACTTTGAATTTTGCCATTTTTTTATAAGTTTCTAGGTGTACTGATACTTTTGAGCGGTACTGTATGTTTCTAAGTTTAACTTCAAGATGAATGGGAAAAGGGCCGTAAGGCCTCAGACGCCCAGTTCCACTACAACGAACGAACGAGTACTTATATCATGCTATACCTTTTAAAAAGCAAGAAAAAATAGTCAAATATTTTCAAAATTTACATTGTAGTTATTTACCGTTTTTTAAATTATTTTGGCTTGTCCGGAGCAGTTGGCATCTCTGGTGAGACCTGAAATATGCTAAATAATTAGGGCACACGATATATTTTTGGATACAAAATCCGACTGGAAAATGTATTAATGAACATACCTTTTGTTCGACGGATTATGATTTCGAATTCCCAAAATATCTGGGAAATAGGGACCCGACATTTTGGTTTGTAGAGTGTTCGAAAGTTCGAACCCCTAAATTTTAATTTTTGCGCATTTCTCTATATATCTATATTTTAAGTGAATTGAAAAATTTTTACACAATTTTAGAATTACTATTTTAGAATTACTATTTTAGAATCACAATTTTAGTTTCACAATTTTAGAATTCGTTTATAACTCTATGCAAGAATAAATTTTTAATAATTATTAATTATTTTTTAGTATTTTATTTAATAACAGTCGAAAAAAAGTTTTGAATTGTAAGGTACATAAATTCTTACATAATTTTAAAGAATTTAATTTTATATGGCAAAATACAAAATTTGAAGAAATCAGTCGAATTGCTCCTGAAAAATAAAGCTGACTCATTAACTAACTTACTTTCTCAGAATTCGATTTTTCAGGTACTATTCGTCCGATTTCGTTCGTTCTTACTTAGCCAAACTATTGGGAACATATTTCTCAAATTGCGGGCTACCCCCTAAATATTGGGAATCGCAAATCTTAATCCGTTGAAAAATTTATTCAGAGATAGTACGTTTTTGTGACTGATTTCGTAACATAAAATATCATCTGTATGAGTTAATTAGCATATTTACTCCCTCGAACCATTAAGGTTGAGTCGTAGTACGTAAAAATCTGATCTTTAGATCAAAAGTTAACCATGGTGTTTGTTTCTTTAATCGCACTTCACATCATTATCAAATGTTCATGATGTTTTACTTTAAAAATTTCTATAAAAATATGGACATTAATATAAATTGACATTATTTTGAGGATAATTATCATTATTAACGATAATTATATTATTTATAATTATTGATTTATTATAATTATCGATTTATAATAATGATTATAAAACGATTTATAATAATCGTTAATTATAATTAACGATTAGTGACGATAATTATTTTACGAAAGAACTCCCCAGGAAGAAACAAGAAATCTTTTCGATTTTCAAACCGTTGTTGATAGAATTTTGAGAAAATTGCATTTTAATTTTGAACTTATTACAGCACGGTATACTTACGTAATTAAAAGAGCTGTCATGAAAATATACTAAATATATATCCGATGAAATAAAGATCACGAAACATAATATTTGTTGCAAATCACATAAATATACTCTTGTGTATTTTCATTGCTATCCTGTGAGCAGTATTTTTCGATGTTTGCAAATTTAAAAAAAATTCTAAATGTGAAATTGAAGAACTACAGCTTTTATTGGTAATTGTTAAACGTTTCTTCTCAAAATATTTAACGAATTATTCAGATCTTCTATATTTTTTTATAAACGTATTATGACGCATCCGATGACGTTCTTGTGACGTCGTGCTTCGAAAAATTTACTCAGTGGTTGGAGAGTCTATTAAAAGTTGTAGAATTACGACATTTGTCATCTATTTTTGATGATTTATTTATTTTGTTGTAAAATTACGACATTTTTCATCTATACTTAGATGAACCTTGATAAACTATAGATAAAGCTAAACTTTCAATGAAGTGTAGGCGCTTGCAAATTATTGAAAATATTGTTATTTCTTGCAAACTACAAACATGTTGGTTTGTTTTTACTAACTCTTAAATAATAAGTTGTTTCGTTTTGTAAACTTTTAAATGAATAGTTAGTTTGTGAGAGCTATTTTTTTTTTATTTTATAAACGGAGTTGAACAGCCGACCCAATTCTGAGTTAACGACTATCAATGTTCAGTTCCGTAGCCTTGTAATTTGAACGCAACCCAGATGACAACGGAACTACTGGATCAAGTATTGAGACAAACTAGCCTTCTTGGGGGACTTTTTGATGGAACTATTTGAGTTACACTTATTCTACTTACATTTACATTTATTATTCTTACTATCCCGTATTTGCGTTACAAGGAGGGGAGAACCGCGAGAAAACCTTCCACTGTAAGCCCGACGGCAAAGGGATCGTAACCCATGATCCTTCTATCGGTGAGGATATTTTACGTTAGCACTGTGGTCGGTGTGATCCGGGAGCAAAATTCGTATCCAGCCACCTCAGGGATTCGAACCTGACTCACCTCATTATAAGGTGTAAGCATTTAAATTAATTATTAAATTTTAAAAACCATTAAATAAATTGTTAGTTTTTTAATATGAAGTATACTGTTTTTGCACTTATCGATTTTTGAAAAATTAGAAAGTGATAAACCATATATCTTTAAAGATACCTTTGCTATCGCTTTATATACCCTCTCGAAGTCATAATTACAAACCTTAATATAACGCTGAGGATTTAATTTTTAAATCTTTTTCGCGAAACCTCGTCAGGATGGCACGCAAACAGATGGTTTATAACAATCAGATCCCTTTTAAATAAGAATTTCCCTTTTAAAAGGTAAACCGCAAATCTGTTAATTTAATATTTCCGGGAATTCTTAATCCTTTTTCGTTATTATCATTTTTTATACGTCACTCACCCACTAAACCACAATTGTTATCTTTTTACGGAAAGACTTTTGTTTCCTTTTAGACTACTTATTTTGTGTATAATCTTCTATTCAATGAGTGAAAATAGCCCCGATAGCGGTTACTTCTTTTTTTTCTTTTTCTTTAACCACTTCGCACCGTGCTGTCTAGTAGTAGAAAGCTTATCTAATCATGTGATAATTACTTTAAAATAAATAGAAGATAAAGTACATTTTTTCTCTCTCTTTCGATAATTTAAAGTAGATCATGATTGTTAAGATTCTTTTGTTGAGGATTTTTTTTTCTTCCATTTTGAGCATTAGGTGAATAAAAATATTTTCATTTGCTTAAAATTTAATTATTAAAATAAAAATGATCTAAGAAATTTAAATTTGTTTAAAACTAAATAACCGAACATTCGTTAAATATAGACTCACGTCTCTGTCAAGTTAACGTAACTGAAGTTAACGTACGTCTAAAACGTCTAATTTTGTAGCTTAACCATATTTTATTCGTACAATTAAACCTCTCAATAACAAATGATAACACCCTTCTAATGATGGTCTGGATAACAAAGTGTAATGGTATAAGGCAGTGTTTCCCAAACTTATGATTTTTGTGTACCCTTTTTACATTTTTCGTAACGCTGTGTACCACTAATAAAAAAATGAATGTATTTTTTTAAAAATATGTTTATTTTTCTTTTTCAGTACAAAGTTTTGTTAATAAGTTTATTTGCATCAATTAGAAGGATGATGTTGTTTTTGCAATGATAACAGCTGCTGTGATAAAAAAATTGTACAAAAGTTAAAAATCATAACTGGCTGTTGGCGCCACTAATTATTAACTGTTATCTCTGCAAAAAAGAGTCAATAGAAAAATATGTAATCGTAAATTTTCATGGCTAACTTTTTTTTTCTTTTTTTTTTTAAATTGAAATTTTTGTTTGTTGCAAGATATTTCGCATAAGAACGCGTACCCCCACTAAACTGTTCCCGTACCCCTGGGAGTACGCGTATCATACTTTGGGAAACAAAGGGAATAAAACATGCGAAAGAAAAGATAGTTTTATGGGGATAACAACAGTGCCGGCGACATTTTTAATAAACTTCTTCAATAGTACAAAATAAAATTTGAAAAAAACAACAACCTTATTTTGAGCTATCTTTGAAAAAATAAGAAAACTAGTTATAAAATTGCTTGAAACTTTTTAAAATTTCAAGATACTCAAATCGGACTTATTTTATAAATTGCCAAATACGATTCTCAACAAAATTAAGAAAAAAGATTTTTAAATTTTTTTTCCGCGTAAGCGCAGTATAAAAGAACTATTTAAATTACTCATATCTTGTGGAGTTTATAACAAATCTTTCTCAAATTTTAAAGCAATAATTTTGTTATCAATTTTAAATTGATAAAAAAGTATTGTTTAATATTAGTGAATACTTTCAGTTATGGTACAAAAACATAAAACGGAAAAAGTAATTTTTTTTAATGAAAACTGTCCATATTTCCATAAATATTTAAGCTATGTTAACTAAATTTCGTGCAATTATCGCATATAATAAACAAAACAATAGTTATGAGTTACAAATTTATTGCTACATTTTTTGGCATGGGGTTCTTAAAAACATTTTTTCCGTTTGTAATTTATTGTCGGTCCCTCAATTCTCAAAAGGCTTTAAACTCCATTGATATGTATAAGAAATCGCACGATCTAAACACTTCCAAATTTATAAAGTGATTCTTTATGTATTTTTTGGAGAAATATGAAAATATGTATTAGTATCGAAGCGTTTCCATTATTTTGTCTAACCCCTGTATATTTATACAATATAATAATTAATCTTTAATCAGAACAAAATTCTGGAAGCATGTAAAGTATCTCTCTAGAAACAATATTTACGAACAGTTAGAGGTAAAAATGTCATTATTCTTCGGGAAAAGTGTGGCTTGTCACTGTACATACCTCTTCAATTTACTGTTTCTTCAATTCTTAAAAAAGTTTTAACAATCGTGCTTTAAAAGAACAATTCGAATGCTCAGAATTCCCGATTTGCTTCTGCGAATTAATTAAATATTTTTATTTATTTATTTTCAAGGTCAGATTTTCACACCTGAGAAAAAACCTATAGCCGGTTCGATTTGCTGGAAGTGTTTTCGATCGCTTTACTTAAAGGGTTGAACTTTCGAAAATCACATTGTAATTAAGCAAGTATTGGAATAAATTTGAAGGTCGTTTCGTTTAAACGTGTTCTAGGAAATTGGCTGTGCAGGATATTATGCAACCTTTAGTTGAAGTTTTGGTTATTCTTTTTTTGTTTACGGTTTTCATTAAAATGAGGGATCAAATGTGAGTACATTTCTTGGAAAGTTACGTTAAAACCCCGCTTAAGCAATATTTAATAAAGAGGAGTATGTAAAGAAGAAAAAACTGTAAATAACAAAAGGATGGGAATGGTTGCGCTATTATTAACGCTTTGTCAACAGAAATAACGCAAATTGGATGCATAAAAAACGTTCGTGCGCTGATGGTGTTTCAACTATTATTATTTCCTTTTTTTTTCTTTTTTTTTGAAACTTTGACTGGAGTATACATATAATTGGAACATTAAATAATCTCAATTAAATATTTATTATTCGAAATGAAATAGCATGGTGCGTAGCGTTTTTAAAAAGTGCTTGAAGGTGCTTATTTTCGATTTACGTCTTTTAAAAACCCTTAAAGGTGCTTTTTTCATTGGGGTTTTTTAAAAGGTGCTTAATTTTTCCTTTACCCTGTTGATTTTCGCCACATATTATGCAAAAAGACACTGTTCATATTGTTTGTTCTATTCAACGTTTTCACAATTAATTCAAACCCTATCTATTTCGGCGTACCGTCGGTCCTTAGCGTATGAAGATGCCATTCGTTTTACGATTCAAAAATTCATGATTTTCGACAGTTGTCAAAAACTATGCTAAAAGTTTTTCTTTTCGACATGACGGTTAAATCCGGATAAAACCGTCAGTTATCAAAAACTTGCCAACCCTGCCTAATTGTATTTTTTAAGAGTGCTTAGAAATATTTTTGAGTGCTTGAAAAGTGCTTAAAAGGTGCTTATTTTTGGTTGAAAAATTTGGCTACGCACCCTTAATAACGAAATTGCATCAAATTCGAAGTTTTCATAAAAACTTAGCAAAATATAGTTTTAACAGTTTACACACGCATGAAATACAACACATTGAAATTTTGGAAACCGAACAATAGAATTTAGGATTAAGAACTCAAACTCACAAAACTCATTTTTTTCCTGCATATGCTGATATATAATTAATTATTCGCAATTTAATCCTTTACGGCTAAAACACCTAAAGAATGTATTTAGGAATTTTATGTACATCTGCAAGGATTAAAAGGATTGTGGAGCTATAAACGGAGATTAAAAAAAATATTAATTTTGAAGAATACTGGGGCGCTGCTGCCTGCTAGCTCATGGCACGTTAATTTTATTTCAAAACTCTAGCTTTCATGTTTTTGACTTTTTAAAATTTATTTTAAATATTAGCTATTTAAATGTTCATTTTAAATACTGCTCGTTGTCTTTCGTCTATCCCCAAAACTTTTTTCTTTTACTTCGTATGCTCCGTTCGCCTCTCTGACCAATAGTTGGGCGGATTACCAATAAAACGATAAAAAAAAAAAAAAAAAAAAAAAAAAAAAAAAAAAAAAAAAAAAAAAAAAACAAGATAATAAAGTGGGATGATATTAGTGACAAGATAACAAGATAATAAAGTGGGATGATAAATTGGAAATCTTTAAAAGTTTAGTTACTGATATTCGCCGGAGGTTTATATTTTAACTATTTTTATAATGTCTCGTTAAAACGTTCTATGATTTCAGTTACAATACATGAAATATGCTTAAGACGGCTGAAAATATAAGCATTTTTTCAACATTTCCCACGTGATACTACAGTTAATTTTAATTAAGAAAATTGAGAACAAAGTCTCAGAAAGAAAGATAGAAAAAAAATTAACAAAATGCACGTAATTCTTACTTCAGTGGTGAAAAAATTTAAGAAAAAAAAGGATTTTTTTTGTTACAGATGGCAGATCCGAAGAAAATTTAAATAATCTCTATATTAATTTACATACATTATTAATTGAATCCCCTAATCCTAAATATAAAATAATAATAAAATAAAAAGTAATGAAGTCAGACTGTATACTACCGTGCAAAACAATCCACGTAAGCGATAAAAAAATTCAAAATCGCGACTTTTATATGTTAGGCATTTCTGTGTTCTGTAACTATTTGTTTCAAAAATAAATTTTTTCAAAAACAAATTTCGTTTTATTAGTTTTTTGAAATTCTATTTTACCGTTCATATTATGAGGAACAGAGAGACAATACTTGTTAAGCCACTTTTCTCGAAATCTATCGTAAAGCAATCGCATTGCATTAAAGCTGTCGGGCTCACCATGAGTGGCTTTCGTGGTTTTCCTCGTTATGAAACGTTAATGTGAGTTTATGTTAATGTAGTAGTAATCTAGTAATATAATTGCGTAATGATACTAGTAATTTGTTAATGTTAGTGTAGTTTAACATAGTCTTATGGGAAATAAGTTTCACACAATGCTCGATTCCAGAATTCCCTTGTCTTCTGAGGTGGGTTAAAAATGACAAGATTTTGCAACCGCAATATTTTAAAATTTTGACCAATTCAAAATTTGAAGAAAAAAGAAGAAGAAAAAAACGGTGAAATGTGACTGCAATAAATCATATATCTTTTGCTAATAGTTTTCGCTCTGCTAAATTGTGCAGCGAAAAAAATCTTTAACCTAGACATGAAATCACTAATGTTTACACTGTTATTTTAGAACGTTGCTCAAACATTTCTTTATAGTTTTCCCTTTATACATATTTGAATCACTCATTTTATAATCGATTCTATCAGGGATACATTAAATCCTGGAACAAATGGCAAATTCAATGAACTTATGACCCCTCAGCAAACGATGAAGTTAATTTTTTTTTCGAAGCTCTGTCGCCAAGGGAAATAAAAAAAAAACATAGTTTAAGTGCCTTTACATTTGAAGCAATACGATGATTTTAAACTATATACAAGTATATAATCTTGCCGTGAAGAAATACCTGGGCTTTAGAACAAATAAGTAATATTAAGATTTTAAAATTTAGTAAACTTTTTAAAGACCGAAAATTTGGCGACATTTTTCCACCTGAATGAAAATTATCAAAATCACTGCCTTATCTTCAGTATTGGCAAATTTTTATGTGCCCAAGTAATGCAGCATTGGAGTAAGTTTTAAATAGTTAGTTTGGAGTAGTTCAGATATTAAAAAATTAGAGCGCAAGCGCTTTTAATTTTCACAAAACTGTGACTTTTCACCGTATTGACGTTTTGCACCATTTTCAAAAAAATAAGCGTAGACAGCGCTGACTGTCGATAAGCTAAACTTGACTTAACAGTTGTAAACTCACGGCAGTTATAAAAATAGCATATTATTCGCGAAAAAGCATCATTTCATGTTACGACGGAGCTTTCGAAGAACAGCCTTAAATAGTTTTTCCTCTATACTCAGATTTTTCAGAAAGCGGAAACCCGTTTGCTCGGCAGAGAAGCAACCTTAACACAATGCAGGAAAAGCAGACGTTCTTGCCCGTAGAGGAGTTGTGACCGATTTTGCTGCATAACACAGAATTTAAAAATATAAATAAATAAAATAAATAAAGCATCATTTAAAAAGAAATACTAATCATTAATATTTTCAAAAATCCCTGTTTTTTTATGTTTTGCCAAAATTAGCAAAAATGGTGGAAAGCTATAATTTTTCTTATGTAAACATCAATACAATGCCTTCTCGCCATGCTTTTTCGAAAATGGACATTTTTACAAACTGTTCCTTTGTGATGTTTTCAGTTGGGTACTTTTTTCAATTTTCCTTAATTCCTACTCGGTACTACCACAATAGAGAAAAACATCTTGTTGTCTACATCAGGGTTTTAATTTATAGAAGTAATAGCAGAAATACAATAATATTTGTAAGAACTTCTTGTTTTTAGGTACCCATTTTAATGTTAAGAAACCTAACATCTTAAAAATTCAATACAGATGAATTACCTTAAAACAATATGTACTGGTAGTCACAAATGTATTAAAACATCAGCGTATATACTTATGAATTAAAACTTTAGAACTATTGCGTTTAAAATTCTAATTTCAGAACTATTTATCTTATTAGCTTAATAGAACTTTATTCAATTTATACAATATGAGTCAAAATTGTAGAATTATTGATTTAAAATTGTAAATTTCCTTATTTCATAATTTAATACTTATTTAAGAACAATTGCTTTATCTCATTTGCTTGCTAGAACACTTATTAAATTTATAAAAGACTTATTAATGGAAAATTCGAAATTAGTGCATTAAAAATTCTAATTTTCCTGAAATAAGTTTTCTGTTTACTAGTTCTTCCATTAAATACTCATTTTATAACTATTAATTTTACTTATTTGCTTACTAGCATATTATTAAATTAAAATATAAAAAATTGTCTTAATAAAAAAGAATTTAAAGTTCTAATTTTCCTGAACTTTTCTGTCTAAACATTTTTTATATTAAATACTTATATCAGAACTATTATTTTGCCTTATTTGCTTACTAAAACACTAATTAAATTTATAGAATAATTATTAAACATGAATGTAGAATTAATGTATCTTTAAAAAAAGAAGCTTTTGTCATGTAGTTTTTTTTCTTAAAAAAGAAGCTTTAGAGATGGCTTTATTATATAATATCTGTTGTTACTTTCCTTTTCTTTTGTTTTATGAGCATTTATTTATCCTGACATTTACTAAGATATATTATTAAACCGAAAAAAAACACTTTTATTTCTTCATTTCATGATGTACTAATAGAGCACGTGATAGTCGTGATATCGTCAAACCACGACACTGTTTTGGGGCGGGGCTTAGCATTCAAATGAGGAAAAACGCGAGCACGCGCGAGGTAGAAGAAAATGAAAAACAAAAAAAGAAAGAAAGCCGTGACTTGTAGTTTCCGAACTTCTCTCTGCGTCGAATATTGCGCCAAAACTTCATTTCGAGTTCTACCAGACACTACTAACTCGAGAGCTAGTTCCACCTGATAGATTTGTGTGACCTATCTATCATGGTTTCCTCGTGAAAAAAGAACTGCAACTAGTTATTGGAAGTTCAGAGAGAAGGAAAATAAGAAATTGTATTCTGGCATCAGTGAAGCCTCGTCAGATGTTTCAGCTGGCCGTAGTCGCGGATTGTTGTCATTCTGAGTCAGTGTGTGTTTGTTTTCATCTGGATATTATTGCATGTCGTTGAAGTTGTCCACTATGCTAGTGTGTCAAAAATAAATGGTGAATAATCGTGCATTATGTTTTATGTGTGCCAAACGATAATTTTAGAATTTTTATTCCCAACTGTAATTCGATTCTGATTTTTGTTTGATTTAGAAGACCAGCGGATCCGTATTTGGAATTTTTTGAAAAACTTTTTCTGTAATTTTTATTGAGAAAATTGACGATATATTGTGCAGTTTCATGTGAGAAAAAAAATTGGAGAATTTGTTTACTTATCAAATGCAAACGATCAGCATAAAAAGTTGAGAAAATGATATTTTATTTTGTTGTCATTTAGTAGCTCAACTTATCTCTCCAAAAACAGTTCCGCAACTTCTATTTATTTTAGCTTAAAGAGAATTACGATACGCAGTCAGTGACGATTGATTGAACTTTCATTTGTGTTTAACTTAGAGATATGAATGAAAACTTTAGATAAAAAGTGTTTGTGAAATGAAAACAGAAGATTTCTACTAAAAAGGTTTGCTTTAGAAGGAAAGGAGACTAAAACCCGGAAAAAGTTCGAAATAGAGTAATATCCTTTTGCTATACAAATTTACTTTGATATGAAACCTCTTACGTAATCTAAACAATGAGTAGAACCAAATGCGATTCTACGTCAGGTTCATGGTTTGGCGAGGATTACCGCAATAGCTCTCAGTTCCGTTCGAAGCAAATGCCATCCGCTGTAGATATTGACTCTAGCTGTATTTGGGATAGAAGCAAGGTGGATTCTGTTGACTCGACGCAACCTTCATCTAAACTCAACAAATACAGCCTTGTCATTGTTCTTCCATCAAATGTTGACGAACTCAAAGAAAAGGATACCTCTTGCACCCAAAGCAATGTCTTAGCCCAAACCGATTCTGGTGTTGGGTCGATGTCACCTTCACCACCAAAGACACCGACTCCCGATTATGATTCTCTCGAAGACGATGTGGATTGTAACGTCCAAGCGGTCACTCCCCCAGTTGTACCAGTAAAGAAAGTGCATTTTTCGATTACTGATGATCTGGAATCGTCCAGCTCGTCCCAAAAGTCATCGAAGTCTTCTTGGAGGGACTTGCTGGTGACTGACGCTCCAGTGGAATGTTATCAGGATAACTTAGCGCTGTGCTATCGGCAAGAATGGGTAAACGGAGAGGTAAAAACAAAGTCAAAGAGTGTTTCAAAACACCACTTGTCGACGACACTTCTTCACGACTTGGATAAGATTTCGTCGCGATCTAGATCTGAACTTAAGAGACGCAGTGGTACGAAACTTGTGCGAAGAACAAGCTCGTTGGATCGATTTGTTTGGTTGAGATACCACCAGAAATGTGAGAACAGAACTCCGTTGTTCTGCGATCCTGATCCTTTGAGGGAACCCATATATGTTATGACTAAAAAAAGTCATGGAAAGTCTCAAAAGCATCACAAGAAGTCTGAGAGGTAAGTTAAAGATTTTAAGTTTCGAATATCACTGTTTCCATATTTTTTTCAAATTGAATTTGTTTCCTGCTTGCGGTTTGAGTTATTTATCCTACATATAGACCTATACTAATAGGGGGACCGGAAAGTAATGGCACTTCAGCGCATTAAATATTCGTTAGTCTAAAAACCAATTCATTTTTTTCTATCCGGCATTTAAAGGTTGTTGCTAACAAGAGCGAATACATTATTGATTAAAAATAAAATCTTGATAGCAAAAATCAAATGCACCGAAATGACATTACTTTCCGGTCCCCCTGATAATTTTATGTGTTGAGCTTTAGCCCTATGACGTAGAATTTTTTTTTAAAACATTTTTCATACTTTTTAATTATTTTGTATTAATTTTGGTCAAAATAAGCGAAAAATATTACATTTAGCATTTTAATAATCTACAGTTATGAAATGCTGTATGAAACACCGGTGTCTTTTTCTGAGTTAAAGATATCTTAAAAACACGACTCGCCTCCAAACAAAAAGAATTCGCTCTTATTTGCAGTTGTTTAGATCTAAGAAAAACAGTTATTCATCGTTCAAATTTTTTTTAATTTACAAAGTCAGCTATTGATAAATTTTTGAATATGAATGAAAAAAAAAATTCTTTTTCTAACTACTTTTTTTGGATTTTATGTTTTAATACAAATATAACGCCGATAACTTAACAGTTTTTTTAATAACTATTTTAGTCTGTTTTATAATAATTTAAAAAGACCACAATTTATTTTTGCTGGTAATAAGAGCTTCAGGAAAAAAATACATTAAAGGGACACGTGTGTTCCCTCTGTGTCAAGGGTTAAAGTAGGAAGTTTGCGATTGTATTGAGATGAAATTTATTACTATTATTATATCTTTTAGATTTATACAATTTGTGTTAATTTATATTTGTTGAGATTTAAAATTGGCAGCGATTGTATGGAATAAAGTTGAATTAATTTTCTCTTACTAAGTTAGATTATTTTATTTTTTAAATAAATATTACAAATAATTTCTTTAGTTTAATCGTTGAAAACTTGAGATAGTACTGAACAAAATTTACTTAGTTTCCTCAGTGGTTTACCATAGATTTAATAAGTAGCGTATAGTTCTGTAGTAAGCTATTAAGTTCATTTGGTATTGTACTGAAATTCATACTCCTATAATATCGAATCATTATATGTTTCAAAAACTAAATATACAAAACTCATTATTAAATGTGCAAAAGTTTTAAGAAGCTCCTTATTTGAAAGGGTATATGCTTATTATACGAATTTCCAAACAGTGAACTGAACTAAATAATAGCAATTATTAAATTTTAAGGAGTCAAAATTCATTTATTTTTTATGTAAAAGAGTCTATCAAGCTCTTTATTTCAGATAAAATAAAAGCCTGTTTTTGTGTACCTTAGAGATCTTTTTCCTTCTAGCTTTAGCGTCAGACTTAGTTTATGACACTGTATCATTCTAGATAATTAATTCGTCGAAAGTAGGCACAATTAAAAAATGTTTCGGTATAGTCAATTTTTTAAGTAACCTAGTTTTGATGCTTTTTGGAAATTTATAAGATATTGATATTAAAATATGCGTAAAATATTTTTTTTTCTAAAGCATTTACTTTTTGAAATATAAATTTAGCCTTTATGTAATTGTGGTTCACTAAAAATAAATCTGTGACTAATTGTGAAAGCTGAGAACCAATACACAACACATAAAGTTGACTCTAATTATTTAAAGTATCATAAAAAAATTTCTTATAGATTGTGAAGGAACAATTTAGTTAATATATTGTTTAAAACTAATTAAGGTGTTAGTATTGAAAAAGGGGTAAAAGAATTAGAATATTTCTATACAATTGTGCTGTGCATTTGACTTAGTTACCATTAAAATTTGCATATTGTACGAGATAAGTTTGAAAGGTGACCAAGCTGGTCACCATCGGCGACTAATTACTGAATGAACTTCCAGCATCAGCGTATTTCGTGTTCGAATTTGAAATTTTTTAAATTTAATAAGCCTTTTGTAAACAATGATATTAATGCTTTTAGAAGAATTATTAGTTTCATGTAAACAAATGTCAGATTAAATCTTTAGTGTTTAATTTTGCTGCATTTATCTAATAAGCATATCAGTTATTCATAAAACCATGCAACGATAAATAATAATTTTAATAAAATAGAAGGATATGGATGAATTTAAAATATGAAACTTATAATGGTAATTAATTGTATAAAATCCATATTGGAAAAAAAAAGGAAAAAGAAAAAAAAAATTTAAATTTTTTTTTTTAAAAAAAGTGGAAAAATGTTTGAAACTATTTTAAAAATGCATGCATCTAATTTAACTCTTTTGCTGTTCTATAACATGATAAATTTTATAATCTCCGTAATTGTTTTGTAAATCTATTATAATATATTCTGAAATTATAATAAAATGCACCTATTATCACAAATCTATAAAATGTTCTAAAAATATATTAAAATGACTAAAAAATATAAATAAAATATAACGCATTTAGTTTTTTTTATGTATTAGCAAATATTATGCTTCAAAATTTATCAATTTTTCATTTATATATTGAATATAAATTTCCTTAACATAATTTATTATCAACTTTTTAAAAAAATTAAGTTTAAAAATGAAACTTTTTTTAAAAAATTTTGTATCAAAACCTAAAGGATAATTTTTCAATTTGATTATTCAGAATTTGCGGTAAGAATTTCAAAAATATCCCAAAACAAATGGTATCCCAAATTTCATACCGTCATTTTTTGTAGTTATTAAGATTTAACTTTTAGTAATTCTTTAAGTTGAAAAAGTCATAAGGGAAAAAAAAAATAAAAATAAACTTTCTCGCTTTTTAATTTAAATAAACACATAATTTTTTTTACAATTGACAGTAAATCTCAATTTTTTTTCGTGTGTGTGCCGGACCAATCTCTCAAAAACAGTTATAATTGATAAAGAATAATTTTTGCGCCCTTCAAATCGTAACTCAGATTACTTATCAACTCTTCATCTACCTTTACGAACCAACCAGTCGGGACCTGCTAGTCTCCACGCTCCACTTTTTCCATATTTCCTCTCTGGGTCAAGTTACGGATTCTCACTGCTGGTTCTTTTTTTCTTTCGGATTAAATTTTTTTTTTCTTACGACGTTATTTATAAGTCTGCCCTTCCTATGGAAGGTCTTCAACCTTGCCTCTGGTTTTTTGGCAAGGATGCGGCTGCTCTAAACCTTTTCCCTTTCGTTCGATGTTTTTGTAAGAGATTCTTGAGTTAGAAACAGGATTTAGGAGTCTGAGTTGCACTTTAATCGACTGAAGCTCATGATGGTTAAAAGTTAAGTTTTTATTGGTCAAAAAAAAAGAGTTATGATCTTAAGAAAACAGTTTCGACAAACATTTTACGTTTTATTTTACTTTTTTTGTTATCTTTTAACATAAATTTCAGAGTTCAATTAACATAGTGCATTGCTTTACATATTTCGATGTGAATGAAAGTGATTTTAAACAGGAAAACATTGCTTCAATGTATTATTTTTGCTTTAATAGGTCATTTTGAAAGACAATTTGCTTTGTTTAAGAGCATTTTTAGGACATCAAAAAAACCGGTCACTACTCATCAAATTTGAACGTTTTTAAGCCTAGTTTGATTGAATTATTGAACGTGCATAAATTCCTAAATTTATTTGGTTTATTCGAAAAATTAATTAAAAAAATATACAAGTGAATTCTCTGTATCATTTATATTAGTTTTCTAGTTTCAAAATATTCCGTTAAGAATCTTTCTACACTCTATAACAAAAAAATCGACGCACCAAGAAGGAGTTGTCCGATTGAAACGAAAATTGGTGAATAGAAAGTCAATGTACAGAATATAGAGTGTATAATAGGATGCATATATGTATGTGGCAGTGTGCGTTAATATTAATATTTTCCAGTAATTCCGTAAATTTTTTTATTAAATATAAGTTTGTTAATACAGTGTAACAATTTCCAGCCCTTACATCATTAAAATGTTACACTCAGTACAATACAATCAAAAATTTCTAAATGAAACTTAAAACTTTCCCTTTCTTCAAAAATATATAGGTAAGACACATCAGTCGACATGTTTCAAACGCACAAAAGGCTCCCTTTTTCAAGACTTGTCACACGTGAATAAGAAGAAACTAAAGTGATTTGAAATATTAAAACATGAAGTTGCCAACGAAAAAATGGAAAAAATATAGGTGAGAAGCAAAACGTAAAAAACAACGGTAGCCGGGAGAAGAAGAAAAAAAAGCATGAAATAACGAACAAGAAAAACCGTCGTGGCAAATCAGGGTAAAATGCATTTCCACGTGCCATGGAGAGGTAGTGAAGAATTGTCGTTAACAAGGAAATCAGCATTCATGAGAATAAAACAAAATCCCAAGTCATCAAGATGAGCTGATGTGACTGGGGTGGAAATAATATTGGTATTGTCGAAACTAAATTTATACACAAAATCTTGGACACGAAAAGGGTGCCTGTTTTTGAGAGCTTGAAACATGTCAACTGTTATTTCCTACTTATATCTTTTTGTAATGAATGAAGTTTTTATTCAGATAATATCATACCGAATCAGTTTCTTGAGATAATTTATTTCATTGTTCATCTCTATCGAAATTATCATATTTCTCCTTTATTCACTCTATCCTCTATTATATTTTATAATCTGGCAACGTAGTTACAGAAATATATTTTTTAAGTCAAATATATTTTTATTCTATGAGGTTGCTAAAAATTCAACTGCTTATCAATTCAATTATTTAATTTTTTTAAACCGTTGATGAATTTCATGTAACTGTAGTCATTGTAATTTTCAATTTGCATCAAAAAAATTTTGAATTGCGCAATGAAGATAAATTTATCATTTAAATATATAAGTAAGATATGATATAATATTTATCGATATTTGTTGCCTCGTAATATATTTGCTCAAAGCACTATCACCTATTTTAAACTGGTTAAAACAAGCTTTTTATCACTTGTTATGAAATTTTTATAACCAATTTTTCTTTTATTTCTCCGCCTATCTGCAGAGGTTAATCTTTAGTTCATAAAAACGGTCTTACTCAACTCATTTAAAGCTACTAGTGAACTCGTAAAGTTTATTTCTTGAAGATCTATTTTAGTATTAGATAACACTAGCTGATCACACGAAGGAAATTCCCAGTGCAAAATTTTTTTTTGTTTGACCGAGTGAATTGTTTCTTTTGTTTTTCTGGGAGAACATCTAAGGGCGCTATTTTAGATGTTTTATTGATTTTATGGAATGTGAAATACAATCGATGTCGAAAAACAAGATTTAAGGTAAGCAAAGACTGAAAAAAAAAAATTATTGCTTTATTTTGACATTTTTATACGTTGTTCAAAAAACGTTCGTTTTTTTTTCTATATAGGTATATTTTTAAGTTTAGATCTTGATATTATGGTTTTAATGGCTTCGTTTTAAGGACTTCTGTTAAAAAAATTGATTTTCTATCAACTCTTTAAAGAGGTTCCTTACCTTACTGGGCAGTATCTATCGTAGCTTGCAAAATACAAGGATTCTAGAATATATCTATTCTAGAATATATCGATATTTCTTCTATCGAAATTATACTTGTAACAATTTTGAAATCAGCATTTTCAGAAAAGTTATTTAGTTTTATTGCTGAATTTTGATTTTTTTTTAAAAAGATGAATAGGTTTCATGTAACTTACATTAAAAGAAAAAAAAAATTTTTTATCTTCTTTTAAATCAGTTTTCATCACTTTATAAATGAAGTAAATTTTTAAATTCTAACAACAGACAAATGTATAAAATTAGCGATCCAAAATTTCAATTTTATTCTTTGAAATGCTTCATAAAGAATCTGTAGATGTTGGGACAGTTATCACTCGCTTTTTTTCTCCCAAAAGTAACATACGCCGCGATGATATCATGATATTAGGAATAGAGCGTTCGCTTCCTCATAGGGTGACTCTGGTTCAAATCCCAGCGGGGGCTGGTTAATACGAATTCCGCTCCCGACTCGCAAGTTGTGGCATCCTCTGTGGTAGATGGATCGTGAGTTAAAATCCTCTTGTTGTTGGTCTAACCGTGGGAGGTTTTCGTAGTTTTCCTCTTCATATAAGTCTTCGGATTAGTTCCATCAAAAAGTCCTCCACGATGGTTAGTTTATCCAATGCGTGATCCAGAAGCTCTCTTGTCTTCGGGGTTGGGATCAAAATTACAAGGCTTCGGAGGTTGATAGATGTAAACTCATAATTGGATCAGCTGTTCAACACCGTTAACAAAATTAAATAAAAAAAAGTCACATCATAAATGAGGTTGCACTCTTTTTTTTTTCAATATTTTTGAGCCCCCCCTCCAAACCCCCTTGTCACAAGTCACACTAAAGTGTCACATAATGTCATTTGACACACTTATCGCATTATATCATTTAGCAATCTCAATTGAAAGACAAATGTTAAATTTTTGCGAAACAACGCACTTGTTAGTTATCATATTTTGAAATTTTATGTTTTTACTATGTATTTTTTAATCATATTCATGTGTATAATAACGATTAGACATGAATTTATTTTGAGGGGGGGGGGGATTGTAAAATGAACAATTTAAAAGTTTTTAATCCTCTAATTTTAAATATTTTTATTTCAACCAAAATTTGATAGAAAAAATTTTAAAAAAAAGAACATTTCTTGTTATCCTCTCTTTCTCTCTTGTCACAAACTGCCATAACTTCATGAACCTCTCCCACCCTTTCCCTCTCTTCAGACTGGGACAAATTTTGTGGACTGCTCCAAATTAAATGAAACTAAATCATTATTTCTGACACGGTTAAAGATACACATTATTTGTCCTTGTGCATTAAAGGTTCAAATATTACGCGACCCTATTTTTGGCAATTCTGGACTCTCCCTTGTCTGTAAAAATAAGCAAATTACAAACCCCCTCCCATGTCTGAGTAAGAATTTTTTTCATCCCCTCCCTTGCTTTTGCTTTGAGTTGTACTGCAGTAATTTAACTTTATGAGTAAATTCAAATATAAGGGGTAACTTGCATAAATAAAAATTCATAAATTATTATTAATTTTATGAAATTGGAGTAAAATATTCCTTAGGAATCTGTAGTGTTTTCCTTTTGTGTCCTAAAACTCTTCGAAAAATTTTTTTACAATTTTTTTTCTTTTCTTGTATTCAACTTTTTTTTCCAAATTCCACACGTAAATATTTTGTTAAAGAATCTTGAGTGTTTTCCTTTTGTGTCCTAAAACTCTTCGAAAAAATTTTTTACAATTTTTTTTCTTTTCTTGTATTCAACTTTTTTTTTCCAAATTCCACACGTAAATATTTTGTTAAAGAATCTTGAGTGTTTTCCTTTTGTGTCCTAAAACTCTTCGAAAAATTTTTTACAATTTTTTTTCTTTTCTTGTATTCAACTTTTTTTTTTCCAAATTCCACACGTAAATATTTTGTTAAAGAATCTTGAGTGTTTTCCTTTTGTGTCCTAAAACTCTTCGAAAAAATTTTTTAAAATTTTTTTTTCTTTTCTTGTATTCAACTTTTTTTTCCAAATTCCACACGTAAATATTTTGTTAAAGAATCTTGAGTGTTTTCCTTTTGTGTCCTAAAACTCTTCGAAAAAATTTTTTA
>NC_092208.1:84643953-84826062 GCF_043381705.1 Parasteatoda tepidariorum
AAAAAAAAAAAAAAAAAAAAAAAAAAAAAAAAAAAAAAAAAAAAAAAAAAAAAAAACATTTCTTGTTATCCTTTTCTTCTCTCTTGTTACAAACTGCCATAACTTCATGAACCCCCTCTCCTTCTCTTCAGACTGGGACAAATTTGTAAATCATATTAATGAAATAAATTATATTAATTAATAAATTTAAAATTAAACCAAATTAAATAAAACTAAATCATTATTTCTGGCACAGTTAAGGATGCACATTGTGCATTAAAGGTTCAAATATTACGCGACCCTATTTTTGGCAATTCTGGTCAGCAAAAATAAGCAAATTGCAAATCCCCTCCCATGTCTAAGTAAGAATTTTTTTCATCCCCTTCCTTGCTTTTGCTTTGAGTTTTACTGTAGTAATTTAACTTTATGAGTAAATTCAAATATAAGGGGTAACTTACATAAATAAAAATTCATAAATTAATATTCATTTAATGAAATTTGGAGTAAAATATTCCTAAGGAATCTTTGGTGTTTTCCTTTCGTGTCCTAAAACTCTTCGAAAAAATTTTTTTACAATTTTTTTTCTTTTCTTGTATTAAACTTTTTTTTTTCTATTTTCGACACGTAAATTTTTTGTTACATTTTCCAGTTTTTTCTTTTCTCGTATGTAAAATTTTTTTTACTAATTCCGAACACGAAAAAAAACAGGAAAAGTTATCAGGGTGTCTTTTAGTTGTGGAACCCGCATTTACCTTAACAAGGTAGGGGAAGGGGAAGGGGAAGAAGGTATAAATAGATAAGTAAAAATAACAAGATTAAAAAAATAGATAAATAATAACGATGACTCAAATCCCCCTCTATAAGTAGGTGAACTAAAACAAAGCTCCACATTCAAGTGATCAAATTACATTATTGTATTGTTATGACTGTAATAAAGTGAGATTAGACATTATTAAACTTTCATATTTGTAATTAAAGCAATCGAATTATTTATAAAACTCCGTTTCACTATTAAGGAAATCTCTGCGAGTGATGACTTGCTGGCAAAATTAGACGAATTAGTTGTTAAAAAAATTGTTGCGTAACTGTCACTGTTCTGAAATGTTTTCCTATAATTTTTATGTGGGTCGAGTTGTTACAAAAGAACTGTTATTCTTAGAAACTGAGCAAACTGACCTCTTTTTTATGTCTGGGGCTCTTAATAACCCCTATGCTACTAAATGAAGGTTAAAAGCTCTTCAATGAAAGATAGAAGTAAAATAATGACTTAGCTAAAAGAATCTCGCCAATTCATTGCTAAAATGGCTTCCTCGTTTTCCTCAAACGATAATTTATATTTGAATGCAAAATTGGTGTGTTAAAGGTGTTTAAATTCCTCTTTATTATTATTTTTTGAGGTTTTCAACGAAGTGTCCTTAAGTGTTTTCCCTTTTTTTTCTTCTTCTTCTTAATAGAGGCTTTAATTGTTTCTTGTACAATAAAAGTATTGTGTCAGGCTAAAAAATATGTGATTTCGTTATTTCAGTTTCTGGATTTAATTGGTTTTTAGGTTAGAGGCGAACGTTTACTTTTTAAAAATAGCTTACCAACGAAATACATTTATTGCATTTTACTGGGAAATAAAGTTATTGTAAGTTAAATCAAGAAGCGTTAGCTTTTTTACTTTACTAATCTGTTTTTCATTCCACTATTTAACAAAAATAGTCGATATATTAACTGATATAGTTTTTGACAATTTGAAAAGAAAAAAGTAAGTAGAAAAAAGAACAAAAAATGGTAATTAAAAAATGAAGAGATATTTTATTATTTTTGTTAGTGCACCAAAAAAAAACGTTATTTTTGAACGAAAGCTCTTCACATATAGTGTGCGAAAAAGAGGCAATCACCCTAAAGAAAAAATTTGTTCTGCCCATAGAAGCTTAACCATTTTTTTCTTCTTTAATATATTCTGATCTAAACTCAACTCTTCTTTGGATATCTGACTGACAAATTGCCACCCTGTCTTTAAAATTTTAGGATGTTTAGCTAGAACAAAAATAACCCTGATTTTACTTATTCGATGATTAGTTTGTAATAGTTATAAAATATTTTTTCGAATTAATAATAATTTTTTAATTAACAATAGTTTTTTAATTAATAATAATTTAATGATTTTTTTTTAAAAATAATCATAAACTTTGCCAACTCTTTCTTTATTCATACAATGTTTCAAGCTTTTTGTTCTAAGTTAGAACATTCGAATGGAACTAGTTGAAAAAAATTAAAGGTGACAATTGAAGAAACGAACGCAGACATTTTATGTTAAGTCTCACAAATGTAATTTTTTGAACATTTTAGTCAGCAATATCAACTATATTAGCCATGTTATTGTTTTTAAATAGTGTTAAGAACTATTGATATATTTTATTGGATGACTTGGCTGGTAAATATGAAAAAAAAATCCAATTTAAATCAAATAAATCCAACTTTTATTTTTAAAAAAAATTCGTGAATTTTGCCTACACTGTACTTTATTAATACAATGTTCCACGCATTTTGTTCAAAGCTAGAACATTCGAGTGGAACTAGTTGAGAAAAATAAATAAAAGACGACAGCTGACGAAACATACGCAGACATTCTATGTTGAGCATCACATGCCTACATTACCAAATTATCTAAAATGCAGCTGCTCATCATTCATTTCAATTAAATCTGGATTCTGAGTAAAAATTGTATTAACGGTTGATATTGGGTGTCTTGAAATAACAATGCCCGTCGATTAGTTATTGTGATACGGGTTCTAATATTTACCCTGACTTTCTTCTGAAGTGACCTGTCAATCTCCTCCGTTTCATTATTGGGGCTCTGGGTTAGAGGTTATTAGGGATAATGTTCTGCTGCAGAAATCAGTCGAGATTGGATAATAAAATCAACTGTGATGTCTATTTGATTGCCTTGTTTTGGAATAGCTGTATATTTATTTGATCGTGCATCATGTTATTTTTCAGAGTTGTGATAGTAAACGGATTGTTCTTAGCCGATACGTATTTACTTTGTTGTAAATAATTTGATAAAGGAAAAAGACATTCCAGTTTAATTGAGTTTTTTAACGTGAATATTAATATCCCTACATTAAAGAAAAATATCCACAATAAGTAATATCACCCACAAAATGGATATTTTCCACCGGAGAATAAAATATTATTTTCGGAAGTATTTTCGAAAGAAATTTTCAGAGGACAGTTAGAGATATTTTCTGGAGATAGTTTTTGTTTCAAAAGTTACCTGTATAATACACATGCAAAGATGTACCTTTGTTCACACAGCACAAAGTATATCCTCTATTTATTTGGATTTATCAGAAACATATATTTTCTGACTGTAATTTGCTATATTTTCAGGAATAGAAATTTTTTTTTTAAATTTCCAAGAGATAGGGATACTTTCAGAAAATATTTCCTTGGGGATATAAATCTTTTTCTGAAGTTATTAGAAACTGACGTTTTTAGAGAATAAGGTAATGTTTTGGAGATTATATCGAAAAAAGAAATTGTCAGAGGCTATAAGTATTTTTAAAAAAATGTATATCCGAAAGATATTCTCAGGGTAAGAATATTTTTGGAAACAGATATTTTTAGGGAATAGGGATATTGTTTGAGAATAAAATTTGTTATTTTCTTAAATTTATCTTAATCCCAAAATTAATCTATTTTTTTACCAAAATAATTCAAAAATTGTCTAATATACGCATCAAAACTAGCTGAATTCAATATACTTCCAATTGCCGTTTTAAAAAATAAATAAGTAGAAACGTTTGGAAAAAAGAGAGAGGATGTATCAAAAGGTATGACATCGCACTTTTTTATTAAAATTAGAGTATTTCAAGTCAGTAGATTAAAAATTTTTACACAAATAGTTTTTGCATTTTTTTCACCAAAACACACACATACACACACCTGACCTTCATTGTTATGTCGTTAAAATGCATAGTTCAGGTTTAAAAATAGAATATGAAATATGATCCATAACGCGTATATCATTTCTAAACTGCTAGTATGTGTTTGTGTGATGTTATGCGACATATGACAAAGGGATAAAGGGTGACACTTTGTGACATAGGAGAGGAAGAGGTCAAATATATTTTTAAAAAAAATTTGACGTATATGAGCAGCCCCTCATACATTTTTTTAAAAATTTTAAATGTAGTCTGCGTGCGTTACTGTGAACTCCCGAAGGCTGTTCAATTCTAAGTTTTATCTAGGATTTACCTAAGTGACTTGGTAACTCCAGCTTTTACCGCAAAAGCTTGATAAAATGACTTTGTCTTTCACCAAGCCACTTTGATATAAGTTAGGTTTTATCGGTAAAACCTCTGATTTAACAAACTTTGGGTTTTTACCGTAATATATATTTTGGTTTGAGATTTAGATTGATTTGAGATTTGTTTATCCTTATTACTCACACAGAGCATATATGAGGAACAGTTTCAGAAAATAAATAAAACAAAATGCTTGGAACATGTGCGCCTCTGTTGCGTCAAACATTTCACCTTTTTGTTAAATCTTAAATCTCTCATATTAATCCGCGGGATTAGCAGATCTAAAAAAATATTTCCTGTTAACACAAAATAATGTTTTTAAAATGTGCATTTTACGTGATAGCCTTCATTTCTGAAGGTTTCAAAAAAAAAAAAATTTCGAGTTTCAAGGTTTTTTTCCGATAACAAAACAAAAGGTTAACATTCTTTGATCCTATGCAAATGAAGGCATAGTTTTAGAGGTAGCAATGCGTGCTCACTATTTAAGCCTTGGTTTAAAATTTCGTTAAACTATTTGCTCTGCACCAAAATGATAATTTTTTTTTATTATTAAACTCTTCACACAGGAATTTTTTTAAAGTTTTCTTTCCACGTTTTAAAATCTGATTAAATTTTAATCTTTTAACACAAACGGCATGAGTGTTGTGGTTTAAATTATATAATTTATTGAGTAAAAGTTAAAAATTAATAACTAACCGGGAAATATCAACCTTCACCTAGATGATTTGTTATATGTCCGGAACATAGTTGTTCATCATTAGTGTGTGCATATCGGACCATGCACATCGATCTCTAATCGAAATTAGTGACATCTCCAGTAGATATCAACCTTCACATAGTCGATTTGTTGTATGTCCGAAACATAGTTGTTCATCATTAATGTGTGCATATCCGGACCATTGCACATCGATCTCTAATCGAAATTAGTGACATCTCCAATAAATATATTCTTCACATAGTCGATTTATTGTATGTCCGGCACATAGTTGTTCATCATTAATGTGTGCATATCCGGACCATTGCACATCGATCTGTAATCGAAATTAGTGACATCTCCAGTAGATATCAACCTTCACATAGTCGATTTGTCGTATGTCCCGAACATAGTTGTTTATCATTAGTTTGTGTGTACCGGACCCTTGCAAATCGATCTCGAATCGAAAAATCGAAATTAGTAACTAGCCCCAATGAATATCAACATTCACATAGTCGCTTTGATGAATGTCGGGAACGCTAATTTACAATGCAGTGGTCTTTTACGACTCGCTTTCTTTATTTTTTAGATTTTAATCTTGGCAATAGTTGGCACCAATTGTTACACAATCATTTCTTTTAAAACTTGTTATCTGAACTAACACAATGTCAAGAATCAAGTTTTTTTTTCTTTTAAGAAAATGGCAAGCACGGGACTAGGTTGTTAAACTCCCCTGGATTGGTAAACCGCGTCCGGAGCATAGTTGTTTACTGTTTATGTACACCGAACCATTGCACATCGAACTCGAATCGATATTGGAGACTATCTCCAATGAATATCAACATTCACATAGTCGCTGTAATGAATGTCCGGAGCATAGTCTTTTACTGTTAATATTTGCAGATTTACCAACATTAAGGTTTCACTAATTTAGCCCAACTGAATATTACTAACACAAAAAATATACCTTACAAGTGGAAATCAATCAATTTGATTAATTTGCATTCTTTATCACATTTTATTCAAACCATGGTTATTAATAATGTGTTTGGAGTATACCAGGCAAACATATACCGGTCAGTAGCACATAAATGGACCTAGTATATATATATATATAAACGTTTTTAAAGTTATACATTTCGACTAAAAATGTAAGTTTTTTTTAAAAAGAAAAAAAACTGTAGCTTGGAGAAACAAAGCAATTGCAGATTTGTAATCAGCTATAAGATCTGTTTAAAAAAATATCGTGCAACAGAAAAAAAAAAATTTCCAATGTAATCCAAACGCAACCATTTCTTTTATAAGTCTGCTACTTCGAAAATTAATTATCCAATTTTCAGGCTGTTTTATATTACGTCACTTGTCACCTTGGAGTCTATTTCAATTTCTGGTAACACCATCTCGAACCATTTTCCGGTTAAATCAAGCGTTGTCAAGCACGGTTTCTTAGATTCATCGTAACTAGACGAAACTTTATTCTTTTTTTTTTTAAAATTAACTCAAGTCTATATTCAGCCAACGTTTGGCGTATGCGTCACTACAATAAAAAAAAAGTTGCGCATAAACGCATAAACTTGCGTATAAATCAGTTTCAGATCAGTTAATTTATAGGTTAAATGACTAGCTCAGTGGAGTGTAACTTCAACCGTTGAAAAAGAAGTAAAAAATTGTAATCAGGTGTGTGCTTGCAATGTCGTTACATGTCGTAATGGTAATTTTTATTATTTCTTGCATGGCAATATAGAATGAGATGAGCCGTGGCATATACACCTGTTCTTTACTTTTAACGAGACGCGTCGAAAGCTTCTTTTTTATAAGCATCTTCCGGGTTTTTCTGCATGTTATTAGTTTACTTGTTGATGATGCCTGTCAATTTGTTGTGATGTCTTTTTTTTTAAACGCTTTGTCGGTTCAAGTTTGTACCCTGATTTATGGATTGGAAAGTTTTGAATTATTCTAATCCTTTTAATTGCCGTTTATGTTAACCAATTGGCGTTTAACTTGCAAATAATGATCGTGTTTTGCGTAAGATGCTACTTAAAGTGATTGGCGGATGTGCGAAATTGCTGTTTAAAGGAACTTGAATTATGTCTGGCACCTTTCGAACTTTAATTCTTATACTTGAAATATATTTGCATCTACAGCTCTAATGATTTGTTGCGTTCTTTTGCTAGTTTTAAAAACATAATTTTACAAAAAAATATCCATAATTTAAATTTCTTTTAAATTTGGTTTTAAAATAATAACTAACATAAAATATCATGATGCTTTAGTACCTTACGTTGGCTAGTTGAAGCCCTTTGTCGGGTTAACTTCGTGTTTTGATTTTCGCTTAGAAAGTTTTGAATTATTTTAATCCTTTTCATTTCCATTTATGTTAGCCATTGGCGTTTTTTTTCCAAATAACAATCGTGTTTTGCTTAAAATTGTCCGACACATTTCGATCTTAAATTCTTATACTTGGATCTACATTTGTATCTACAGCTTGATCGACAAATGACCTGCGTTCCTTTGCTTACACTCTGTTGCAAGTTAAGAAAAAACCATTATCTTTATGGAGAGAGCCTGTTTGCATCGAAATGCACGCCAAGTGAATGCTAAGCTCCCAGCGCGAACGTATACAGCCAACACTTGAAGCGACGTTGCACTGCCTTCTTTTTGCTTGCTTTCTTAAATCATGGGAATAAGGAAAATAAAACTTATTGATTAAAAACTATTGTTTTGTTAATAAGAATTAATAAAAATGATATCTGAAAATCGTAACAAATATTCGTCTTTCTGTTCGTATTTAACAAAACTGATGAAAGAATAATAAATATTGTTTCTTGCAGACGATTTTCTTCTACAGCGCGGAACAACAGTAAAAAAAAATCTTTGTCTCGCATTTGATTTGTTAAGGGCATGTCAGCACAAGACGCATCATTTTTAGTGGTCCAATCAAATTGAATGGTCTTGCAACGTCATATAGTTATTTCTTTTTCAAGAACGAAATATGTTGTCAAGTCTAGGATTCCATGAAAGCATATTTATATAATTTGATAACTAAATAAAAACGGAACTATATGCAGTCGCATTTGATTACTAAATCCTATACCGCAATGCACTTTTCTTAACTTGCAATGGAGTATAGTTTTGCAAACATGTTTCGGAAAAATATCCATTATTTTAATTTTTTTTATTTAGTTTTAAGATAATAACTTTCATAAAGCATCATGATAATTGTTAGTTTCTTGCAATGAGTATTTTGAGATGCTTTGTCGAGTTGCGTTTGTGCTTTGATATATGGATTGGAAAGTTTTGATTTATTTAACAGTAATTTAATTAATGAATCTAAATTATTTTAATCCCTTTTAATGCCGTTTATATTAACAAATTGGCTTTTAACTTGCAAACATTGTTCGTGTTTTGCTTAAAATACTATTTGAAGTAATAAGCGGATATCTGAATTATGTCCGCCATTTACAGAGCTGAAATTCTTATGCTTGGAATTTCAGCAAGTTGGCGATTTTTTTTTATTAATAAAATTACTAGTCAAGAAGGACATATCATATTGGTGTGTTGTTTACTTATTCACGACGTCTGTGCAGTTATGTTTTTTTACAGTGACAACTTTCTAGGGTTCTTTTTTTTTAATTATCCGTATTTACTGGTCATTACATATAAAACTTTTATTTTTAGTCCAGCTCGTATTGCGTTAACTAAAAATTTACATCGTAGCAAATATGGAGGATTTAATCCAGTAGCAGCTCTGTTCTGTTACTTTTTGATAACCTCTGTTCTCGAAGTTGAGTCCACCAAAGCTGCAGTGCAACGAAAGAATAAAACTAAATCACATGCAAATAATAATCTGAGATTGTCATATAAAATCTAAATGTCTGCTACTTTTCACTGAAATTCTTATAGTATTAAATTCCCTATGGAGTTAACTTGTGTTTTGCCCCTCTAGACCGAGTGATCGGATTTATATTTGTACTAAAATATAAAATCCAAAAAAGTAGTTTGAAAAAAAAATTTTTAAGTTCATTTTTAAAAATTTATCAATAATTGATTTTACAAATTAAAATAATTTCAATGATGAATAACTATTTCTCTTAGATCTAAATAACTTCAAATGAATCCAAATTTGAACAAAATTACTGTTTGGAGCTGTACTGTGTTTGAAAGATTTTACCTTTAACACAGAAAAAGACTGTATTTCATACTGTTTGGAGCTGTACTGTGTTTGAAAGATTTTACCTTTAACACAGAAAAAGACTGGGTTTCATGCTGTATTTCATATCCATAAATTACTAAAATGTTAAATATAATATTTTTCACTTATTTTGACGTAAATTAATACAAAATAATGAAAAAAGTATGTTTAAAAAGAATACTGAGTCTAAGGGTTAAATCTGGGATTTTTTTTAGGTCGAACATCTAAACTTCTTGAGAGCCTTCGAATCTTAACCACCAGGTATAACCCCACTTTCCCCTATATAATTTAAAATGATAGTGTACATCACTTAAACTGTGGCTTTTTTTTATTACCCCTGGCAAAAAAGTTTAGAAAAAGCGCACTTTAGGGTCACCATGAATTAGTTCTTTTTAGAAGTTTAAAGTTCAACCTTGAACAATTTCATGCGGCAAATTCGAACAATATCAATGATCTTAATCGATTTGAAAACATGGATGAGACGATGATCAGCGAAGCGCTTAATGCTATCTTTTAGGTATATGGTTGAATCGTGCATTAATCACTTCCGTTTTAGCCACGGCACGTCTNTTAACCCTTTGACGCGGATAGCACACTGATGTCCATTTTATATATTTTTTTCTGGGACTTTAAATTACAAGCAAAAATATATTTTGATATAAGAAACAGTCTTATAGTTATTAAAAAGAAATCTGTTAGATTATCAGAATTATATTTGTACTGAATATGAAATCCAAAAAAGTAGTTAAAAAAAAATTCATTTTCAAAAATTTATCAATAATTGATTTTGCAAATTAAAGTAATTTCAGTGATGAATAACTGTTTCTCTTAAATCTAAATAACTTCAAATGAATCCAAATTTGAACAAAATTATTGTTTGGAACTATACTATGTTTGTTACCTTGTGTTACCTTTAGCGCTAAGACACCTGTGTTTTATGCTGTATTTCATATCCATAAATTACTAAAATGTTAAATATAATATTTTTCACTTATTTTGACGTAAATTAAGTATGTTTAAAAAAAATACTGCTTCTAAGGGTTAAATCTGGGATTTTTTTTCATCTTAACCACCCGGTATAACCCCACTTTCCCCTATATAGTTTAAAATGATAGTGTACATCACTTAAACTGTGGCTTTTTTTTATTACCCCTGGCAAAAAAGTTTAGAAAAAGCGCACTTTAGGGTCACCATGAATTAGTTCTTTTTAGAAGTTTAAAGTTCAACCTTGAACAATTTCATGCGGCAAATTCGAACAATATCAATGATCTTAATCGATTTGAAAACATGGATGAGACGATGATCAGCGAAGCGCTTAATGCTATCTTTTAGGTATATGGTTGAATCGTGCATTAATCACTTCCGTTTTAGCCACGGCACGTCTGTTGGCGACCTGATTTCTAAACTTGTGTGTGTATGTGTGCCCTTCGTTAACGAACTCGAAATTTCGATAATTACACCCATTAGAGAGTGTAACCGATTGTGTCGACTTCACCCAAAAGAACATTGTTTTCGTATCTCTATTTAAACCGTTGAAAGTATTGTTTCTTTTCTTTTTTTTCTTCGAATGTCTCCCTTGAATAAACGCGTAAAATTTTATTTGAATGAGACACTTCATTTTGATCCCAAGGAACATTATTAAAAAAAAAATTCGAATTACTTCCCTGAATTCATAAAATTTTATTTGAATGAGACACTTCATTTTGATCCTAAGGAACATTATTAAAAAAAAAATTCGAATTACTTCCCTGAATTCATAAAATTTTATTTGAATGAGACACTTCATTTGGATCCCAAGGAACATTATTAAAAAAAATATTCGAATGTCTTCTCTGAATTCATAAAATTTTATTTGAATGAGACACTTCATTTTGATCCCAAGGAACATTATTAAAATTAAGTAAATAAATAATTCGAATGTCTTCCCTGAATTCATAAAATTTTATTTGAATGAAACGCTTCATTTTGATCCCAAGGAACATTATTAAAATTAATTTTTTGTTCCAAATGTCTTCCCTGAATTCATGAAATTTTATTTGAATGGAACACTTCATTTTGATCCCAAGGGACATTCCTAAAAATCATTTTTTTTTTGTTTCAAATGTCTTCCCTGAATAAACACATAAAATTCCGTTCGAATGAAACACTTTTAGAAACACACGAACAAGTTTAGAAACTTTTAGAAGGTCTTGTGTGAAAAGTTCGTTCAAAATTAAAATTTTCTATGAGAATTTGTTTTTAAACGTAAAACATCATTTAAAATATTTTATGCAAACAAGATTTTTTTAAGTAAAAATAAATTTTCAAAACCAAGTCGTATAAAAATTAGACTGGAATTTCATAATTAAATTTTAAAGCATTCATTTAAAGTGATATTCTTATTTCTTAAAATCCTTTTCATTTTCGTCTTTGTTAGGAAAGTTTGTTGATTATTTCACCTACAAAAAAATAACCCCTGAAGCATAATAATAAATAATGTTATTTCAGTTTAAACAATATATTTTTTGAGCGAAAAAAAGTAGTCTAGATTGAACTAATTATTTTTTTCTAACTTATTGTCACCTACTGGAAAAACAGCATCAACTCAATCAACTTTTCCATACTATTACGTAACAAATATTTCCAAATAGACAAGGCCGCCTGAAACAAAAAGAACAAGAACTGAGATTACGAGTTCCTATCGATCAAATCAAGCTCCTTCTTCCAATACATTTTGGCAGCAAAACAATGACTAATTAGTCCAAATCATTAAAATGGAAACTCGAAACCAGGACATGTGTCATTAAGAAAAATAGGAGCGTCTTGGTCACGTCGAATGGAAACAATGTTATTCAGAACTTTTGTCATCAGCTAAAGGACTCTTATGCGTTCGTAAATTATATTTACAATTTCACTTCCTGGTACACCACCAAAATTCCGATTTTAATCTATGTAATGATAATTGAGATTCTGTAAGAAGATGTAATCTAAACGGATTAGCTATGAATATAAAACCATTTGGGGATATTTTGGGAAGGGTTTAATTATTCAAATCATGAGTAAGGGGAAACGAAGTTACGGTTAAAATGGAATGAATGTATGCAACTATATTGTTTTGGGAATGCCTAAAATTGCATTAAGTAGTTCTGAGTAAGTTCTTTTTAGGTCATAATGCTGTTATTTAAAATTTTAGGTTCTTTGAAGTAGAAATGAGAAATTATTTTATGAATCTAGTTTTAAAGTGCATACTAAACAAATGATGGAAAATAGTTTATCCCTTTGACGCAGATGGGACACAGATGTCCCATTTATATATAGTTTTATTTGACGATTTTGATAAGCAAAAATATATGTTGTATTTTTTAATTATAAAAACATAGCTATCAATCGAAAATTTCAATGATGAATAACAGCTATGTCTTTTTCTGCTTAAATGTTAAAATCTTCCAAACAATACTTTCTCTCATTTGCAGTTATTTGAGAAGTTATTCATCATTGAAATTTCTTTAGTTTTTAAAATCGATTATTGATATATTTTTGAATATGAAAGAAAAAGATTTTTTTTTTCAACTACTTTTTCTGGATTTTGTATTTTAGTACAAATATAATTCCGATAATCTAACAGATTTGTTTAGTTACTATTAGACTTTTTAAAAAAATAATTAAAAAAAATATAGCTAAAAATATAATTAAAAATATATATATATATATATTTGCTTGTAATTAAAGCGTCAGAATAAAATATATAGATAAATAGGAGACCTTCTGCGTCAAAAGATTGAACATCTCTGTTTTGACCATTCCTGTATTCTATCCTACTGATGAAGGCGTACCGAAACGCACATAAATTTTTTACCATTTGTGATTTTAAACGTTATTTTAATTCAAGTTTGCATTAAAATGTTTTTAAAAATTTTGCTTGTTATATTTTTTGTTATATTTACCAATCAAAACGACAAATTTTTCACCTGTCCCGCTATTACTGTTAAATTTCTCAACTAAAAAAAGTTGAGGCTTGTCTGATTTTTATCTGTTAAAATTTTCCATCGAAACAAAAAAAAATTTTGGTTTGCCACATTATTATTGCACAACTTCTCAACTAAAAATTTAAGAGAAAGTGACTTGTTCTAATTTTTAAACAGAAATGAATTTGGTTTGTCATCTTATAGCAGTTTAATTTTTCCGACTAAATAAAAAAATTTGCTTCCTGTTACATTATTATCGATAAATTTCGATAATAAAAGGGGAAGTCAAAAAGTGCCAAAAATATGCTTACGTAATATTTCAACGGCCTTATACATTACATATATGTTAACGAGTACTAACTACTGAAACTAGCTAATACTATTAATAAATTTTAATTACATGTAATTAACATCTATAATAATTGTAAAATTTAATTACATGTAATTAATGACATGAAATTAAATTTAACTTCCTTGTATAGCTGAAATTCTTTTGAGTATAGTGTGGAAAATAACTGAAAATTTTAATAGACATATAATTTAGATAATTAAGGAATAAAATGAGAATTTTTTTGTTTATTCTTACTATAAGACGGAAAATATTTTAATAAATCAAACGTGTTATTTCCCAAATGATTTCAAAAAAATAATTATAGTTGTGTAGTCTCTTTATTATAGAGTAATTTCTTTTTGGGTCAAAATAATTATGATTTAATTTGTAGTCTTTGAAAAGTTCTAAAATTAGGTCTTATTTTGGAATAATCAATATTTTTTTTAACCTGTAACCTGTTGTTTATAAACAATACAATAAAAGCTTTCTGACAAAACACTTCACAATTAGTTTTTTTCTTTTTAAAAAAAAAAAAATACACAAAAAACACAATGTTTATAATAAATGTGTAAATTTTTTTTCTGTAATTGTTGCAAGATTAGTTATATTTGTGAAATTACGGTGTTTGAAATATTTATAATTTTATTTATTCGTCTTATAAGATTTCGATAATATAATGTAGCGTTTGCATTTTCTTTGGCAACATAAGTTTATTTCTAAACAGTAAAAATTTCTTCTTTTAATCTTTTTTAAATTGGTTAAAAATGGGTTTGCGATAAAGGTTTACTGTTTTTTTTTGCAAAGCTTTTTTTCCAAGGCAAATAAAAAAGCCACAGTTTATGTGCTTTTCTTTTTGGCATTCTATAATATCAATCTATACCACCTTGCTGCAAAGAGACGTCTGTGTTTTAAAACGGACAAACAAGGTAAATATTTTTTTAAAGTTATTAAAAATAATTTTTTAAAAATCGCCACTTTGGTGAGAGTTTAGTGAGAGTTTGGTGAGAATTATATATATAACTTAGGAAAAAAGTATCAAAATCATTGAATAATTCTCAATTTTATTACATTTTAATTCTGATTCTTTTTCTTTGTGATTTATTTTCTATGTCAATTTGAAGAACTGTAGATTTTCTCCTTTTTTGACGTTTTGCGTCATTTTCAGAACTATTACAGAGGGCGCTAGTAGGCACTTAATAGTCATGAATACTTATTGCTAACTCACAGCAGTTATAAAAATAGCATACTATTCACACAAAAAAATATTATTCCGCATGAGAATTTGAGAAACTGCCTTATATTTTATATATGTTCCATACCTATTGAATAATTTTATGTATATTTAAAATCCATCTGTTATTTTGTTGAAATAATTATTTTTCTTTTCTTTTAGGTAAGTTTTCAAATTTTCATTCATCAAAACTTCCCAACGTAAGTCTTACAAATAATTTTATTTCTGTTATAATATTATTCATCCATGGAAGCTTTGTTATAACACATTTTATATTGCTATGCATTTAATATTTAAATGGAATGTAAGGTTATGAAATTAATTGCTAGCTTAACTCTTTATGCACTATTGCTTCATTTTATACAGAAATAAACGATTGATTTTTAATTTTTTTTCGGGATCTCGAACTTTTCTTCCTTTTTTGAAAATTTTACATAAAATGTTTTAATGTTTACTGAGTATACTCTCGATATCCCGAACTCCGATAACTCTAAAACCTTCTTATCTCAAAAAAAATATTTTTCTCCTTGACATTACATATCCACCAAATGTCAATTTGAATTCCAATGTTTGCTGTCACTATGCTATCGTAAAATATCCTCAGTATTAGACCGATCATAACTTAGACTTCTCTTGCCATCAGGCTAACCGTAGGAGGTTTTCGTGGTCTTCCTCACCATGTGACGTAAACGTGGGTTAGTTCCTTCAAAAAAGTCCTCCAAGATGGCAAATTTCCTTCAATACTAGATTCAGGAGTTCCCTTGTCTTCTGGATTGGATTCAAATTTACAAGACGACGGATTGGTAATCGTAAACCCCCAAAAAATTGAGTCGACTGTTCAACGACGGTTCTAAAATAATAAAATATCATAGTTCATTATGAGCAATTTCTTTGAGAGCTACAATAACAATTAAACCTTTTTTCTTATTCGTAAATTAACTTTTCAATAATTACTATATTTATTTATTAACGATGCATAACCAAGAACTTTGAAGCTATTGTTTTTTTTTCATGCATCCAACTTTCCTTCAAAAATATGTTTGGGATATAGTGTGACTAAAACCGATGAATGACGCTTGTTTTTCCTTGTTTTTCTTTTATGACCACTGCATATACGTATTATAAAAAAACATTGAAAGTATTCGTGCTGTCTTAACATTTGGTTGGGTCGGTGTTTAAAAAAATTCTTTATGATCTCTCACAAATTCTTTGTCAATGACTCGTTCTGAAGGAAAAATGTGTTCTAACAAGTCACGGGAATTGCGCATTAGAAAAATTTGATAATTTCAAACCATTACGATTTGATATAATAGTTAGTTTTAAGGAGAATTTCAGTGGTCAGAAAAATTTCATTATTTTTGTAGTTTACTACAACTGCTTTGCTACGAATGTAGTTAAAAATTACATTACTTTGTAGTGTACTACAGCTGCTTTGTTACGAATGTAGTTAAAAATGACATTATTTTTGTAGTTTACTAAAACTGCTTTGTTACGAATGTAGTTAAAAATTACATTATTTTTGTAGTTTACTATACAACTGCTTTGTTGCGAATGTAGTTAAAAATGACATTATTTTTGTAGTTTACTATACAACTGCTTTGTTACGAATGTAGTTAAAAATTACATTATTTTTGTAGTTTACTATACAACTGCTTTGTTACGAATGTAGTTAAAAGTTAAAAATTACATTATTTTTGTAGTTTACTACTACTGCTTTGTTACGAATGTAGTTAAAAATTAAAAATTACATTATTTTTGTAGTTTACTACAACTGCTTTGTTACGAATGTAGTTAAAAATTACATTATTTTTGTAGTTTACTATACAACTGCTTTGTTACGAATGTAGTTAATTACATTATTTTTGTAGTTTATTATACAACTGCTTTGTTGCGAATGTAGTTAACTACAGCCACTTTTTTTTATAAATGTAGTGATTACAAACTACTTCGGAATTTAGCAACTACTTTGACGATCTACTACGAACTTTGCTGTAGAACTTAATTTACAATTGTGTTTGAATGAAAAATTGACTTACATTAAACATAAGGGAATAACTAAGATGTGTTTATTCATGTTTATATGAGCCAGTTTGTTATTCCAAAAAAAAAATAATTTCCCTTCGAATTCGTTCATTTAATCATCATTTTTATCTCTTTTTCGACAGCGAATATTTAATTTAAGAAGTGCAAAATCATCCAGTAATTGCAATTTTTATTGTTTAATACTCTTTTATTTCCTTTAAGAAATTAAGTACATCAAATATATTTTCCATTTCTTTGAAATAACATCAATGTGTCACGAATGTGCCTTCGCGTTTGAAAGTGTGATCGAGGTGATTAATTATCTATTTTTCATAATGGCTAGTTAAAATATTAGTTATACGTGATTTTAAATACGTAATTTCTATTAAAGCTCAGTTGCAGCTAAAGGGTCATTGCATCCATTGAATGGACCTGGAAAGATTTGTACCCATCGAATTCGAAGAATTAGTTGCGTTAGAACCGTGTTTCTTTTCTCAATTAACGTTAAAAGTAGTTGCCAGGAATCACTAGAAACTACAGTTTTGGAAGGAAAAAAAAAGGTAGTGACTACAGTAGTTTTTACTACTTGTTGTCTACTTCCAACCACTGTTGAATTTCGTAGTTTAAAAGGGGGCTATCTGCTGACTCAGATTGCTTTAACTCTTTCGATTATTCGGGAATTCGCCCCTCTGCGATGGTCTGATAGGATACCTTTCTTAATCTCTTTATGATACCATTCGGTGTTCTCACAGGTTGCTAAAAAATGTAGCTAATCTGTAGAAAATAAACACTACTCAAGTGGGGAAAATTTTTTTAGCAATATAAGTTTACCTTTCCCCACCATAGATGATTTGATATCAACTATTGGCTACTGAAACCGTAAAAACAATAGTTCTTTAAAAATTTCGGAATGCTTAAAAAAAAAAAAATTTTAACACCATAAAATCTTTCATAAATTAAGTCGAGGAATTTCCTGAAAAAGCTCTCTCAATTTGGCGAATTAGTTTATTGCCAAATGAAACATTTGGCACTCCATTACCCGTTCTGTACTATTCACGTCACTCAAAAGCTGAACAGTGGGGCTATTGGCAACACTTCGGGAAATATATTTGAGTATGATCCGGAGACACTATACATACGTCACATCTCTTTTTACAGGGAGAACGCAACCACACACCATCCATTCATCCGTAGATCGTAATTTTGACCTGAACAAGAGCACAAACACCATAACCTATTATACAAATTATTTATACTTTTTCCAAAAAATTTTTTCTCTAACAATTAAAATACACTTAAAAAATTATGGTATGCGCTGAAACATAGTATGGGTATTTTTCACCGTAGCATAGTGTAAGTTAGCTGCAACCATCATTAGGTGATTAACAGAACCATATTTCCAAACACGTTGAACTATAGTAATTAATAATTAACTTTAAGATCATTTAATTGTCATGAGATTTTAGTCAAGGCACTTCAAAATTCCGAATTGTGTCATTTCTAAAGATTTTTGATCTTCTAAACAACATGCTCTTCAATTTCATATCTCCTACTCCATGAGAGCTACAAGCTCCTTTATAAAGCATCAAGCTCTGAAACGGATCGTCAGATTATTACAAATAAGGAATCAGTAATGAATGTTGTAATTTCATATATAATAATGAATGTTGTAATTTCATATTACAAGCTCTTATAAATTTGAGTGATTAGTATTTATTAATTCCATTTTACTTTACGTTTAATACATATTTTTATGTAAGACATCAAAAAAGCCTTAATCGGCATTCAAATGCTTTTTTAAAAAAATGCGGGTTTGGCCTCTTGAATAATTAATATTTATTAATTATATTGAGTAATTTTTATTAATTATTAGGGATGATTTGTTTTTATTAATTCTATTTTACTTTACATTTAATACAGATTATTTAAATTATTAAAAAGTTCTAATCCGCATTAGAAAACTTTTTTTAAAAAAATGTGGTTATTGTTTCTTAATCAATTCTGGAACCTTTCTTCGAAATTGATACCTACTTCCAGTGGCGAAACTGTGCGAGTATAGAAATCCGAACTGTATTGTTCTATTGTGTATTTTAGCCTGTTGTAATATATTGCATTAAAAAATAATGAAAGAGATTTGAAAGTTGACGTTTCTAAAACAAATACTATTGTCCCATTGTAGGTGTGACATAAAATTAATAAGTACTATTTTAGTAATACGATTAGACTAAAATTCTAGAAACCAATTTTGTTTACTGTATGTAACTCGAAAATTTATTTTTTAAGGAAAATATACTTTTTCTAATAACAATGTATTGAACAAATTATGAAAAGAACAAGTATTTATAAAATATTTCATCATCATTTTCTATAGCTCTTTCCAAAATAAAATAATTCTTTAATAAAGAAATATGCTTTCTTAATAGCCATTTTCAGCAGCAGTTTTCATATCGAAGTAAACCATAATTCCTTTTATTTTATTCATTCGTAAATATACACCGAAAACAAATTCATAACTAGACTAGATATAGAACAAGGGCTGCGAATTTAATTAATGGAAATTAAACCTAATTTAAGATTCTTCATGATAAAACGACCTAAAATTTTCATTCTCGTAATTAAATATTTTAAAAATAGTTCTTTTTAATCAGTTATAAAGTTCAAAATTACCTTTATTCTTAAAGTCGGAGTTCAGCCGAAAAAAGGTTGATTATTTAGGGTTCCGTAGCCCCAAAAAATTGGAAACCGCTAATTTAGGGTACCGTAGCGCTTTGAATTAAATCGAAATAGATTAAAACCGAAAGTTCATGCTGTCTAATTTTATGTTTAAGATTTTAGGTCCCAGGCCAACAATTTGACCGAAAATTGTCGTTGCCAGCTGTAACCTCCGTAAAACATTACAGTAAACAAACAACAAATTAAGACTTGAAAATGACTTGCTCCACTTACTTTAACGACTGGTCATCCTCATATTGTTTCACGCTCCTGATTTCTGTGGGAATTTCATTTTCCCGCCTTCACAAGTCCTTCTTTCATCTTTCTTAATTTATTCTTTTATGACCCTTCTTCAAAAAAGAATTAGAAAGACCATTACTTGCGTTTTTATGGGATCGTCACGAGAAGAAAGAGAATAGCTTTCTCGGAGAAGCTTTTTTGTATTGAAAGTTTTTTTTTTCTTTCAATGTTATTATTTAATTTTCTGAAAAACTTAATTAATTTCATGCAATCTTGTCTTTTTTGGAAAATCATTTAACCTACAATTTTATGGGTTTCAACTGTGTTTTTGCAAAATTCTTTCGCCAAGGAAAACGAAGTCAAAATTTAAGTGCCTTACACTCAAAGCAAAGCGATGATTTTAAATTATGTATATCATCTTGACGTGAAGAATTTGCTTGGTTTTAGAACGGACAAATAAAGTAAATATTTTAAAAGTTATTAAACTTTTTTTTTTTTAAATTGCCAATTTGGCGATATTTTTATTCTCCCAGATAATGCAGCATTGGAATAAATTTTAGTATATTGAAAAGTTAGATCTCAAATGCTTTTTATTTTGACTAAACTATGACTTTTCTCCCTTTTTACGCCATTAACTTTACCTAACAGTCATGAGTAACTGTTGCAAACTAAATGCACTTATGAAAATAACATATTATTCGCCAAAAAGCATCATTTTATATTACGACCGAGGCTTAACTTTAATGTTTTAAATACATTAATTTAATAATAACTTTAATTTAACTTTGATGTCTTAAACTCATTTAAAAAATCACCATTGGCGCGATTTTTCCTTTTCAAAGAAAATTATCAAAATCTTAGCCTAATTCTTAATTTGTGAAAATATTCATGAGCCCAGACAATGCAGACTGGGTAATTTTTCAAATATTAATGAATTAGATCTCAATCCCTTTTCATTTTTATAAAATTGTGGCTTCTCTTCAAATATTGACGTTTTGAGCCATTTTCAAAATTAGCATGCAACAATATTGGAAAATTGTGGCTAACTCACAATCTCATGAAAATAGCACATTTTTTTCAACAAAAAACTACTTTATTTCATGAGCCTCTTTAATATTTATATTATAATATTTGTTTTATTTTGATACAACTACAACTTTTAGTTGAGCTATTAAATAAACTATTAATACTTTTCGATTTCTTAAAATGTAATGTATTTTTTAAAACTAAATATATTTTTTCCTCCGCTAAATAAGAGAAAATATGATTCTTTGTAAATGCACTGCGAACACTGATTTATTTTGTATATTTCTCTTACTATATAATGAAGTGTATAACTTTTTATTTAAAATTTGGCCAAAAGGGTGGGACGAAACAAGATGGCGACAATCGGTGTCATTTTCGTACGTTTTAAATTAATAAAGTTTAAAAAAAAATTTTAATGATTTAATTTCAAATATAATTATCATGAAATATTTAACTATCTCTATTTTACCTTTATTTTCACACGTGACTCTTGAATTTCAAAGTTTACATTGTCAGTGAAATAACAGCTTAAAAGATTTTTTTTCTGTGCAACTAAGGAATCTTTTTTACGTTGCTGTATGAAAATCACATAAAAGCCGGAATTTTAATATTATTGTTAAAATAATTTTCCAAATAATTTATATATAAATATATATATTATTTGGAGAATATATAATTAATATCAATAAAATAATATATATATATATAATTTTATTTATATTATAACTGTAATCACAACTGCAATTTAATAATTTTGCTTACCAAACGAACTGATGTATTTTAAATAAACTTTTTGCATTCATCACTTTGTGTATGAAAGTTNTATATATATATATAATAAAATGCAGATGAAGGGAACAGTGTAAATAAATATTATTTATCCGTAATAAATCATTTCATATTTATCAGTAGAATTTTTAACAGCCACCAATTCCTCTCGTTAATTTTTCTTAAGAATTATTTGATTTTGAATGCATCGTCGTTGAGCTAGTTGGACATCGACTTGTTTCAATACGCTTTTATTTTAAAATTTATTTGTTAATTAATATTTCTTTCTTTATTTTTGTCTTTCATTTAATTTTTAATATATATATATATGTAAGTGAGAGGCTATGGTGCTGCCATCTGTTATTAAAGTGGAATAATATTTACATTGATGCAAAGGTGAAAATTTCTCTTTTATTTAGTTTTAGTGTTTTGTTTGGGGAAAATAAATTAAATCTAAAAAAATCATCAATGCTAATTATAGTTATTAAGTAAAAAGAATGACATTCTTAAATTTTAAAAAAATTTTCAGACATTTATTTTCCTTGTTTGGAAATACTAAAGTTCGTTAATTTCAGAAATACGAATAAAATTAAATATTTCTGACGATCTAAAAATTATTTAAGTACGCCATCTAAATTTGATTTTATCACTTATTTTTAATAGCATACTTTTAATTTTGATAAGTATATATGTCTAGTGTTTTTCAAATTTACCATTATTATTTAGTTTATAGTGGAAGGATTTGTAACTTTCTAACAGATGGCAGCACTATTGAATATCAGACTTCCTTTTTTGTCTTTTTCCCGAATCATGACCACTAGAATAAGTAGATCTTTGTATGCCAAGTCCTGGATACTCAACAATTTATTCTTTTCTCTAATTGGAAAAAAAAAAAAAAAAATGTGGATAAGCTATCAAATATTGCATTCAGTTCTCCCTCCTTAAATAATTCAGTGACTTTAACATGAAATATGAAAACGCCTTGAGTAGTACTAAAGTTCAGCTTTATGATAATTATTTAAAAGACGAATTCTTAAATTGAGATAATTGTTATTTTAACGATTTTATCAGTAAATAAAAAAGTAATTTTTTTATGTTATTTCTTGCATATATAGTTAGAGTTTAAACGCTATGAATTCTTCGCAAAATGAACTTAAAATTATACTATCTAAAATGTGCATTGGAACAACAAATAATTCTATTTTAAGCAATATTACCAAGCAACAGAAGAATTAGAAGATGAAAACGGCTTTCTTCTCGTCTGTTGTACCATTAAAGCCCTAACTGCAAAAAATATTTTTTTTATTTTATTTACTTAATTTTGCATTTATAAATTTATTAAAATCCAAATTTAAAAGAAACTGTTTTATAATCCTAGTTTGAGTTGCAGCTTTACTGCTTCAGAACCGTATTTCACTAAAAAAAGAAGGTAATAGATTCAGTACTCAATTCAATATATACTCTTGTTATGTTGTGTAAAAATCTAGTAAAAAAAATAGCTTTATACCTTTGACTCGTTTTAAAAGCCATTCTTTGGCGCTGCATGTCCTTTTGTGAACCTTGTGCCATTAAACTCTACATTCAATTCAATTCAATTCAATAAAACATATAATAATAATATGGTCACCTATTTAAAATTCAGATTCTGATGGAAAAAAAAAGAATAAATATATAAAGTTTTTTATTGGAATTGCATAAAATTCTGCGAAATGGAGAATTATTACGCTTTGACTCAAAAGTTTATTAACTATGATAATTTTATTTTAAAAGTTAAGACAGAGATTACGAAATTCAAGTAGATTCGAAGGGGGGGGGGATTATTTTATGAAATCTCATTTATTTTGGGGATTATTTGTTTAAAATGAAGCATCTTCGATTATTCGAAATCACTTCAAGTAGGGGTCTTCATTTTGGGCCCAAGGGCTACAACAAATTTAGGAAATCACGGGACCCACACATGATAGGCAAAGAAATTCAATGATGACAGGTGTATAGCAATTTTACTGCAAACTGCTGAATTTTTCTTATTTTCGTTAAATTTTTTAACTAAATGTCATTTTGGGACCAGATTAAAGTCAAATATATTTACCACTACATTCGTAACGGGTTTTAAGTTCGCTTAATGTATAATACCAAGAAAACCCCTCTTGTTAGTATGGATTTTTCCAATTTTTTACTTCAGATTTCAATACTCTTCAATAATATAAGTCCTTGTTCACTTACATTAATTTGCTAAAAACATACATAAAAACTTTATCATAAAAACCATTTAAAAGTTAGAAAATGCTAGTCGAGACGAAACATGATTGTTTATAATTATTATTTTGGTCCTAATAAATCAGCGTCTAAAGTAATCTGTCCGTCTTTTTTTTTTCTAAGTATGAGCCACAACTTCTGTACTCTTCGTTATCGTCTTTTCGCAGTACTTTTTTTTTTTTAATTATTATTTAATTTTCTAACTATTGTTCTTAGCTGAACGAAATATCTAAGCATTCCACTTGTTGAAGCTTCCTAATTCCAAGTGTTGTGAAGCCGAGAAAAATTAAAAATAAATAATTAAATAAGCAATTTAATAAATAAATAAATAAAATACACTTAAGGCAAAGCTATAATTTTAAACTATATATACCATCTTGGCGTAAAGAACTATCTTAGCTTTAGAAGGGATAAGTAACTTAAATATTTTAAAAGTTACTAAACTTACAATATTTTTCTTTTTAAGGAAAAATCGAAATCAATGAAAAACTTTTTCCTTTTTGCAAATTTTTGTGACATCAGCTTTGAAGTAACTAAGAGGGCTGGTTAAAGATAAACAAAAACTGACCTTACAATCAGGAGTAACTATTACTCAAAAATTTTGCGTAGTAACATAATAATCACTCAAAAGCAATGCTTCGAGCCACGATGGCTCACGGGATAGAGCGTTCGCCTTCCAATGAGGTGAACCGGGTTCAAATCCCAGTGATGACAGGTGGATACGAATTCCGCATCTGGCTCGCACCGACCATCCTCAATCCTCAGAAGATATCAGTGGTAGACGGATCATGGGTTAGTCCCCTTGGCGTCAGGCTAACCGTGGGAGGTTCACGTAGTCTTCCTCACCCTGTAACGCAAATGTGGGTTTGTACCAACTAAAAAGTCCTCCGCGAAGACGAATATCTTCCAATGCTTCATCCAGGAGTACCCTTGTCTTCTGGTTTGGGTTTGAAATGACAAGGCTACGGACTTGAAGATTAGTAGTCGTAAGCCCTGAATTTGGTCGGCTGTTAAACGTCGGTTATAAAACAAAATGAGATAAAAATGCACTATTTCGTGTAGAAAATTCACCAAAACCTAAAGTTTCTTTACCAAAATATGAAAACAGATCTTGTTTTACTTTCATCAGTTTTGTTAATACTCTCGTAAAGAATAAATCCTTTTTATAAAAACTGTATTTATACATTAACCTTTTCGAGATTTGACAAACAGGCTTCTATTTAAAAATAATTATGTTAAATAAGGGTGTGGTGGAATGTTTTATGGGATATATGGTGAATATATCGATTGGGGAGATGATGCTGTTCCAAAATGGGCGTTGTCTCCCCCTCATCACCTGCTGAATTTGTCTTTTGGGAGTTCAGTTTGTTTGCGAAAGGGAGGGGGGGCAGACCAAACGCATTATCTGTATGGAAATTATGGCTTCACCATTGCTTGTTCCATTTAGTGCATAAATTCGTTGCTGACTTATAGTTTCATGAGTCGGTTGCTCTTGGTGTAGAAATAAAATACAATTATGCTTTATTTCTATTAATTTGTAATTTGTGAGAAGTATTAATTATAAAAAAGGCAAATTTTAAAATTTTAATATGCATTTTTGAGGAATAATGCTTTTTTTAGCGTGGACGTGTACCTTTTTTTGTAATTTTTTATAAAAAAAATTATATTTACACTAATGGGTAGTAATTGTTATCCCGAAAATTATATATTGAATATAGTTGAGCCTTTGATGGCTCAGCGTTAGCCTCCCAATGAGGCGAACCGGGTTCGAATCCCAGTTGATACGAATTCCGCATCCGGCTTGCACCAACCACAATGCTGGCGTGAAATATCCTCAGTGGTAGACGGATCATGGGTTAGAGTCCCCTCGCCGTCAAGCTAACCGTGGGAGGTTCTCGTGGTCTTCTTCACACTGTAACGCAAATGCGGGTTAGCTCCATCAAAAAGTCCTCCACGAAGGCAAATTTCTCCCAATACTCGATCCAGGAGTTCCCTTGTCTTCTGTATTGGGTTCAAAATGACAAGGCTACGGAGTTGAGCATTAGTAGTCGTAAACCCATAAAATTGGGTCGGCTGTTCAACGACGGTTATAATATAAAATATTGAATATAGTTATATGTTGGTGGGTTAGAGGATAAAGAGCTTGCGTCCCGATGTNTCCTAGCGATGGCTTGTTGATACGAGTTCCGCTTCCGGCATGCACCGACCACAGTGCTGACGTAAAATATTCTCAGTCGTAGACGGATCATGGGTTAGTATCCCCTTCCCATCGGGCTAACCGTGGGGAGATTTTCGTGGCTTTCCTCTACATGTAACGTAAATGCGGGTTAGTTCCATCAAAATGTCCTCCACGAAAGCTAGTTTATCTCCATGATCCAAGAGTTCCTTTGAATTCTTGGTTGTGTTCAGAATTTTAAGGCTATTGAGTTAAACATTGATAGTTGTAAAGTCAGAATGAGTCAAAAATGTAACGCAGGTTTTCGATATTTAAAAATAAAATATTGAAATCAGCCACTGTGGCTCAGGGGATAGAACATTTGCCTTCCAATGAGGTGGGCCAGGTTCGAATCCCAACGGGTGGCTGACAGATACGAATTCTACCTCCGGCTCGCACCGATTACAATGCTGACGTAAAGTATCCTTGCGGACGGATCATGTATTAGAACCCCCTTGCCGTCAGGCTAATAGTGGAAAGGGGTTTTCCTCACCATGTAACGTAAATGCGGACTAGCTCTATCAAAAAGTCCTTCACATAGGCTAGTTTTTCTCATGCCAGGAGTTCCCTTGTATTCTGGGTTGTATTTAGAATTACAAGGCTACGAATTTGAACATTGATAATCGTAAACTCAGAATTCGGTAGGTTGTTAAACGCCGATTATAAAATTATATAAATATTGAAATGAATCTTTTTTAGTTTTTTTATTTATCTCAGAAAGAACACACGGCTTTTAGCTGTCTAATTTTATGGGGAGGTGAGAAAATTCGTGGTAAGTGAGTTAGTGTGGGCCCTTTGCCCACACAAATTCACTTATCACGAAATTAAAGAATCAGAGGTGTAACGATTTTTTTAATCAAACCAACCACGATTTTTTTTTAATCAAATATTAGGAAAAATTTCAATATTTTGTAATTATAACGGTAATTACAGAATCAGAGGGTAAATGACCACGATTGAAACATTTTCTATCGTGCTAATTACCCCTCTTTTCTATGTTTCAATCGTTGTCATTACCTCTCTGATTCTTAAATTACCGTTATAATTACAAAATATCGAAACCTTTCCTAATATTTGATTTAAAAAAACACGTGGTCCAAAGTTGAGACTTTCACCTTTGTAAACGCATGCTATTTAGCTCTACTTACCATGATAATTACGAAATATCGTATAGATACAAAATATCGATTATCGAATTTGTATACTTTTTCTATTTTTCTCAAAAGAAACACATAGTTTAAGTTTCAGCTTTCTAACTTCGTGAGAAGTGAGTGAATTAGTGGGGGCTTCGCTTCCTATAACTCAGTTGTATATATATTTATTAATTTATCGATTGGGGTAATTAAAGTGTTGAAAAGAAAGTTTAAAATAAATTTAAAAGAAAAAAGGATTACGTGTCGTCAGTTGAAATTTTAATTTTGAATTATTTTTGAATTGATGTTCAACAAAAGCAATTTTTTTACTTATTTATTCAATTTACCTTAAAAATTGGAATTCCGTTTCCATATTTCATAAATCAGTTCCAACTATTTTATCTGTCTTTCGCGGAATTATTTTTTTCTTTTCTCCGATTCACTCTCAGACTCAATCGAAAAAATTCTATTTTTCTTTTCATATAACTTTAAACAAAATGGAAGGGAAGAAGAGAAAACAAGATAATGAAATCTCTCTTCGAACCTTGAATGGCCTGTACTTGGAGTCAATGGTTCGAAAACCATGAGCGTGTTCGTTCATCAGGTAAAGGGGGAAAAAGTCAACTTTTTGTTCGAAAAAAACTGAAGAAATGAGTTTTTATTGATTTTATAACGAAACCAGTTAGACATTTGCAGGAAGAAAATGCTATTTTTAAAACTTTTTTTTTATGTTAAGTTATTTATTTTCGTGATCGTAATGACTTTCTTTAGATTTTGGCCGAAACAATGAAGTTAAATTTTTTTTCCTCCTGTTGATTAGAAGTTATAACAAATTTTTAGTTTTTTATTCGAATTTAAGAAACTCGCCAAACATCTTAAGATTTTTTTTCCCACTTTAAACTCGAACTCTCCTTTGATGGAAAGTACATTAATAAAAGTAATAATAATGAAATATTTTATAAATTTAAGATTAAATGTCACGAGCCAGTTGTTGGAGTTTTGGTTCAACCCTGGTTGGCATCTCTGGTTCAACACATCTTTGCGGTTGCAGCAAATGGTTCATGGTATAGTTTAAAGTACTGATATTATGATTTAAAATATAACTTACTTTTCTTAGAATGATACGTTTGAAACAAAAGCCTTAACAATATTTAGAGATGTTGTAGAATATATTTATGTATGAAGGCAACACAATAAAACAAATATACAATATTAATAATCATGATAATATTTACATTAATAATTATTACAATATAATTAATAATAATGTAAATCTAAATATTTACATTATCAATATTTATTAAAATTTTTTAAGAGATGTAAATATTAAGGATGATGTAGACGCTTGAACTCTCTTTCCGTTGGTGGAATGCTGAAGATCGTGAGTTCGATCCTGGCAATCGACTAAACAACCAGCGTGTATATATAGAGAGGTGCACGTTAAATCTGTCATAGTTGAAAGTCCACGTTTGTTGTGGTGTGGAAGTTATGAGAGAGTATCACCGGCTTAGGCGCTGTCCACGTCGTCTGACCGGTTTCTAAATTATTTGGCTTTCTCACCATGGCCTTTAAAAGATACAGCCCTGAAAAACGGAGCTAGTTTGCTTGGGTGTGTTTCCTCTTTAAATGAATTTTCATCATTACTGGTAAGTTCTAAATTTCAACCATTTTTTTTTCATGCTTATTAAAATGCATTCTTGAGCGGCGGTGGCACAGAGGATAGAGCGTAATGAGGTCTCCCGGGTTCGAATTCCAAAGTTGCCTGCTGGATTCGAATTCTGCTCCCGGCTCGCACCTTTGCAATACTGACGTAAATTATACTCGACAAGACGGATCACGGATTAAAATCCTATTGCCGTCGGGCTAACCGTCAGAGGTTTTCTTCTTTATGTAACGCAATCGTGGGTTAGTTCCATCAAAAAATCCTCCATGAAGGCCAGTTTATCCCGATGCTTGATTCGGGAATTCCCTTGTCTTTTGGGTTGGGTACCAAATTACAAGACTATGGCGTGGAACATTGAGAGTTGTAAACTAATTGGGTCGGCTGTCTAACGCTGGTTACAAAATAAATCATTCTTATTATGGATGATTATGGACATGTTTGTATCTACTCATAGCTAGATTTCGATGTTTAGTTATAGAATAACTTTAAATAAACATTATTCTCTGAGGAATCATAAAATATTTATTTTATTCTTTTTACATCTTACATAAAATCTTAAAGCTTGTAATAAACCGTTTTATTATTGTCAAACGCGTCCTACGCAATTCCCAATATCGCATAACATCTTCACAACATAAGAAGAAACCGCTGTGTAAATAAGCACAACACGTGCGTCTTAAAACATGTTTATTTTAAAACCCAACTTAAAACTACGTATATACTCGCCATTTTACTGTTAGGTAGCAAATTTAATAGATCTTTCTCTGCCTGTCACCGAATTGCCATGAAATCCTTTAGACACGAAATAGGATCTAATGGATCGGGAGATAGAATTTCAGAAAATGGCTAAGTGCACTGTTGGCGAACAACAATAAAATGTCTCGCCAAAACCTTTCAGGATCATCATTTCCTGCCGCTTCTGAGTTTGACCTAAAAGGTTCCATGTTCCATCATATTTTGTGTTTTGATAGTAAAAGAAAGGAAGTAAACTACAGGAAACTCGCTTCTACTGTTGCCAAGCAAATCCTTCTTTTGTCCTACATATTTGTTGTCCCGCCAAATTTGTCGCCATTTAAGAAGAGAAACTAAACAGAAATAGGACATTAAACATTAACATTTTCCGTTTTATTGTATTGTGCTGTCAACTCGATTTGACAGATGAAATAATTTTGTGATGACACTATGGAATGTAATTTTTTGGTCGTAAAGCTCTCGTATAACGATATTAGAAAAAATGATAATTTTGAAAAAATTTTACGAAATCAAACGATAACGAACTTTTTTGGAATTAACAGGCATTTTATCTACCGAATTTAGATTTGTGATCCTAAAAAACAATGTAGGGGAGGGGTAACCGTAATTTGGAAAATATAATCTCAATAATTTAGTTAGGTGCGAGAACGTAACTTTTTCTTCACTTTAATCTTAATTTAATTTTAATTCATTTTTATTTATTTATTTGCTTAATTCGTCATATCTCAAGAACTATCCAAGCGAATAAAGGCATTTTTTGCACACAATTATAAAATTCATTTATATAAAGATAATTTTCTACGAAATATAATTTTTTTTAATATTATTTAATATTTTTATTGGTAAACTTAATAATTATCGAAAAAAGTTTGAATATCGTAAGGCATAAAAATTTATATGTAATTTTTAACAGTGTAAATTTAACCGATAAAATTCAAAATTTGAACACAATCGATTAAATAGTTCTAGAGAATAAAAATTTAAAAATACAAATTTTTTATAGTTAGTCAAGTCTGTATTAAGTCCGGATTGCATCTTTGTAAGTGAAAATACGATCATATTTTTTTATTATTATTTTAGAATTTTGCAAATTGTACGAAAACACATAGTAAAAAAGTCGTAAACTCGATTTAACAGGAACTATTCGACCAATTTTGTTCACATTTTATATTTTCCCATACAAAATTACATTCTTTAAACTGATGTAAAAATCTGTATACATTACAATTCAAAACGTTTTCGACTGTTTTATTTAATGAAATAATAATAATAAAATGATTACTGAAGAAAAAATTCGCAGGGAATAATTTTTTAGATAAACGAATTTTATAATTGAATGCAAAAGTTCAGTTCGCTTGAAAAATTTTGGAGACATGGCAAAGAATATAATTAATTTTAAAGGTTCCTAACTTCCGTGTCTGATTTCATAATTCAACCTTTTCAAAACCAGTTCTTTATTTTCCAATAAAAAGGCAAATTACGACATTAATAGATCAAATAAAGTAAAAAATAGCAATATTCTGTCGAATTAAATTAAAAAATCTATTTAGACAATTAGTGGAACTGGGATATATGTGTCCCACTGGGTTTTTTAGACGGGACACATATGTCCTAGCGGTGTTACCGTCTGTTGGACATATGTCACAGTGGGGCCGAAAGGATTAGAATATCGTCTACAATAATTAGAATTTTTGAGGTCACACTCGAGAACCATTAAATTTGAGTGTTAATACGTGAAAATCCAATCTTTTTTTTCTTCTTCTGCACACTGTACAATTTTAACTAAAAGTCCTTATGGTTTTAAATGAAAAGGATTATAAGGAAAAGGATTTTTTTTGCTAGAGAAAGATAATTTTTTTTTCGCGTTAGATTAGCTTCTGTTTGTTTACGAAGATAGCGAAATGTTATTTTTGTGAAAGGACAAAAGAGTTTCTATTATTCTTTGAAACGTTTAGCATTGTCTTTTAACTATTACGAAGGTTAAGTGTAATAATCTATCAGAATGTCTTGTTTATCTCTTCTGCGTTAAATTTTTTCCTTATACTATTAAGCTTTATCATTTTTAAATATATTTCTACTAAATATTTAGGCAGCAGCGCAAAATTTTCTTGAAATGATAAGATATCAGTGTGTTTTCGATAAGTTTGGTTACTTCCTAGTTAGAAATGAAACTATTATTCAAACTATTTTTTCTATACTTTGACACGAACTCTTGTGTTCTAACTTTAAAAAACATTGACTGAGAAGTAAACCTTTTTTCGGTTTGTATTTTTTTTTAAAGTATTCTATTTAATATTTATGCTATATATTTATTTATCTATTTCGATTTTATAGATCCGATTTTATTTCCATTCTTTTTTTTAAATTACGAGTTGGTAATTTTTTGCTAATTTTAAATTCGCGCCGCTCAACATCTTTGAGAGAGTTCTGCAAAAAAAAAAAAAAAAAAAAAATTTTTTTTTTAAATNAAAAATTTTTTTTCCTAAGCGTATTGAAAAAAATATCAAATTTAAAAGCTGTTAAAAATATTTGAAGTTTTAAATCCTTTGTTTTTTTAATAAATCAATATTATAGAAATATTTTCAACTTTCCAATAAGAAAAATTATTTATAGTATTTGTTTAATGTGTGGTATAAATGAAATCTTTATTTTTTAAGTAATCTTTGTACTACATATGTTTTAGACATGTTTTAGTTGAAAAAAAAAAATGAAATTTTGAAAAATTAAAGTTTTTTTAACGCTTTGAACTAGTATCTTTACATTTTGAGATTTTAATGTTGAAGTTTCATCATTCTTTTTAATTTATTTTATAACCATCGTTGAATAGCCGATCAAATTTTGAGAGCTTTCTTCTTATAGTAGTTTTAAAAACAGTTCTTGTGTTAGTCACATGTTTTTTTTTTTTTTTTTCCTTAAATATTTTTTCAATTTAACCTGCAATTATTATAGTTAAAATTTTGGAAAATGTCTTCATGCTTTTTTTTAGGCGGAGGAAGTTTTATTTCTGCTTANAAAAAAAAAAAAAAAAAAAAAAAAAAAAAAAAAAAAAAAAAAAAAAAAAAAAAAAAAAAAAAAAAAAAAAAAAAAAAAAAAAAAAAACGAAAGAAAGGAAAAAAAAAACTTTTTTTAAAAAATTTTATTATTAACAATTTTTTTTTCCTAAGCGTATTGAAAAAAATATCAAATTTAAAAGCTGTTAAAAATATTTGAAGTTTTTCATCCTTTGTTTTTTTAATAAATCAATATTATAGAAATATTTTCAACTTTCCAATAAGAAAAATTATTTATAGTATTTGTTTAATGTGTGGTATAAATGAAATCTTTATTTTTTAAGTAATCTTTGTACTACATATGTTTTAGACATGTTTTAGTTGAAAAAAAAAAATGAAATTTTGAAAAATTAAAGTTTTTTTAACGCTTTGAACTAGTATCTTTACATTTTGAGATTTTAATGTTGAAGTTTCATCATTCTTTTTAATTTATTTTATAACCATCGTTGAATAGCCGATCAAATTTTGAGAGCTTTCTTCTTATAGTAGTTTTAAAAACAGTTCTTGTGTTAGTCACATGTTTTTTTTTTTTTTTTCCTAAATATTTTGCTTGAAAAGCAGGGATTTTCCAACTGAACTGCACACTGATTTTTCGAAGATCGAATTTTGCCTCCACGCCGCAGGTTTCGCTCTCCTAGCCTAAGTCATTTCAATGATGATATAAACTATGCAAAGTAGGATTAGTTTTTTTTACAATTAAAAATAATTTTGAGATGACACAAAGTTAATGATTAATATTATTTATAGGATTTTCTACACCTATAAAAATATATAGTTGGGGAAAATAGGAATTCAACTTAAGAAAATGTAATAAACGTTCCGTTGAGTGCGTGCGAATCATTAAATATTTTCTGTTACTGTGCCGACTGTTCGTTTTTTTTTTCTTTCTTTTTTCCCCCCACCGATTTGACAATGTTTTTTTCTCTACAATTTGCATCCTTATTCATTTGCTTATAAACTTTTATTTTTCCCATTTTCATTAGATTTTGTAATTTAGTACAATAATTAGAATGTGAATTGCCAATAACAATTTCAATATCATTTCTGAGTTTTTCCTCATTTATTTATTTATTTTTGTTCATTACATTTCGATGAAACTAAAATAGTTTGATCATCTGATCACGGCTTTTAAAAATTTCTCCAAACAATTAAAAAGTTCTGCAAAGAAGCCTATTTATTTATTTATTCATTGTTGAGTTTATTTTCAATCCAGTAAACCGCCCACCCATGCGTTACTTTTTTAATAAAAATAAAAAACATTTTTTAATTATTTATGATTTTATTTTTTTAAACACATCTCTTATGTTATTTTCGAGTATTTCAATAACAAAATTTTTTTTGTTGAGTTATCCAGAGAACATTCAACCTGAAAAGTTCCTAATTATTTTTTTATTTTCGGACAATAGTTCATGGGCGTTTTCGCGCGCTCATTTTCATCCACACAAGAGTCAAATGATCTGAAGAAAAAGAGTGAATAATATCTATTCTCTTCCTCATTAAGTGCGCCCTCTACTGACGATCCTCTAAAGCTTCGGTCATAACATGAAGTATCGTTTGCGCGGAAGGAGTCACTATGGGAAATTTTTCTCTGTTGTTAAATTTAAATTTCTTATGAACTCTTTAAGTTTGGTAATGATAATACGAGTTCACAGTTTTGGAGATTAATGTTGAAACAACGTTGACGTATTCCCTGCAATTTTATAATTGTAATATAAGTGGTAAGTATTATTTTCGAAACATTAGTTTTAGAATTAAAAATTTCAATGAAAAAATATTTTCTACCTTCCGAAGCAATGTGCACTGCATGACCTGATAAGATTTTTTTTTTTTGGATTATTTATGTATTTTGCAATGCATTTTATCGTATTATTAAGGCGATTAGTAATTTTATAAATTTATTTTATTTATGTATGAAACTTAGAACTTTTAGTCCAATATTGAAATTTATTCATTTCGTAGTTAATTTCTAAAATGTTGTCAAAAATTAAAATTTTGATTGAAAATGTTTTCTGCTATTTTTCATATGAAACGTTTCCCCAAAATATTAAGAAACTATAACTTTGAAAATGTTTTTTACTTTTCAACTATTATAGCTTCCTAAAAAAAAATCAAAACTTTTTGAATATTTTTATCGCTTTTCAACTATAGGAAACGTTTCCCAAAAATAGTTGGAAAATCAAATTGTTGCTTTTCTAATAAGAAGTGTTTCCCAGATATAATTAGAATTAATAATGAGAAAAAAAATTTGTTGTATTGCGTAAAATATGAAATGTCGATTTCAGTAAAAATTAAAAAAATATAATAAATCAAAAAAATTACATTTTTGTAACTATTTTAGTAGTATATTTCATAAAATATATTATTTAATGACTTACTTAGTATATACTATTTAAGAAGGAATTTAATGCATTTTTTATCCTTGTCAACTTTTTTTTTTCCATCTACTTTTAAAGTAAACTGAAGATAACATGATAAAATAAAGATAATGTAATTGCTTTGAAAGTGACGTATTGTGATAAATATCCATATTATGTCTTTACTAAAATTAATGTTTTGATTTAGTTTGTTTTATTTATTTTGTTTTCTATTAATTGAGGGGTAAAATTATATTTTAAGGGAGAGCTTCGTTAATTTCGGATTTTTATTTTCGTGTTTGTCTTTCATTTTTTTGCCTTCGTTTTATTTTAAGCATTTAATTTTAATTCTGATTATTATAGTTATCAAATTTTTTGTTAAGCAATAATGAATCAAGATAACTTGAATTTATCGAAATGAATGGTGAAAAGTCTATGAAAGATAGTCTGCTTTCATATTGAAACAAATATTCTATAGAGTTAATCTGTTTATCTTATCTTGGTTATTGATTATAATAGATAATAATGTTGAATAAACCGGTTGAAAGATAAAGTTTATCATCGAATACTTTTTAGATTTAAATTCGCATATTTATCGATTCAATAATTATTACACATTTTATAGCTATTATTATCTGAATTGAATGCATTTGAAAAAGATTCAATTCCTTAAATTGTGTTTTTTCTAAGCTAATGTTTAAATATCAATAAAATACTAACGTTAAGTATTGAGCGATGAGTGCAGACGATATTATTTCACACGTGACTGTCTTATCTTTAAATTCTCTTATGTTTGTTCTAAGAGCAATTTATAAGATGGTTCACAGAATTTTCTATAGAAGCCATTAACTTTTATTTTAATCATTTTTATTGCATTATCATTGGTTTATATATGTTTTTCAAAGTATCAATAAAGTTTTATTCCTTCATTGTGTTATCTGGGTCTTAATTCTTAAACTTTAAATTTGTGCTTTTTCTTTTTCCTCCCTTTCAAATTAGCAATCCGCGAAGTTAAAAAGCATATTCCTTTTTTCACTTTTATTTTTATAAGCACTAAAAATTCGTTAACAATCTACTAGGTTACAGTAAAGATAAAATCAAGGATGTTGAAAATAAAATTGTTTCAATTTTAAAATTTTATTTGGGAAATTTAGGCCTTCATGGTCCATTTTGGTGATGGTTTAAATTTTTTTATGGACAATTAACTGATTTGGCAATTCCTTGACGTTCAGTTTTACATTTGTGTGTCAGGGGAAAGTGTTCGCCTCCCAATGAGTTGACCCAAGTTCAAATCCCAGCGGTGTCTGGTTGATAAGAATTCAGCCCCCTGCTCGCACCGACCGCAGTGCTGACATAAAACATCCTCAGTGGTAGAGGGATCATAAGTTAGAATATATTTGCCGTCGGGTAAACTGGGGGAGCCATTCCTCTCCATGTAACACAAATGTAGGTTTGTTCCTTCAAAAAGTTCTCCGCAAAGGCTAGTTTGTTCTTATACATATTCCTGAAGTCCCCTTGTGTTCTGGGTTAGGTTCAAAATTGGGTTAGCTGCTCAACGCCGGTTATAAAATAAAAAATTAAGAAGGGAATTCCTTTATATTTTTATTGCATCACTGTAAAGTTTTGGTACCTGACACTATAGTACTGAATTCTAAAGGTAAAATTTCATTTTTTAGATCTATTTAAGTTGACCAGATACGTTTCTTCTGGTTTTAAAACGTAGATAAACCTCTCGGGGTTAACCTTACTGCGATGATTTGCCTATTTACCTTGCTGACAAATTATGTAAAAAAAGTTGTAATTCTTTTGTTGTGGTCGCTAATAATATTTTAGGGGCATTTTTATTATTTTATTTTACATTTTAAATGTGATGTAATGACAAGTCAGTTACATTACAAGAAATTCCAAATGCTTCGTTTCCCAAATTTCGAAACGTAAAGCTTTAAGTAACAAAATTTTTCTACTACATTTCCTGTAAAAAAAAAAAAAAAAAATGCTGAAATGGCGATTTTATTGCAATTCTATTAATTAAAAAAAAAATTTATATTAACAATATTAAAATTTTACAACCGCAAGAAGGAAAAATTTTTCCATCAAAATTGTGAAACAAACAAATTGACCGAATTCAAAAGATATGTACTATTTTTAATTTATCTAGATGCCAAGGAGGAAAATTATCCAGCAATTTGTTACAAGAATATTGATATCAATTTTAAATTTGTTTACTTAAAGTTATCGCGTTCTGCTTAATGCGACAGTTTCAAGGTCAACTAATAATAGTCCTGTTCCTGTTTTTGATCAGTCTGTAAATAGCGTATATAGAAACTTTTTAAATTTTTTTTTTTTAATTTGATTTTTCCTCTTGACTTTTCCCAACGACGTATTAAATTGTCGTCATTATCCTTATAAAATAAATGTATTTAATAATTGCAATGAAATGGAGAGATGTCGTGTCTTTAACAATTGTTAAATTTTTTCCCCTATTTTGTAGACTTTTTTTCTTGGTAGAGGTAACGTGACTGTAACCTGTATAAACAGACCGAGCTGCAAAATTTTGTTTTTCTTGGGGCAAGTATTTTTAGACGGATACGTTGAAAAGGAAAATAAATAATATGAGTTATCTTGAAAACTTAAGATTTCGGTAAAAACTTTTTCGAGTAAAAAGTAAACGTTAGGGGTATATACTCCATTACCCGGCTTGGGTTGTTTCGAAGAATTTTTCTTTCTTTTGAAGCTAGAAAATCTTTTAAGTGGTCTGTAATTTGAACGACAGTTTCTTCTCTTTTACAATTACAAAACTTAAATTTCACAATTTGCAAAAACTTTGAAGAGATGAAATAAACGGAGAATTTAAATCTTTCACTGTTTCTAGTTCCAGACATGTTAGAATTTGCTAAAAATTTGAAGAGATAAAATAAACGGAGAAATTTGATCTCTCTCACAATTACTAATGCAAGGCTTAAATGCCAGGATTTACTGAAAATTTGAAGAGATAAAATAAACGGAGAAGTTTGATCTGCCACAACTACTAGTGCTAGGCTTTAATGCCAGGATTTACTGAAAATTTGAAGAGATAAAATAAACGGAGAAGTTAGATCTGCCACAACTACTAGTGCAAGGCTTTAATGCCAGGATTTACTGAAAATTTGAAGAGATAAAATGAACTAAAAAATTAGATCTGTTCAATTAGATCTTTCCAAATGTTGCGTTTCAATTTTTTTTAAAAACTTCCTTTCTTTCTATTTATTTACTTGAGTTATCATTTCTTTCTTCATATTTTTATTGATTTTGTTTTCTTTCTTTATTATTTTAAAGATACTGCACATTCATGTTTTCTAAAGATTTGTAGCTTTACATTACAAGAGTTAAAATCGAAAAGAAGCCCAACCTAAAATAAAATATGAATTTAAAAAAAAGGGGGAAATTGAGCTCAACCTTGTATTTTAAATGTCGATGAAAATTCCAATTAATTAAATTAAGTAATGTGTAGAGAAAATCGACATCTATCAAAATTTCACGATGTGGAAAAAAAAGACTTCTATCTTTTTTAGGTCTTAAATTACTAGTTAAGGTCTTAATTACTTGTTGGTCTTAAATTGCTTGGTAAATTACTTGTTTGAATAAATTTCTCTATGCATTTTTACTTTTAATACTTACTTGCATTGTTATATTTATTAAACATTTTTGTCATTATTTTATTATTATTTTGCTTATTATTTTTAATAAACTGTATTTATTAAAGCAATGATTTTTTTTATGTCATAGCATTAATACACCATGACATAAATAAAATTGTTCTGAAATTTAAATCACCCTAACAAATTTTATTGGTGTTTTGTTAAGGCACGCTATATTCCAATTAATCTACATACATGTATGTATGTAATTACGATGTTTAATTTATTTAATACTAATTAACTTCTTATTACAAGACAAAGGAAAGAAAAAGGAATTTGATCTTTGATGAAACTAGTTCCAATTTATTTTTAAAATACTTAATGAAAAATTAACAATTCGCGTTCAAATATAATCCATTTCTTTCATTTCAAAAAAATAAATAAAAACAATTGTTCCGAAACTTATGATTGTTTTTCTTTCAATTAAATTAATGTACGCTAGCACCACTTATTTCAAATTAAAAATAATGTTTAATATTACATTTAAAAGCGATGGGTAAAAAATACAGGTTTGGCAAAAAGTGGGGTTTTTTCTTCTTAAAGATGAATCTTATTTCCAATTTATTTAGTAACATGCTACTTTTTTCGCATTAAATTAATTTTAATGAAGGTTGGTTTATTTTGGTTTTTGCTCTTTATTTGTTCAATTTCTTTTTTCCGCCTTTTACTTATTATTCTTTTCGCTTGAACCATTTCATTTCTTCTTTTTCTTCTTTTTTTTTTCTTCTCTCCATCTCTTGGCGATATCATTATTACTCTAAGAATAGTACTTGAATCTTCACTCTTTTCTTTATGCTTGTTAACTTTTCTTATTATTCTTTTTTTCTTTCTTTTGTCGTTTCCTTATTGGCTTTTCAAAAAAAAAAAATTTTTTTTAAACCTTTTCCACTTTTTATTCTCGAATTGTTTTTTTTCCTTAAAATCCTTAATTAAAAAGATCGTACTATTAATTATTAATATTTTTTTTAAAAAAAAAACACGAATTTGTTAATAAATTAGATTGTTAGATGTGCATTTTCATACCTATGTTAATAACGATTTCTTTATATAAATGTAAAACTGAAGCTACTAATTATATTACTGTACAAATTCCGCTACGCTCAGCTAAAAAATGTAGCTGGTGCAAAAACTTTTTGTAAAATTTAAATTTTTAGTTAACTGGCTGTTCGAAATTTTAGAGTTTTATTGAGGCTCTGTTATTGAAACTTCACAATATTTCTTTAACTTTGTATTTTTCTTATAAATCTGCCGATGAATTTCTGTTAAAAATCTGTCAGTGTCATTTTTCAATTTTTTTTTTAAACTTCATTATTTTTCTAACGATAAGCAATTTTTATTGATTAAGAATCCCAAATTTTTTTATTTAATTAACTTGAGGCTTAAAATAAGGTTAAATAAACAAAGTAGTAGTTAAAATTTGCTTAATAGTTACGTAACAATTTAATTTATATTTAGAAAAACAATAGCATTGCAACTCCAATATTTGCTGTACAAAATTAAGCATTTTTTTTTCAATTTTTTTCATACTAAACTGTAATATTTTCTTTATTATAACTGATTATTTTCTATATAAATGATCAACATTTGCTGTTCAGAAAAATTTTTTTGCTGTTCAAAAAAAAATACTAACTTGAAATATGCAGTTGAGAATAGTCCAAGATGCTTGGACTACAATATGGGATTAAAAAAAGTATTTAACATTATTAAAAGCAGACACTAGCACTAAAATAATCGAAATCGAAAGTACTCAAAATAGTAAATATTAAATTAGCTGTAAAAAAAAGTGCTAAAACGTAGACAGTGCTAACAGTTGAGTTATTAAAAGATGAACTGAAATAGTTGATACTTAAAAATAAAAATGGTTTAAATAATTTGCACTGAAAAGCTGGCACTAAAATTGTTGGAGTTAAAAAAAATTAACAAGCTAACTAGAAGTAGTCTTTTATTACTGTTCTATTACACTGGGAAACAATTTAATTTCTGTTGCAAGGGTTTTTTTTTTTTTTTTTTTACATAAATTTTTACCTTTTTTTTAACATATTTTTTGCATATTTTGGATTCTTTCGTATCGCTGATTTCAAATCTGCAATCAGTTTAAAAACGTTATATATAGGAGGGGGTTACGTAAATGTTGCGACTAATTTCTATGAGCGTTAGGGCTCATCATCAGGATTAAAACTGCAAATGTCGTCGTACGCCGCAAGGTGCGCTTCCCCTGTTATGAACTGTTCAGAAGCAAATGAAGAACTGTTCGTAATAGGGAAACTCTTCTAGTGGCGTCTGACTGCATTTCCGAACATGGGTTCTTATGCAATCCTGAAGATGTGCTTAACTCTCGTGAAAGTTAATCGCGACATTTAATTCTCCCCTGTCGTACGCAATGTTTCTAAACTCGGCATTACTTTCGACAAAAAATAATAGACTGAAAATGTCAATTAAAAAAAATCTGCTGCTATAGAAGCAAAATTATTTTTAGATTTGAAGTCGCCAAATCCGATTTCGGCAAGATCAAGTATTTGTATAAATACGAAAAAGAAAAAAAAAAAGTGTTTCCCTGTTTTCTCTCTTCCCAAGGAAAAAATGAATAAATTTCCCCCAATTTTCATACAGAAGTCCAATTTTTTCTTTTCATGTAAGGTACACTTATTTATTTTTTATTTTTTTGCAAGACAATTTTAAATTTTTATTCAACAAAATTTTAAATATTAAATAACTACCACATGAATTAAACATGAAATTTGGTTATATTCAAACATGAAATGTGCTTAATTTGGAGGATCTCCCCTGAATTTAAATTTTCACCTGAAGATTCTTGAATAAAAATGCCCCCCTTCCCCACCTGAACCCTCAATCCATTTTTTTACTTAATTTTTTTTTAAGTGTAACAAAAGTTCTTCACTTTTAAATCCTCGATAATCTTCTTAAATTTTTTATTTTTTTACTGAGGAAAAAAGTAATTTTCCAGATCTTCAGCACTTTTCAAGAGTTTAGCTCAAAGTTTTGAACAGTTTTAATGTCTTTCGGATTAAAGTTTTCTAAGAAATATTTTTCACCGTTAGCGAAATTTATCATTAAACGATTATTGAGAAAATGTCAGGAAGGTGGATCAATACTGTTAACAGTATTGTATCGTTTTTCTTGCAGTATTTTATTCTCTGTTACTTATTTTGCTTCGTATCAACATTTATCTATGTAATGGAAAATGCATTAATTTCTCTTGTTCTTGTGTGACTATCGCAAAACTGATGACACTAATTATAGATTTTGGGAATGCTCTTAAATTTTTGTAAGTAACTAAATTATTATAGTAATGAATGATATTTGAGCAAAGCAAAAAATGGACCGAAAAAAATCTATATCGACTGAGAGGAAATAATTCATTACGTTTTATTTTAGAAATTTGAAGATTGTTCCTTTTTGTATATTGATTGAATTATGAATAATTCTTTTTTTTATTTTATTTTTTTACAACCGTCGTTGAACAGCCGAACCAATTTTATGGGTTTACGACTACTAATGCTCAAACTCCGTGGCCTTGTAATTTATAACCCAATCCAGAAGACAAGGAAACTCCTGAATCGAGTATTAGGAGAAATTTGCCTTCTTGAAGGACTTTTTGATGGAGTTAACCCGCATTTGCGTTACATGGAGAGGAAGATCGTGAGAATCTCCCATGGTTAACTTGACGGCATGGGGACTCTAACCCATGATCCGTCTACCACTGAGGATATTTCACGTCAGCAGTGTGGTCGGTGCAAGCCGGATGCGGAATTCGTATCGACTGGGATTCGAACCCTGTTCACCTCATTGGAAGGCGAACGCTCTATCCCCTGAGCCATCGGCTTATGCAGTCTTGTTTACCTTTTTCCATAAAGTTTTGAAAAATATTGAACTTTTTTTTATTATCAAGCTTCTACTCAAACCCCACCGGGCGGCAGGGCCACATCAGCCGCTGGCCCAGCCTGGCAGCAGAGAGACAGCCGCCACACATCTAGCCACTAAGACTAAAAGGTTTTCGAACCAAAAAAAAAATTCATTTTTAACAATTTAAAATACATAAATGTAATAGCATAAATGTATTAAAATCACATCAAGTTTTAAAAATTGAAACATCAGGAGTGGTTAAAGAAATCAGATGGAGGTCGCCCTAAGGCTCAAAGAGTGGGAGTATTTTATTTGTACTGAGTTCTTTGTATTCTATTTTTCGCCCACTGCATCGAAGGACATTTATTATGCAAAGCTCCGTGGTTTGTATTGTATTTTAGGCGAAATCTTATTATAAAAGTAAATACAACTTAGTAAAAAGTTAATACATATTTTATTAACTGTTGAATAGTTGTAAAACGTTAACTAATTTTATCATAAATAAAATGATGCGTAATTGGAACAAATCCCTTTACTTTACAATGCGAAAACTTCACTTTTAGTTTTAAGTCTTTAAATTTGATTAAAAATGAAAATTAAACCTTAATAATACCAGAGAACAATATTCTAAAGGGATGATAAATTACAGGCAAATACTATTAAATAAGGTTCAATAGTTTATACGTAAATACCATTATGCTTATTATTCGTCATTTACCGTAGTGAATACATTTTCATGTTAAAATGTATGCTTTTTGAAAATCTGCTTTTTTTTTATGTTTTAAGATATATTTGAAACGTATGTCGTGAATAAATTTAAAAATTCTTGTGTTTATACGATTTTAACACAGTGTAGTGCTCATTTCAAAAAACGTATATCTTTCTATATAGTGTTAAATCGTGCTTTTGATATTGTGAAATACCAAAAGCTCAATGAAGCGTCGTTGACAAATACGACCAAAATGGCGTTTGATTTACAAGCTAATAGAATGAATTATTCCTTTTAAAAATAATAGAATACCGACTCAACTTTTCATGTCTTTTTGTCTTCCAACCAACAGAGCAGTTAGCTGCCAGCTTTTTAAAACTGCTGTCTATTGTACGATAGTTTTTACTGCTCTTAGAATAAAAGTGTTATGATAATTTTGGTCTGCAACTGTCGCCATTTTTAGAACTTTTTTGCGGGATTGGATTTTAATACTTAAATATCATAATTATACATAAATGAATTATACGAATTTATGTAAAGGTAAGTTCATTCTGTTTATTTAGTTTTTAGACATCTGTTCCCTGTTATTGCCACCTTGTTAAGCAAGTTAAGAGCCACCTTGCGTTTTCGAATAAATTTTTAATTTGTATTTTCTTGATATTATTTTGTACTTAACAAATTTTTGATAATATAGTTTCATAGTTCCAAAAAAGGTAGAAAATAAAGAGGTCATTATTTTGAATAAGGAGAAATAGCGTTTAATAATTTTTCGAACCTCTGTAAATTTTTTCTCAATTTTAATGCAATAAACTGATATAATATAAAACTACACGTTTCTCAGTTTTTAGATTTTTTTTTCTCAATATTTTATTTCATTGCAATCTAAACTGAGAAAAATCGATTTGAATGATGCTGAAAAATTCTTTTAACTTTATTTGCATGCAAACAAAGATACTTATGAAAAATCTAAAAACAGGTAACTGCTTAATATTTAGCTGATTATCAAAATTTGTTGATTGCGAAATTGAATCCGCATAATTTTGTCAGAAAAAATGAATAGAAAATCTGAAATACTGCCCGCTTTATATTTCAAATTGTGATTGGGTCAATTAATAAAAAAATTTCCGTAAAAAAAGTATTTCTAAATTCTTTTTTATTATAAGCACATTTTTTTACATTTGTACATTTATTTCTTATGTTTTTGTACTTTTTTTTATTTTTAAATACATATAATTTTTGAACTACTCATGTCTTGAACATATTTTTATTTTTAAAAACATTTTTCAAAAAAATATTCAGCAAGACAAAACATTTAAATATTTTGACATTCTAATTCGTATTTTAAAGTTTTAATACCCTATTTTTTTGTCATGTAATAAAATCTTGAAAGTAGTTATTAATTTGACGGGCAATTAAAAATATTTTTTTCAGAAATTAAATAGTTTTTTTTTATAATTTTCTATTTAGAGGATAGGGGGCAGCACATAATCCTTTCGAGGACTACAGGTTATGCACTTCTTATCTTAAGCTTTATTATATCCATCACCAAAGCAAAGTAAAACAATCACCAAGTTCTAAAAAACGCGTACATTTTTGCTTTGTCATTAATTTTATTAAAAAAAATTATTTTTTTTATTCGAAAGGCCTTATTTTCTAAAGGCATTAAACTCGACAAATATTTGCACTTGCTATCACTCGATACTTTCAACTCCCCATTCGAGTTGAGCTTTATTCAACAAGTCAGTGATATATGGTGATAATTACATCCTAACATAACATTTTCGGGATTCGAAAAAAGTTGATTCATTATTCAGGTATCATGAAGGAAAATAAATTAAATTAGTATTGCATCATATTTTATCCTCTGTCCAAACTTCGTGAATTTATCTGCAAATCATATATAAAAATAGTGTATCAGCATGATTCATTAGTATTCTGTCAAAAAGATTAGTTAAACATTAGTCACCTATTATCCTGTGATTCGAATTATTTTTACTCGATACATATTCCTTTCGTAAATTATGAATCGTTATGAAACCTTGAAATGTAATAATTCCTTCTTATTTTTTGGTGGTTCTTTATTTATTGCTGTCTTTTCTGTCATACGATGCATTATTAATTAAATAGTTATAACATTTATTTTTATTATAATAACCGTCTTATCCCTGTTACACAGCCATAAAGCATTGTATTAAACTTTTTCATGTTTTTGTGTTTGTTTCCCCTTTTATTTTTGTATTCGACTTGATTCATAAATTCATTTACTTCATTCGGTACATTTTGCAATGCTCGAAATTAGCTGTGGTTCATTGGCCCAGGACTCGGGCCTCTAGAAATAAATTTCGACCCTATTTTGAGTTTACGATTACGAATGTTTAACTCCGTAGCCTTGTAATTTTGAACCCAACCCAGAAGATTAGGGAACTACTAGATCAAGCGTGGAGCGAAATTAGCTTTCGTGGAGGACTTTTTGATGAACTAACCCGTATTTGCGTTAAATGGAAAGGAAAACCACGAAAACCTCCAACAGTGAGCTTTACGGCAAAGGGACTCTAACCCAGGATCCGTCTACCACTAAGAATATTTTACGACAGAACTGTAGTGGGTGCGAGCCGAGTCCGGAATTCTAATCGACCAGACATCGCTGGGATTCGAACCCGGTTCACCTCATTGGGAAGCAAACGCTCTATCCTCTGAGCCACCCCGTCTAAGAGGAAGATATGGGAACAAGCCTTTGCATGATTATATGATCCATGTTTATCATAACTAGAGATAAACGCTTTGCTTAGTTATTCGTTCTTATCACAAACATTATCTAAATTTTTCCTCGTCATCGTGTATATTAAGAGTCATTTTAATTGGCCGTTTGTCACATATATTGTTAAACCTCATAAAAAAATTCAATCCGTAAGATTTTAGACCTATTGGATCCGTCTTAGACCTACTCATACTGAACAAGCAAAATTTATATAATAATAATAATCACATATTGGAAAAAAGACGAAAAAATATTTATTGAATTAATTTAAACATATAATATGGTAGTTCATTTTATATTCTAATAACCTTGAGGTTAATGTTTTTTCTTTCTTTTTATTTTAGGTAAGTCATGCCATTTGTATTTTTATGAGCCGAGTAGGTAATGTATATTCAATATTTACATTTAACGTTTTATCTCTTGCTGTTCAAATCTCCTTTTGATATTTATAAAATTCTTCTTGCATTTTTCTCTAAGTCTTATGATAATAGTCATTGGTATTATATGTGATTCAACATATTGAAGTCACCTGATGTAGTGTGACTAATCATTTGTGTAATTTATGAAAAAGAATTTATATAAAGATCTTTGTATTGTTATGAATTGAATTTTAAAAAAAACCAGGGTTCGTTGATTTAATTCGAATGATTTTTCTTTTTTTTAAAAAAAAAAACTATTGATTTTTAAATTTAAAGAACCTTTTAATATTTTTAGGTTTAACTTATTCACTTAAAATTATTTTAAAATATTTACGTTTGCAACTGACCTTGACTCTTATAAAATAGTTAGTAAATCTAAAATTTTTGTTTGAGCTTCATTTTTAACTAATCAGAATTCTTTAAGTTTCATTCTTAAAATATAAGAAAAATAAAGCATTTTATAAATTTTTTCATCCTTAAACGTTCCTCTCAACTCCAATATATTCTATAAGATAAAACCAGACGATAAGAATTTATTTAAAAGTGAAGCGAAATTTAATTAAGGACTTCCTGAAGCTCTCGCTTTTATCTAACTCTCCACATTAATTTTCTTATTCTTGACTCCAGTTTTTTTTTCTTCCAAGTAATTGGGAACCTTCTCTTTTCTTGACTCACAGAATGAATGCACTTGAAACATTGTTGTCTTTATCTACACCCTCCAAATCCTTAAAAGCTTCTTTTCAAACAAAGAAAAAATAAAAATGGTGATGACCTTTTCTCTTAGGCTATCGGCACGCGCGTTATTAAAAGAGCGATGAAAAGTACAGTCAGTTCTGATCATGAATTGATGCCAGTTATTAGTGAAATCATATTGTTTGTCTTATAAAATTTTCCTTTAAAGGAATTGTTGATTTCAGTCAGTTTGACCGTTATGCTGTTGACCGGTTTTCCTTTAAACAATATTAAATCTTCTTTTGAGTACTTAATTTCAGAAAGTTTCCACTATTTTGTAACCAGCTACTGTTTTTTTCGATATTAAATTTTCTTTCTAAAATCTGACCAATTTATAGCCTGTTTTTTTTTTGTTTTTTTTTTGTTTTAAAGAAATGTTTTATTTTTTGAGAAATTTCGTATGTTTGATTTCAGTATGTTTTAACCATAATGAAACCAGGGATGCAGAGTATGATCAATATTTTCATATTTTAGTTTGAAATTTCCCCTAAAATTATGTGCTGTTTTTAGTAACAATAACTTTACTAAAGTTTAAAAATTAAAGTTTATACTTTGTTTAAATGTTTTGGATAATATATTTTTAACAATCGAAACAAATTCATTTGATATCACAGTATTTATAAAAAAAATAGCATGTGTAAATAAAAATAATAAAAATTAAATTATGCGGAAATAGTTATAATTTATGAAACTAAATTTAAGGTCCCACTTATAAAATTCAATCTAATAAAAATTGACATTTAAAATTTGTTACAGCAAAAAAGAAATTTACTGCGACTATTTTTTTAAATTTTTTTTATTTATTTATTTATATTCTTAACGTTTACTATTTTTTTTTAATTTGTGGAAAAGATACGTCATTGTTTACGTCAAGTTAATGTGTTGTTTTTATGAAAATTTGACCAAGCATATCATAATCATTTTTTCTTTCTTTCTGATTATGGTGAATTTATACTGCCTAGACTTAAAATATTCTTGTATTACGTAATTATATTTTCGTAAATATTAACGATATTTCTTAATGTCTTATCTCAACTGGAATTAAACACCCAGCTTTTTCTTTTCGTATGTGGCAATTAAATAACACAAAACAAAAAAAAATATTTAAGTCATGCGATATGACTTTACACCTGCTTGTTAGCTTAATACCTTACATTCAAACGTAGCTCATTTAGCAACATGACTCCACTTAATATTTTTCATATGCGGAACTGCCAAGATGGCTCCATATTTGTGTAAAAATCACGTGACTTCGTACAATTGTGTGCTTGGTCGTAGCGGTATTTACATTTAAAAAAAAAAATATCAGTTTCATTTTAGAAAATTCGTTTTCCAATATTTCCATGATATCTTTTGACGTCAAAAGTTCATTCAATGTGAGGATTGTACTTCTCTTGTATTTATTTATTGCTTAAATTTTTATACACAATGTACATTCTGATAAATGGAACTCTCTACGGATCACGACATTGCAATGGATGCATTAATGACAGACGATTTAAATATGGCTGCTTAAGAAGAATGTTATCGATTTCGGATATCTCTTGGTAATTTTTTTAATCTTATTTTTAATCGTCTGCTTCCTATTTCTGTTATCAGTTTCTGGATCTCCTAAATTTTGCTTTATTGGCAACGCATTATCTTTTTTATATGATGATTAAAATGTAGAATGATGATTGAGCTATGTTTATTCCATGATGGTGTTTGCACTTTTTCAACATCTTACACGTTTTCTACGCGTGTCTTAACATCAGCAAAAAGATTTTCCATTGTATATTAACTATTTATTTTTCTATTTCTTTTAGTTTTATTTTTCATACTAAATTCATATTTAATTTTAATTAATTGAAGTTTTATATATACATCGAAATTTACGATTTTTATTTCATCAAAATATGTTATTTAGTAGAGGGTAATTAAATACTGTGCTCGTGTTCTGAAAACGTTTCCGACCGTTGAAAAAACTATTCTCGTAAAAAAAATTATTAAATTAAGAAATATCTATAAATCAATTCGAAATAAAATTGCTTTCAAATTTGCATTTCCCTTAATAGTTTTGATATGTTTGTTTAAAAAATTTTGATGTGTTTGTTAAATGCTAGTTTGTAAATTACCGGTATACGTATATGTGACAACAGATTTGATAATGTTTTATTGCTAGAAAAAATAGTTGCAGTATTTTTTTTTTTAATGTTTAAAATTTAAAAGTGAAAAAAATATTTGAGCCGATGTCTGTGTTAATATTTTTCTGTAGACTTTTATATTAAAATGTCAATTTAAATTTAGAAAAAACTTTTTTATGTGTATGTTTAGTTGATATTTTCTAAAAGTGGACGAATTTTCCAGTTATTAATCTAAGAGCTTTTGTTTGGTATAGTTGGTTACGATTAAGAAAACCATTTTTGGATATTAATTGTTTAAATAAAAATTCAACGTAATTATAACATTTCTTCTGGCAAATATGAATCATTCTTCGCCTCTATGACAACATGTTGAATAACTTAAGAATGTTATCCTAAGATATATTTTATAAAAAATGTTTTGTTTATTATTATTTTTTTCAACTCTATTCCTAAATATATTATTCCCACGATCAAAACCGTAATACAGGTTAGTAAGGGTTACATTTTTTCTTCATCAATCACAATCCGTAAATAAGATATTAGATTTAATGTTTATTTTCTTGAATAAATAATATCAAATCTAAAGTGAGGTAAACTCGTATAACTGCATTGCGAATCCGCAAACCTGCTTCAATTTCTCATTTAGTTTTTTTTGTACCCGAGGCAAATTATTTGCGCAACAGCCCACGCAATTTATTACCATTTCTGGGTTATCTTGGAATTTAATTTCACCTTGGTTGGGGTGATCACGCGAGGCCTTGGCACAACTAATGAAAAAAAAAAAAAAATTTCCAACAGCATTTGTAATGACCATCAATATTTTTCTTAATGGTTTTTACCTCAAATCTTAATTCTTCGATCATGCTAATACTCCGAAGAGGGAATAATTTGCAGAGAATTATACCCTTCTAGGTGTTAAGCCTAACCTTTGTGACACTATATTTGTTTGAATATAAGTATCACAGAGTTAAAATACATTATTAATAGCAATTGTGGTAGTACTTCCGCTTTGACGTGAATATGTAATGAGTTATATTTACTACCCTTAAGGATGGTTATAAATTAATTTTTCTGGGTAGAATTCGTTACGCTAAGATTTAGAATAACGATCTCTGAAATTTGACTTGCGCATTAAATTAATTATAATATCATTCTTTCATATGAAACCTTAAATAACTTAAGACTAGGACTGGGCGATATTAGAAATTATATATCGTGATATATCGTCAGTTTTGCATCGCGATATAGCGATGTATCGCGATATAGTATTTTTGAATTTCATTTACTTTAAGGCACAGAAAGTCAGATTTCTATCAAGACTTCATACGCATATTGATTTAAATCAATTTATAAATTTGAAAATATATATGTTTTGCTAAAGAAAGATATTAAATAAATTGACTAAGATGTACAAATCTTACTTAAAATATTTATTGAAAAAATGTGTGTAGATACAGAATGAAATATTTGCACTTCTTTNAAAAAGATGAAAACCAAACTACACTTAGAAAATTTTTCATTTTTGCAATAAAAGTTAAAGTTAAATTTGAAAAAAAGCTGTAGAAAAATTTCTTCAAGGATCCTGAGATCAAAAGTTTTGGCTACAGAAGGAAAGCCCCAAATATTTCTTAAGAATAATTTATTTAAAATTTTATAGAATGAATTAAATGTAAATTTTATTTTATCCAAAGTTATATTTTATTCGTTTTTTTTTTTTTATCTTACATTTAAATTGCAAGTAAAAACATATTTTGTTGACTAGGGGAGGCAGGAGACATAAATTGCCTAAGTTATGCTGACGCAATAATTGAGAAGCCTCACCACCCTATTTCGCTCTTGAATATGTTTTATGGTGGTCTCACTGGTTCTAATATATTTATAGCATTGTACCAAAGATTCCATTTCTGTCGTTAAATCCGGAATCTCGTTAAATGCGGGTTCGTTATACGGGGATACCTCTGAATAAAAATCTTTCCATCTTTTAAAGCAATTTTTTGATTTTTTTAACACTTCAACTAAAAACAAATAATTAAAATGCTAATAAACAGCTAACTGTTTTGCTTGCCTTTCTCACACTTTTTTTCTTTATTGTTTTCATTCTCGTCACCTACTCTTTAACTTACGCATTCTCTTGAAATAATGCCCTTGAATTTCGCTTTATAAGTGCCTATCTACCCTTTCACGTGGTAAGAGTGGGAGAACTAGCTTTTGAATAAACTTGAGGTTTGAGTGAGCAAATGATTCCTTTCAATAATTATAGGTAGGCGACCAGCCACAGAAAATCGCCAACCGTTGCCAAAAACGACAACAAATGTTTTCAACTTCTCTTAACTTATTATTAATAGTCTTTTAATTTGGTCATTTATGCATGAAAAAAGTAAACTATTAAATAATATAAAGATTTATATCTAGCAATTTATTGATGTTATAATTGCTGCAACGGATAGTATACATAAAATTCATATCTCACTGTTGAAAACAAAAAGGAAGAATATAAAATATTTTTACGAAGTTTGTAAATAATATTGCTTACTTATTAAGAAATAATGTCTCTGTAATTTTTAAAGTAGTGTTTTTCGTATATAACGTAATGTCCCTGTAAAATTTTAAAAATATTTTCTAAAAATTATGTTTTTTAGTTTGAAAAGAAAAAAAACTCTAAACGCATGTAGAATTTTTTTCTGCAATTTAAATGCTTATATGAATGAATCCACATACAAATTCTTGTACTATCTTTCCTAAACGTATTATTCAAAAAAAAAAAAAAAATAATAATAATAATAATAATAATTAACTATTGCATATTGATAAAATGTTTTTATTTTTTTAAAAAATGATTTATTTAAAATGTTCTAAGCATACATTATACATAATTTATTTTTAACTGAAAGGTTGATATTTTTAAGAAAAGCAAACTGTATAGCAACTACAATGCCGAATAGTTTTAAAAAAATCTTACGAAAAAAGAAACTATCAACAAGAAAAAAATGTATTCGTAAAATTAATTAATGAGTACTTAGTATTATTAGTAAATTTCTTCATAAATTTATGATTTGTGAATGAATTTCGCAACACTCCATCATTTAATACTTTTTTAAAAATTTAAATTTCGATAATTTTAAATTTCCTTACTTAAATTTATTTGAGCAACCTTCTATTTCCTTCATATGTGTTTTAAACATACTGTATCAATTCATCACATAATATTCCAAGTTTTTTTTAGCAATGTACAAATTTACTAAGCCTTGTTTTAGTGCTGTGAGCATTACACCATTTCAACTCACACGTTTCGATTGTTTTAAACCAATTTATAGTCAATTTATCGAAGCGCCATAAATTTTCTAGCTGGGTGCCCTTCTAGTAAGATTCAGTTTATTGCTCTCTTACGAAAATCTTCTAAATATTTTGAAATGTTGACTTAAACATCCCGTCCTTTCCGGAACAATAATTCCATATATCTGCCACGGTCGCTGAAAAGATCAGTCGCCTAGAACGGCGAAAAGTGACTGAAAACTGGTTCTTTTCTCGCTGCCTTTATGGATCTTTTTTCTAATTCATTTCGCTTTGAATGATAGATTTATCTGTCGTGTCATTTGATGTTGGTAGTTAACTTCTGTTTTGATTTCAGTGTTTTATTCTGATTTTATGTTGCATTATGCAAAATAGATCAATTCATCAGCCTACCTTTCTTTCAATTATTGAATTCTTTACTTGTGTGCTGTAATTGGTGTTTATTCTGGAATTAAGAGTAGGAAGTGAATGAAGAAAATGGTGCTTAATTTGATACCTTATTAAATAATTACTTCGTTTCCAGTGACATTTACGTTTTTAGTTTATTCTAATAACTAGTGGATGATATGACATATGAAATAGACAGAGTAGACGATATGACAGATGATATAGTGGACATTTTGATTATAGTAAAGCAGACGATTTGATAAAATATATTATATTGCAGACGATTTAATAAAATATATTTTAAAGCAAACGATATAATAAATATTATACGAATGTGGCAGACAACTTTTGGACTGTTTTAGAATTTAAAAAAAATTAACAAGTGAAATGAATGCAATCTTTAATACAGTAGATGAAATTATTTCATAATTTAAATTTATTTTGAAAGTAAAGTTTTACAAATTACAATGAAAGGTGAAATAGCTAAAGTTGAAATGCATCTTATAATGCTTCATGTCGGAATATCTCGTATAAAGTAAGTGAAAACTGTATTTCTTACATTTATTTCATACTTTATTATTATTTTTTTTAAAAAAAAGAAAGACATTTTTCCACTTTGTTTTTATTTAAATATTTATTTTTGCTTTATTTTGTAAAATTATAATGTTTAATTCATAAAGATATTTAATTACTGTTATCGAAATTATGAATATTACCGCAAACAAACTAATAGCCTTGGGGGTAAACATATATCTGTAAATGGCGATTATCATCGTAAACCTACCGGTCAAGGCAGAAATTAATCACCTTACCTTTTGAGTATGAATTATTTTTTTGTTAATGTTGCCTAACAAGATAAAAAAATGATTAACTTATTATTGTCAGATTACTAGTTATTTGAATGAAATTGAATTTTGATTTTTCCCCCTTGTTAACAACTTGATGGATTGTAAAATTACTATGAAATGAAAATCAGTTTGCAAAGCAGGGTCGTATGTTTAATTATTAATTTCCAATGACTCAATAATTCAAAGCCAGTTAATAGATTTTTCTCATTGCTGTATAGATTCTTGCGTAAAATGTGTGTTGAGACTATTATAAATATTAATTAGTATTTGTAATAGCTTCAGGAGACGTGAAATAGTAAACTTTCTTCCTGGCTGTGATTTTTCTTAAATCTTTTTCCTGTTGTGTTTTTATTGATGCCGCCAAGCTGCCGCTGGTTGGTTCCGGTACTGACTTCCATTTCCGTATTTTAGGTTAATGTTATTTTTAATTTTTTTCTTCTTCATATTTTAGCAAACCATTAACCATTAGTCTTTCCATCTGTTTATTTATATAAATTATTCTTGATAGCATGAAAAAGAACATTGTAAAATAAAACCAAACATTTTTTTAGAAATGCTGCATTTTTTAGGTAATTTATTTAATGTGATTTAAATGGCTAGCGTATAATAGATGTTTATTTAAAAAAATATACAACAAGTTATTTTTCTGTTTTATTATAAAAAATTGAATTATAATTAATGTGTTTTATGGTAATATGTTGGTGTGTTTTGTTTATTAATTTTTACAATTTTTAAAATTATTTAATACTAATTAATGCCAATAATAATGTCGATTGCGTTTGAAAAAAGGATTTAAACAATATTGTTTTATTTTAGCATTATTTTAGCATTATACAAATTTTTTTTATTCATATTTAGTAATTAGCATTTAGTGTTAATTACGCAGAATAGTTTAATAAGAGAAATTTTTTCACATGATTTAAAGTGACATTTGTAACTTTTTTTTGTATCTGAATTATATATTTATGAACGTATAATTTATGTATGTATATATATTTCCAACAAAAGTGTAAATTAAATCTCTAAAAATATTTTAAGTTAATGAAAAGTTAATCGAATACTTTTCTACAATAAAGCGGAGAAAATCTATAAACGTTTAATAAGCTTCATTGAAAGAACTATTTTAAAGTTAAATAATATAAACTGACTTAATGGAAAAAATATCGTGTTAAATTGTTCTAAATTTTCGAAAGTTAAAATGCATCTTTTTTAACATTATTGAAAGCCCAATTTTAAATGTAATAAAAAATTTTTATAATGTTCTGTATTTAATAACAATTATAAAAGAATCGTATAATATTCTTACATGCAAGTTACAATTATGAAAGAAATTTATGAATATGAAAAAAATTTATCTGCGTACTTTAATTTAATATAATTATAAATACAAACCTTACGCGTAAATTACACCCCCCCCCGAAAAGTTATGCTCAATAGAAGCAGATACACAGATACATTTTTTTAAAATTATTTTGAACCTACGTTTACAAATCTGCTTACTTGAAATTAATAATAATAATTATAAAACTTCAATATAATATTATTAATAATATAAAATAATATTAATATGTCGATAATATAAATATAATATTAATAATATTATATAATATTACTAATATATCGTTTCACAGATTTTTTTTCTGTAACTTATTTATTAGTTCTAGCAACCATGCTGCAAAAATGTTAATATTACATCATTATCTATTGCGTAATTCGTTCATTATTTTTTGCTATCTCCCTACGTGTAAAAAATTACGTATATCGGGAGCAATTAAATAATTACGCCGACAAATTAGTTTAATTGCAATTCATACATATGTATTCCGATTAATTTAAATGATTGTGAAACAATAGCTATATATTCACAGGTATAAAAAAAATTTAAAAGTCGCCCGCTTCGAGTATTATTGTCTCTTTAATCTCCCCCATTATTACCTATTCTCATATTGACAGCTGGTTTTCATGGCCTTGAAGGATCGGAAAAACCCTGGTACCGAGGATAGTTTGAAATGGATTTTTATCTGCCGAGTTCTTACTGGGAATTAAGATTTTGCCGATAAAGAACTCGCCATGAAGTTTTAATACGTCCGCTGCCATTGGTAACAGGTTTATTTGTTTAAGTAACAGATTGCACCTCTTGGAACAATAGTGTCGGAAGCGCTGATCAGTTATTAGCAATCAATTGTTCTAGAACCCTTTTTTGATCCCTATTTCATATGATGTATTAGGCGGGAAGGTCAGGGCAACTTACTCTATCATTTATCTAAGGAATTACTCTGAATTATTTATGTCGTATTATAGGGTTAACTGTTACCCTGTTATGCCATGTTCCTGTTATGCGGAGAATTGTTGATACTGTGCGGTCAACGATGGGAATAATGCGAAGGAGGAGGTATATGTTTCAAATAAGTATATGTTTGGACAGTGCAGACACACTTACCGGGTCAAATGAGTCCCATCTATTAATCAATTAGTGTTGCAAACAGTTAGGTAAAATTTTAATCGTATTTTTAATAGTTTTCATTTACTTTTCACGAATAAACTGATGATAGATGTTTGCTGCCAGATAATTTAATTTTGAGATATATAAATCCTCCATTAATTTTTGCTCTCACAATTATGCAATCAACAGTTTTCGATTGATAGTTAAGTAATATACAGTTGCCTGTTTTTTTAGATTTCTGGTAAGTACCTTTGTTTTCAAGTAACATTAAGGCTGTTTTTGAAAATAAAATGATGCTTTTTTGTGAATAATATATAATTTTCATAACTGCTGTGAGTTTGCAACTGTTGCTCATGACTCTTAGGCAAAGTTTAGTCTATCTAAAGCCAGTGATGTCTACGATTATTCTAAATTGCGCAAAATGTTAATATAAAGAGAAGCCCCAGTTTTGTAAAAATTAAAAGCGTTTGTGGTCTAATTTTTCAATGTTTAAAAACTTCATCCAATGATACATTACTTGGGCTCAAAAATATTTGCAAAAACTGAGAAAAAGGCAGTGATTTTGATAATTTTCATCCAGGTTGAAAAATGTCGCCAAATGGGTAATTTTTAGAAAAAGTTTAATAACATACAAAATATTTATTTGTCTGTTCTAAAGCCCAGATAACTGTTGTGAGTTTGCAACCATTATCGTGACTGTTTGGTTAAATTTAGCCTATCTCGAACCGCGCCCTCTATGCTAGGTTCGAAAATGGTGAAAATCGTCAAATGGAAGAAAAGTTCGTTTCTTGAAAATGACTCACAAAAATGACGATTTAAAATAAAGATTAATAACTATAAATATAGTTATTATCCCTTCCTAAGGCCTAGATAACTCATTAAGGCAATCAAGGCAGAAATTAATCACCTTNAAAAAAACTACCTTATTTGTGTTGTTAATTTACGACTTCAGTGTAGTCTAATGTTCAACTCTCTAACGTTCTCTTATTTTTTAGCTGTTCTTATTTATTGATCATTAGAGTAATAAAAATCATTTTTAGTCCTGCTCGTTTTACAGTTACTGAAGATTCATACGTTTACAAAGATAACAAACAAGACTTTACATTTACGAAAGATAACAAACAATAAGAATTTCTGTCCAGTTGTAGCACTGTTCTGTTTCGGTTTGATAACCTCTGCTCTCGGGGGTCAGTCTGGGTACCTTTTTGATATGTGTCCATGCTGGGCCCAAGAAACCTGTGGTGCAACGGAGGAAGAACACAAAGACATTCAAGGTTAAATAAAGATTTTACAGATCTGATAATTTTACCTACTATTTGATCAATATAATTTAGCCTTCTTAGACAAAAACAATTTTATCCTTTATAGGGCCATTTTTTTCCCTATTAATGTTATGTTAAAAAAATACGATTGAGATTTATTTATAAAGAAATAATTTTAGCTTGTTACCTCAAAATTAATTTTTTGGTGGAATTTTCAAAATTTTACCTTACTGTTCAGAATCTGGTATAAACTTATTAATTACCAATATTATAAATTCTGTGTTTAAAACTGCAAATAAAAGAGATTTGAAATGATCAAGTTTACAAACACAAAAGGAAAACAGATCCTCTATGTTGAATAGTTTTCTTGATCCCTAGCACACCTTTACTGCTACCCACTCTTATATTTATTTAAACGAAGTCCTTCATTGGTATTTTATGTATTAGGCGGGAAGGTCAGGGCAACTTACTCTATCATTTATCTAAGGAATTACTCTGAATTATTTNCATAAATGGGAAAATAGCTTCCCATCGACGTATAAAAATTATTGAAGTTGGAAGCATATTTCCCACATCCTTATAAAGGGGGAGGATCTTATTTAAGATGTCAGGTTTAGTTACAATAGTCTAAAATATAGTGAAATTAAAATTATAATTAAATGAAATAGAAATTTATATTTATTTTAGTTGTAATTACACACTTGTTCATTACATTCATTAATAATATATTTCATGAAATTAGAGTAGGCATTTTCCCGAACTCATAGGAAATTAAATATTGGCTATAATAATTTTTAGAGTAAATAATGCAGCCGTTTCAAATTGTTGACGTGTTTATTTAGTGCATTTTGAATGTATGGAGTTTTATACTTTCACTTTAATTGGAGATCAATGCGAGATGTTTCATATTAATTTTAGTGATTAACCTCTCCTAAAAGACCCGGAATGAAGTTTGATTCCCAAGATTATTTTGACGGTAAACCCCTCTGAAACCTGACCTTTTAAACTTGTACACAGTGTTTCGTGTTTCACTTTGCATTCAATTTTACATATACTATTCTTTAAATAAATACGTTAATATTTGTTATTTATTAATATATATGCAGGTCTCGCTCTAAGCATTCGCCACCTTGCCAACTGTGATAAAATTTGATAAATAAAATTGTGTTTTGGCGAATTATTTATTCCACAGGTAAAAAATATATATATTTAATTCGATCGTCAAAATGGGTTTTTCTAAACAAATCAGTATTTTTTAATCGATTGCAGTAAATTTCAGTAGAATCGTCGCTAAACCAGTTAGAATTGGGTCCAAATAGTATAAGCCTGAAACAAACTACCATAAAATAGTTTTCTGTGGGAAACAAATTAATCATAAAAAATGAAGATTTGCATTTGGCGTGGACTTTCGAAAATTGGATAATACTTTTGATATTAAGCTAATTTACTGGCTAATAATTTGAAATCTTTAGCTCGGGCTCTGTATATGGTATTAGATAAACATAATACAAACATGTATATAATATTCTTTTGGTGATAGTAATGTCTAGTGGTAGCTGCGAAGCAAAGGAAAACGAAGCCAAGCGTTTCTTTTCGGCATACTCCCCTCTCAGATTGGGTTAAAATAGTTGGATGAATTATTTAATTTTGAATTAATTATTTAAATCGTTTGTAGAGAGAATTTTAAATGTGGTTTGTTCTAAACTGAAAATTAGAGATATCATTTACCTGTAGCCGTAAGCGTACTCTCGCTCTTTAGTTATTACCCCTTATTTTGGATTTTACGGCGTCCGCACCTTTCAACTGTGTTCTAGAGTAAACACAGTGCGCATGCGTTGCTATGGCGACCGCTGCTGTTAGATTATTTTTTTTTTATTATTTTTTTTATTCCTTTTTTTATTCAAGTTATTCACCTCTTAAATACATTTTTTTTCTTCATAAAATTAAGATCAAAATAGTTAATTCATTTTTTTTGGTTCAAACTTATCGTCCACTCTTTTCTTAGTCTAGTTAACTTTTTTTTCTCCTATTAATAAAATTGTTAGGTTTTAAAAAAATTATCATATTTGTTTTTCAACTGTACCCACTTCAAAATATAATTGTTGCTGAATACTTTCAACGACCTCGCCTTGAAGATGAACAAAAAGTGCCTACTCATCAATTTTAATATTTAACTCACTTAAGACACATAAAAGACGTGTGATTTCAAAGAAAATCATTCTATTTTTTCATGTAAATCGAAGTGAAACTTTCCTCTTTTAATAACGTAAACGTTTTCCTTTTAAGAATCTTGTTTTTCTAAAAACTCTTTATTTACAATACATTGATGAGGACAGAGGAAAACAATATGAAGAATAAAAAACGAATCTGCGTTAAGACTTCTTTTTTAAATTCAAATTAATTACTGCTTATTTACATCATGAAACAGCTGCTCTTAATGTTGTTTTGAATCATGTGCAGCAAAACTTCCCGAACTGGATGGATAAGGTACTATGGCTAGTTTTTTGTAAAATCGAAAGTAGGTGAAAGCTCTAAGCTGCGTTGTCCTTTTTCATGTAGGCGATTTCGAATGAGGTTACAGTTTCGTTTCTCTTTTGGAAGCTCGGAGTCGTTTTCTTTTTATGAGTTACGCCCACTTTATTGGAGTTTCTAGAATTGTTATGTGCCTAAGATGGTGATTTTTTTTTCTCTTCTCTTACCAAAAAAGAAAGTTCACTAATTCACTTTTCATGTGTGTATTTTTGTGCGATGTGTTGTTCTTCTTCAGTAAATTGATGAGAGGAGTTCGTAATATATGGTGTTTTCGGTTCGTCTTTTGGAATATAAAAACATTTTCTGTTGGATTTCGGATGGACAGTTTCTATAGTTTTCTGGATTTAGGCCAAAAAGTTTTGTTCATCAGATGTAAGTAATAAATCTGTTTTCAATTGCTTTCTAGAATTTAACTTATTGTATAACATCGTATCAAAATGAACACGCTGTGTTAAAGTTTATCAAAGGAACTTGACCCAATTGTTGAGTTATTTTTTTATTTTTTCCTGCTGAGGCAATTTCTTGTTAATTTAATTTAATTTAATTAATTTATTTATGCATTGAAAAAATATGTATTATAATAATCAATTAATTTATCAATAATTTAATTGTTAAAAAATATTCATTCAAATACAGTCGAAACTTTTTATATATTTAAATTCTATGTTACTATTTTTCTCTGCAGTTACAACAGCAATGATTATACATAACTGTTTGATTATGCATAGCTCGAAGAGTTATGCATCACTGAGAACTTTTACGCTTTTTGCAGAAGAATTTCCTTAGTAGTTGTTGAAAAACAACAAAAATTGTATATTTTCTGAAATTTAATTAAATACTGCCTAAATTTATGTAACATAATTACAAAATTTTTTTTATTTCAAACAAATTAAGTATATAAAATAATTGAAGATAAATTTTGCTAAAATTAGAAAGAATTTAACTGAAAAAGAATAAAATATGGCAATCCTTATGAGAAGAATACTTTCGTTTTTAAATTTTATTTCTTATGATTTCATTTTACTTACATTTTTGACTTCTGTGATATATAATCAGATGTGTAATTACTTACAATAATCAAATATGCAGGTTTTTAATATGTGCACGTAATGCATGTAATTCATTAAAAGATAACAGGCTGGGTTGATTTGCATAAAAATTTAAAAAATAACAAAAATTAAGGTAACAAAAAATTACAAATAAGCAGGTTCTGACTAAACAACGACATTCTATTTAGGGAGATGGATTTGTTTATTTGTCCTAAATAGTACTTATTTTGAATTCAGTAATCAAAATTGATCTTCATTAAAGTTGCAATTTATGCTACTTTTATTGCGAATCTCTGGGAATTGCCTTTATTGTGAGTTTTTATAAATTACCTTTATCATTTTATGCTTCAGATTAAAAAAAGAAATTAGTTTTATAAAATTTTGTTTATTAGACACCCGAATACTTATAAAATAATTACATATGGATTATATCTATGAACCATGTGTAGTTATATCTATGAATTAAATTTAATCAAAGGAAAAATAATTGCTATATTAAGAAATTAATCTCAAAACATTTTTGAACTCCGATAAATCTTATGTAAATGTAGTCTTTATAGTTTACGACTGCCAATGTTAAACTTCATAGCCTTGTAGTATTGACCCTAATCCAGAAGACAAGGAAAATCCTGGATCAAGTGTTGGAAGAAATTTGCCTTCGTCTAGAACTTTTTAATGGAACTAACCCCCACTTGCATTACATAGAGAGGAAAACCACGAGACCTGCCATGGTTAGCTCGATGGCAAGGGGACTCTAACCCGTGATCCCTCTACCTCTGAGGATATTTTACGTCGGCACTTTGTTCGTTACGAACCGGGTGCGGAATTCGTATCGATTTGCCCTCGCTGGGATTCGAACCCGGTTCACCTCGCTGAGAGACGAGCACTTTATCCCCTGATCAACCACGCCTCCAACGAAAATTATTTAATCGAAACAATCTAAAATATAAACAATCAACATCCCTCCACTCGCCGGATCGGGGTAAAATTATCAAACTTTAACCAATTCTCGGCGAAAAAAGGTTGGGGAGCATTGATCTATAGTATTTATTTTTGATTAAATCAAATCAATTCCACAAACTCACTGCTTGAACTCATTGGTATTCGTGGATGATCCATATTTATGTGAAAAATTATTCATGAGGATGATGTTTTATTGAGGCATAAAAAAAAAAATTTCTGGCTCGGTACTTTTTTTTTCTGAATGGAAAAAAGAATTAAAAATGTGGAACGTGCCTCGCTCTCTCTCTCTGGGCATTGTTCGAGCATTCTGGAATTAATAAAAATTCATCGCAATGGCTCACACACCTTTCGCATCAGCACTTAAATGTCCTCGTTCGGAAATCGGTTATGACATATGGTCCAATGCCCTATTCCACGAGAATTCTTTTGAGATTATTTCCTTCTAGTTATGCTATTTTCCTCTCTATGCGTTATGTTACTTTTAAGCGAGTTGTTTGTAAATTGTGTGTTGTTGGACGATCCTGGTCTTTAAAAACTACTGATATCCTCCATATGCTACTGCTAAAATAGTTTTATTTTAGGGTGACCACAGAACAGGGAATTTTATTTAACTACTCGAAATGTTTGGGAAAATGAATTGCAGAGAACCTCTCGGGAGCGACCACTCCAGGGCTCGAAAAACCGCCCGTCCTCGGCGGTCAAAAATTCAACGCGGACAACAAATTTTTTGAATCCAGCGTCCGCGCGGACGGCCATTTTCTCGTTAATGTTTGTGATACATTTTCAATTTTTGTTATCTTACAAGAGTCTAGCGCCTCACTTCTAAAATGACCCTCTAATCTCGAAACACAGCAACATACTGCACATGGTGGAATTGATGTTTTCTCTGTCTGGGAGTACTGCAGCGGTTGAAAGGGGCTTTTCAGCAATGAATTTAAAAAAAAAACACATTGCTTACTGGTCTTAAACAAGAAGTGTTAAACGCATTTATGAACATCTACCTAAATGGAAAACCTCTTTCAGATTTCTGCGCAGAAACCTCCGTAAATCATTGGCTTGACTGTGGAACTGGCAAACGTCATATTTGATTCATTTAAAAAACGCAGTACCCTCGGATAAATTGTCATGATAATTGACAGATAACTTAACCTTTGTTATTTAAATTATTTCATCAAAGAAATAAATTATTTCATAATAGAAATACTAGGTTTTACTATTAGTAACCTAGTATTTCTTTTATTACTGTATAATGTAATCCTAATACTTGTAATCCTAGTAACTACTAATTCATTGTGCAATTTATATAAATGCTTGTAATAAATAAGGGAAAATTATATTTTTATTTATTTAGAAGTGACGGGTTAGTTTCAAAGGAGGACGGGTACATTGTTGAACAAGCCGTCGTCGGGGACGGGTAAAATTTCTGAGTTTTTTCGAGCCCTGGACCCCTCTCTTTTCCACTGTAAAATTGTCGTTAATGGATGTTGGTCCTTCTTAGGGGTAACCTCCATTGACTTCAAAATGTTATCGAAGGTACATGATTCTTCGCAAACTATTTTAATTTTAATTAATGTCATTTTCTTGGTGCGGAAATGCCATTATAGGGTTCACGAAAACCTGATTGAGGAATAAAATTTAGCGTCCATAAAAATGACCCCTACTGATATAATTATATGTAAAAACAGATTTACCAATTAGAAATGATGGAACTATATTTTGTTTATGTTTTGCATTTAATTTTATATCATAAAAATTACTTAGCTTTAATAAAAAAGAGGTTTCTTTGTTTGAGTTAGTTAGTTTTTTTTTAAACTTTTTTTTTCTTTCTAATTAAACTTTTAACTCTTAAAAATAAATTATCATCATTACTGCAGGAGGTTGTAGATCTTTTTCGGAGATCTTCAAAAAGAGCTCTGTAAAGAAGAGCCTCACTCAAATATTTTGAATACATTTTAATCTGCTTATTTGTTTTGTTAATATTTTTTGTTTTGATATTTTTTCGTGTTTCCTTATTTGACGTTTTCACATTTAGTGCAGAGGTTTTTAACGGTAGCTGGGTGAGGTTTTGATGGACTCTCCTAAAGGTTTTCTTTAACGCTTAGTCTAAGGAAAAAAATTCCGTGTCTCCTAATAGTGGTCGTAAATAGAGGAGGTCGCTATATAGAGGTGTTCTGTTCTGAAAGTTTCACTGTAATTAGTGGTACCCATCAAAGTCCGATATTTCCAAACAAATTGTTCTTGTAGTATTTTTTCTTTTAAATTGCTTGTTTTTAACTCTAATACCAAGTATAAGTGTTTTGTAATAGATTTTAATCTATAAGAATGACTTGTGACATCAGGACAATAAAACTATTAAATAAAATAAAATTTTAAAATAATGCTCTCAAACCGACAATTATGAAAAACCCTTTTGACTCTCCCCTGGTATAAAAGCTATGGTCATCCAACTCCAGGGCATTATCAAGGCTGAATTGAGTTCACCATAGGTGGCCGTGCAAATGGACCCATTAAAAGCGTTTCTTTTGATAAGGGGCATAAAACTTTTTCGTTGTCTAGTAATTATAACTCTTCCAAGTTCACTCCTGAATTGTGCAGGTATTGTCAGGGATGACATAAATTTTAGACCTCTTCTCGTTTATGGCATTTTGAAGATTCTAATGCACTTGATCTAATCACATATTTCAACAACATCGAATAAATAACAATTTTTATTGAGCGTATGAGGTGATTTTATTTCAGTAATTTTATTATTTTTGACTACAAGAAAAATTAACAAAAATAAACCGCAATTGCGTTTTCAAATATTGTGGCTAATTCTATTATCGCTTTAAGGAAAACTATAGTGTCTTGCAGCAGATATAAAAATCTTTAAAATTACTTACAATAAATTTTCCTTTCTATCTTCAAGACAACTATTAATCATGTAAGTTAAGATCTCCAGCTTAGGAGTTCAGAAGAGGTCGCCATTGTCTTTTCAGATGAATACTACTAATTTAATTACGCCGAATATCATCCCTTTGCGGTAATTTATTGAGGCTAATACAACAATGTACCGTTGCAACAGTAAATCTAAATTAAGAGTGAAGCCCTTTTTGTCAATTCAAAATGTCATTTTTGAAATTAGGTTGTAGCCTGCGTACTAAGCACGCTTAACGATTCAATTGTCTCATTTTCTTGTGAGGAATTGAAAGTAATAGCAACTCTTTAGATTGTAATGTACTGAGCGTGATTGTTTACGTCGTGACTTTGTTAATGTAACTACATTAAAAAAATTTTGATAATTTTACAGATGATTAAATCTCAAAATTTTTTATTTCCAAAGGAAGTAATTGTTTAAAAAATTACTTATTTTTTATTTAACTAGGACTACTTTGATAAATTAAAATTGTGAAATTCATAACGAGATTTTTTAATTCTCAATGTCAACTAGCATCAATATATTTTGTCTTACTTTTCCCACCATATTTTGCAACATATGTCATGGTGGAACTTGACGGGCAGTAGTGTTTATCTCTTTTTCGTAGACACCATATAGGTGAATCAACGTCACCCCAACAACTTAAGAAGAACAGATAGAACAAAGAGAAATTACGCCCATACTCAAAGCGGGATTCGAACCTGAGATTTTTTGACAAGTGGTCAGGGATGACCACTATACGGCCTAATATCAATATTAAAATCATAGATTTAAGATATAAAAAGGCACAAAGGATGCAAAAGAAGATATAATAGCAAAAACGACGGGAGAAACACATATGAACTTATAACTTCTGTCTTCTTCTAAAAATAATTCTTTTATAATGTCCATCATTTTCTTTTCTTTTATGCAAAGTTCCATTATTTAGGACGTAATTATTATATTAACTCGCTTATTCTGTACTTAACAAAACGTATTTATTATATTAGTTCACTATTCCTATATTATTAAAAAAAAAATTATTACATTAGTTCATCATTTCCATACTATTCAAAACGTGTTTATTACTTTAACGCACTATTCTTATCTTTTTCGAAACACAATTCTTATTAAGTTCGTATTTCTTATTTTCTTCTATATAATTTCTATTCAAAATAATTCTTCTGTATAATTTAAATTCTTCCATATTAATTTTTACGCTATTCCCATTTAAAAAGCATCGAAATTACCACAGGTTATTTCTATGCTTTTTTTTTATTTTTTTTTTTATACGAATTCTTATAACTCTCTCAGAGGATTTAATCTTCAAAAATAGTGCTTCTTATTTATATTATTTCCTCCTATTTTTATTTTCTCACAATTTTGTCTCACATTTTTTTTCAATCTGACGCAATTTTGTTTAATTTGGTTGCTTTAGGCATGTCAAATTCTTATGTGAAATTTAAAAATAAGGGAGGGGTAAAAATGAATAAAATTTAGTCACTGATCCAAAGGACCAGTAACTCAAAAGACGTTCACATTTTCACTGGGCCGTTTATATATATTTTTTTAATTAATATGGTGAATTTAAATGAAAAATGTCAATATTGAGAATGTTTAATGTTCAACATTTTGGTGATATATGCTAGTTTGAAACAAAAACACGAACCAAAAAAACCAAAACAAAAAACAGCTTATCTTCCCTTAACATCAGTTGCTAGTCCGGGTAACCTATGGTATTTTATATTCTAAGGTGGTTAGAGTAAAATATAACGGCCATGATCCATCAGACCACCGAACACTGAACAATAGTGTACCAAACATCTTAAAATAGTGCTGTCTTTCAGTACTGCCGTTGAAGTCCATTAATAACATATTCATATTTCATGAATCTTTTTCCGTTAGTTACAAATATTAGTTCTAAACAGTTTTAAAATAGACAAATAAAGAAAGCTTTATTCATTCAATTAGCTGAATAATAATTATAAATAAAACAATAAACCGTCATTCGTGAAATTTGACTAAAAGAACAGTGTTTTTTTTTCTTCGGAAACCGAAGAACACCGGATCTATCTTTTTTCTATCTCAGACAGTCCACTTTTAGTGAAAGAACTTATTCACATCTTCGAGAAAATTATTCTCGACCTTTCAGTGTTATTTTAGAATAAGACGTTTGAAAGGGAGAATAAAAACGAGTAATTTTTAAACAGTTGTTATTGAGCTGTTAATAATTGGCCATCCTATCTATGTCAATTACGTAAAGAAAAGGGGTTGATGACGTTAGTGAGAAGACCGTGGAGTTACGGCAGCTGCTCTGCGTTTTGCAGATCTTTCCTGTAGTTTATGGGCTTTGAAAGAAATATGGTTGTTTTGTTATGAGTGTTGCGTGGTTGTGAGTGGATCTTTCGAACATTTTGTTGTTGGTGAGTGTTATTTCGTTCGTTTAATTTGGATATTTCTGTCTTTGTAAGTATGAATTATTTTTAATATTCTATATCTGAAAAGACTATGGGAATTATGTACGAGGGGTTGTTTATCAATATCATGATTCTAAAAGAGTAAGGTGCAGGGAGCAGGATGCGTAGCGTTTTTAAAAAGTGCTTAAAGGTGCTTATTTTCATTGGGTGTTTTTAAAAAGTGCTTAATTTTCCCATGTCAAAAATGAGAATTTTTTCTATACGTTGTCAATTTTTTCTCTATATTCTTCAAAAGCGTGCTTTCACATTTTCCTATTCAACATTTTCACAATTTCAACCACAATGTATTTCAGTGTACCTACGGTCTGTGGCGTATGAAAGCTCAATTTCAAGCTTCATTTTCCGCCATCTGAAATTGAACCTAAAAATCTCTTGATCATTTTTCAATGGCTAATATAATCAAGAAAAGAGTTCTTTGTCAAAAACTAGTTATTTTAACATGATCATGAAAAGTCTTTGAAAATTATTTTGCATTTTGTTAATATACCTAGTACTTAAAAATATTTTTGAGCACTTGAAAAGTACTTAAAAAGTGCTTATTTTTTGTTGAAAGATTTGGCTACGCACCCTGGGGAGGGAAAGGGTAACAAAGGCTTAAGGCATCCAATTTGATCATTAAGGGGATTAAAACTTTACATTTTTTGCGATTATTTTTATTATGAAATGGAATTAACGCATAAATATTTCGCTATCTGTAATAATTTTTATTTATTTATACCTTAAATATATTTTCTTGTATTTTTAATTTGTTCTGATCAATGCACAGTACCTCCAAATACATGGCTAAATCTTATAAAGTGCTTTCAAAAAAATTTTTTTTAAAAATTTGTTATTATTACTGTTATGCATATATACATTTTCATTACTGCTTATTAGCTTATTATTATCATCAAAAATCTGCTTCGTCATGCTTGCAAAATGCACAATGTTAGGCAAATTATTAGGTCTAGTGCATCAAAAATATAAATATTGCCAGTCATCATTTATCATCAAAATTCGACTTCATCATGTTTTCAAAATACACAATATTAGATAAATTATTACCTCTTGTGCATCAAAAATCTAAATATTTGCCAGACATCATTGTTTATCATCTAAATTCCATTTCAACATGCATGCAAAATACACGTTAGGTAAATTGTTTGGTCTAGTGCATCAAAAAAATATTGCAAGCAGAAATCATTTGTGAGAGATCATTCAATGATATTGGAATAGCATTAGATCCGAATTTCGGAACTTAAAAACAAACTAACCAATAAAGTATACCCCGAGTGTGTGAGGCGGAGATCATTTCTAAAGGGAATGATAAACAAAAGCTTGTAGATATAAACAAAATATGAGGCTTGTAGTTCATGCTTAATTAAATATATCACTTTTGCTTGAAAACTCGTGCGAGGGTTAATTAATTTTTCAACTTCTTGGAAAAACAATGAATTTATAGAAGTTTACTAATATAGTTTCTATATTTAGTTTTATTGTTAGTTTTCATAAAACACGTTTTTTTTTTCATTGCTTTCGACAATCGTCTCTTAAGTCTTTTCACAAAACGTTTGTTTTATTTCGCAAGGATAAAAAGGTAGTGACGTTACTAAGAACTTTTGTTACATCAGCTGTGATGAAGCAAATAGATATTAAAGCTTCCGAATTTTTACTGCTTTAAAGACAAATTTCATTGCCATTGTCATTAAATATGCGGTTTTTCATGATAATCGTTGTTTTAGCTGACTTTGAATTTACTTGATTCGTGCGAACAAAGTGAATATTATGGGTATGTGTAATTTAAATCATTTTGGGTATGTGTAATTTAAAAATATTTTCACAAACGTTTTTTTTTTTATTATTATTTTTTCTTGAGGTATATTTAATGACTATATTTTAAGAATTTTCATAATCGATTTTTTTTTATTATTATTATGAACTTGCGATGTAAGATTTTTTTTAATTATGCGTGATTTTATAGATTAAATTTAGTAACCTTTTTTTTAAATAATTAACGTATACGTTGTTTAATCGATTGATTAGGAACTAAATTGAATGAACTTTTTTAACATATTTGAACTGTAATATGTTGTTTTTCAGAATTATGTTTTTTTTTAAATTATGAATTTTATTTTATTCATTAATTTAAATAACTCTATTAAGTAATTAAAGTTTTTAGATCAGGAGTTTTGCGTGAGCAACATAAATATCTCTCTAATAAGTTTTTTTTTAATTTCTTAAAGAAACTTATTTGATGTTTTGTTTGATTTGGTGTTTGATGATTTAATTTATNAAAAAAAAAAAAAAAAAAAAAAAAAAAAAAAAAAAAAACACCCTGCAATACTCAAAAAATGCTGTTTAACTGTTTGTCGCTGATGGGACACCTTTCTTCTTTTTATATATTTTTCTGACGCTCTAATTATAAACAAAAATATATATTGGTATTTTTTAATAGTGAAAAAAAACAGTCCAATAGTAAGTCTGTTAGATTATCGGAATTGTATTTGTACTAAAATTTAAAATCCAAAAAGAGTAGTTTGAAAAAAAAAATTATTCAAAAATTTATCAATAATCCAATTAAAGAAATTTCAATAATAAATAACAGTTTCTTTTACATCTAAATTACTTCAAATAAGTGTAAATTTGAAAAATTATTGTTTGGAAGTGAGCAGTGTTTGGAAAATTTTGTCTTTAAGGCAGAAAAAGTCGTCAGTGTATTATGCTGTATTTCATAACCATAAATTATTAAAAATGCTTAATTTAATTTTTTTAAAACTTATTTTGACCTAAATTAAAACAAAATACTGAAAAAAGTAACGAAAAATATATTTAATTAAATTGCATCAAAGGGTTAAATAATTGAACATCTTTGAGTTATTTTATCTCAGGAATTTACTTCTAAGCTTCATATTTTTAAGTAAAAATCACACTTTTTGTTGAAGGCTCAGTTCTAAGGAAGTAAAGTACTGAAGAAAAAAAATATATATATTTGTATGGCCTATGAAAAAGAGGGAATTATATTTATGGCGGAAAAAAAAGTTTTTCATTTAAAACAAACAAAAAAAATCGCATTTTCTTGTGATAAACAAATCCTTAAAATTATAAACAAATAAAAATTCTTATCTATTTTATTTATGGAAAATCATTTTTCACACTTTCTTTCTTTTATCGTGAAGATTCCTCACTCGGAAATGGAATGTTTATTTTGAAATTTCTCTCGTGATATGAAATATTCAGCTCAAGGTCGGTCAATGCGATTTCAGATATGTGTGTTCGTGTCCATTTATTTTGACACATAACATTGAAAGTTCTAATTAGAACTCATCCTTGTTGTTCTATTCCGGCGGATAAAATATTCCGACATCCTTCAACATCCTGCACATTAACTAGTCACCTCGAATAATGTTATTTACCTTATTTTTGAACGATAACAATACATTGACAGCAAGTCATGAGAAACGTATACATTTCAAATTTATTTTAAGATTGTTTTCTTCTTTTTTTTCTTCTGTTAGAATATTTTGGATTTTGCATTGTATGAACCCTACCGAAGACTACGCCAAATCTATATGAAGGCCACATTTGTGCTCAACTCTATTCCTGTACGAAAAAAAGAACATAAAATGAATCAATTTATATAAATTTTTGTCAATTTTGAATTAACAAATTTAACCTAAAAAGTTTTTGAACTAAATATTTCTCATCATCGCAATAAAAATTTAATAACTAATGTTTATTCTAAATTCAAAATTTAACGAATTTCTCTAAGCTTTTATTATGTTTATTACTTTGTATTAACGAGGCTTTTTCCTTTCTTTTTAAATTGTTTATTAACCAAAATTTGATAATACAACACACACTGATTCTATACACCCGTAATTAAGTGATACATTAAAAGCACGTAACTTTTAACCGTATTCTATTGGATATCTTAGTTATAGGTAGAAAAAAAAAGTTTCAAGTGTCCTATTTAAGGTCATTATTGCATCTTCTATACAATAATTTATGAGAATAAAAAAAACAGGAATAATCTTTTTTGCGTCTAAATTTACTCTTCATTTTTTGCTCCGAGGTTTAATGGTGATATATTTGAAAACCTAACGGAAATAAATTTGGTGGATGACCAATACAACCTGTAATTATAGTTGTTCTTTTTCCTCCTTCTTTGAGGAAATTGCATTAGTTCTAACAACTACTTACTGTCGATTCGAACAATATTTACACGCCGTAAATATCGTGATTTAGCCTGTGTTCAACACCCCCTCAACCATAGACTTTCGTTTAAAAAAATATTTAATTTTTTTCTTATGGCGTAAAAAAAATGTGCACTGTTTGGCTAGGTTGGCATGCTCACTCAAGTACAATTAATGACCTCATCCGATTGTACCACTAACATTTTCACAACCATGGGAAACTATGCCGCATCTTCTGGGAATACTCGCAATATCATCGTGTCATGACATTTGTGTCCCAGGCCTCCCCCTCAGATTGCAGACGATTATTATTACCTGTTGCGGACAGTCTGCCTCAAAGCGATATCGTGTTAGCAGCACATTTTTAGATTAGATACGGTTCGTTGCATTTTACATTATCTGGAATGCAAACGATTCTTTATTTTTGGTGGGTGGCAACGTGGATTTCAAAGATGATTTGTGCAAAAAATATTAACAGTGTTCTATTCCTCATGTATGCTACTGGGCTTGCTAGAACAGTGAGGTTGTTTTTACCTTCTGGCGTACAGTGATTTTGTTAATTTGTACTGCATAAAAAATTATTATAGATTTTGTTATCGGTACAGAAAAACGCTTATTAGAAGAATATGTTTTGTGAATTTACGAATGTATTTAAGAGACCTTAATCAAGACAAAACCTTGAAAGAGCATTAAAAAATAGAAAGAAATGTTGTTTCTGTGTATGAGATGTTGCTATGTGTTACATTAAGGGTTGCTTAACCATGGCACATAGACAAATTCAAGTGGTACTCCAGTGTTCAGATATTGCATGAAACCAATATTTCATGACTCAGGGTTGCCTGCCACTGAGGTGACCTAGGTTTAAACAAGGCTGATTAATACGAATTCTGCTCCCGACTTGCACGAACCACAGTGCTGACGTAAAATATCCATAGTAGTAGTAGTTAGACGGATCATGGGTTAGAATCCCCTTGCTGACGTGCTAACCTTGTGAGATTTTCGTGGTTTTCCTCTTCATGTGACGCAAGTGCAAGTTAGTTCGATCATAAAAGTCTTCCGCGAAGGCTAGTTCGCCCCAGTGCTAGACCCAGGAGTTTTGTTGTTTTCTGGGGCTGAGTTCAAAATAACAAGGCTACGGAGGTGAACATTGATAGTCTGAAAAGTCGACTGTTGAATGCCGGTTATAGAATAAAATAGATTCGTTTTGTCGAGCTAACCTTAGGAACCTAAATGCTGGTTTACTTTATTATACTCTTGTCACTGGTCAAATTTATAATCTTCCTTTTTTAATGAGGTGATCCTTGTTCGAATCACTGTGATTGCTGGTGGATTCGTATTCGCATTCTGGCTCATCCGACTACTGTGCTACCTCCAGTGATAAACCGATCATGGGTTCAATCCACCTTGCCGTTGGGATAACCGTGAGCGGATTTCAGTTTTTCTTACCATGTGTCGTCTATGTAAGTTGGTGTCACGCTCAAGAATTTTTCTATGAACGTGTGTTAGTATAACGACTTGATCCGGGAGTTACCTTGTCTTCTAGGTTTGGTTCAAAATGCAAGTTGAGCAATGGAAGACATAAATCCAGTATGGGTCTGCTGTTTACCGCTGGTTATCTAGATAAAAATTTTCGCTGAAGTTCAAAATAATCTTCCGATCTTAATGTCGAATCGTGCTTTTTCGTGTCTCGTGAATTATCGCGCTGTTCAATCATTGCTGATCGTTTTCCTTTGGGAGAAGGCAAAAATATTACGCAAAGGTCTGGTATGCGCTACTCGTGTTGCAAGTCCCCACAACCGCTTTGTTGCCTTTCTGAAGTTCGAAGGACATCAATAGCTCAAAACAATACCCCTAACTTACCTAAGAGTGTTCTTTGGATCTTTTACGTGCCGCCACATTAACAGCACGAAGGGTGTATTTTTTTCGAATTACGAGATCCATGTTCGTGAACTATGAACAATACATTGTAATTTACGATTTCTCGCTGTCGCAGTGTTTTGCTCCATTAGAAGTGCTGGTCTCAATTCCATTAAAGCACTTTTCCAGGTAGCCGTTTTAAAACTCTTTTATTGCTTTCTTTCAGACGAAAGCGTTTAACTTAAATTTTAAAATTAGTCTAACATACCGCTGTCTTTTTAAAGTTCATTTTTGTAGCATTTTAATGTAGATGTGTAGATATTTATGCTTGTTTTTTATGATAAGAAAATAAATTAATTATTTTACTTTTATACGGACTAAACTAATTAAACGGAAGACAATAGGGGGAAAGAGATTCATATTCGGATTGGGGACACATTATGTTACAATCATCAGGATATGCTGATTTAGAATCATATGTGCTGATTTTATGCAGTGTTGTGTATATCCATATACGTGAATCATATGTGCTGATTTTCATACAGTCTTGTTATATCCTTTATCATCTTCCGGAGAATTAATCCTCGCAAATATGGGTTCAACGTGCTCGAAGCACTTAAGAACTTTTTTTCTTACTTTTCCTTCAATTTTTTTAAAGATTTTAAACTTTTTTTAAAAAAAAAATCGCCAACTAAGCGACATTTTCCACCGAGAAGAAAATTATCAAAATCACTGTCGTATTCTCAGGTTTTGCAAATTTTTATGAGCCTAGATAGTGCAGCATTGGAGGAAGTTTTAGTATATTAAAAAATTAAGCCTCAGATGCTTTTTATTTTTACTAAACTGTGGCTATTTTCCATATTGACGTTTTGCTCTATTTTCAGAATAAACATAGATAGTGCAGGTTGAGAGGCTAAACTTGACCTAACAATCGTGGGTAACTGTTGCAAACTCACAGCAGTTAGGAAAATAGAATATTATTCGAAAAAAAAAACAAAAATTCATATGACGTTGAAGCCTTTGTAAAACAGGCTTAATATTCCTAATTGAATCGTTCTCTTAAGTTTTTTTAGTGAATAACAAATTGTTGTTAAAAGCGAAATATCGATTTAGGAGGTAGGATATCTTTAAGTTTTATTTACTAGTTAGATTAATTATTTTTCTTTGTAGACCATTAATATTACTATTAATAGACATTTCTCCAAAACATATTAACTCTTATTTTTAAATTTCTTTTCCTGTAATCTAATGTTGGAATGAGTTATTGTTCTGGATGTGGTTTTTCGTCCTTGCTCTTTTCCTTGATCTTCAACGACTTCTCGCTTTAAGAGATAAACTGAAAAAGGAGTGTAGGTCCGCTCTATTCCCCATTGTTTTGATTGATTCTGACATCCAAAATGGCCAAGGAGAAATTTTTGTGGTCATCCCCCTTTTTTATTACAATGCTGAAAAGAATTTAAGGGGCGGAAAAAAAAGTCCACCCTTTTTCCCTTAATGCGAGATTGCTCTGTCCCATGTAATGGTCTTCATACTCATCTACATCCTTTATTGTATGAATGTATTCCAAGTTTTGTTCTACCATTCTAAGACCTCCTGTCCATGTCGATGTGAGGCACTCTTAAACTAGGTAATGTGTAGTTTATTCTATTTTTTTCTTTTTACATTTGGAGAGTTTAGGGTAATATAATAATAATGAGCCATATTTTCTTTTTAAACATAGCATTTGGAAATCAAGCTGTTTATTGTTTATTACTTTATGCTTTTTTGGAATACCTGAAAACGAAGAAACAAATTGTATTGTGTATTAAACGATCTTAGTTTTTACTAAAATGGTTTTTAAAAACGTTCACCGGATTATTTTTAATGTAACTTATCCTTTTATTACCAGAATCTTTTCAATTATTTTTTTATAATTAAATTTTATGACTAGAATCCTAGCATCAAAATTACTTGGGCACTCATTGAACCAATGTTTACTGTTCAATAAGGATGAAAGGGCCGTTATTTTCTGATATTGGCTCTTTATAGAATTGCCCGATTAACCCGATATTTTACAGCTACTTTACAATCAATATTGGCTTTATATACCATTGTCAGATTTACACGATATTTTATATTCATTATTCAGCCATTATAGGCCCTATATAGTACCACTATTAAAAAAACGAGACATCCCAATATTGGTCCCTCGGTACATGTTCATATAGGACTCATTTTGAGCCAATTTTGAACCCAATTATAACCAAATTTGGTTTGAACCAAATGCCAAATGAGGCCAGGGTAAAATTTTTGCGAAGGAAATTATTAAATTAAACGTACTTGTTAACATAAGAAAAAATTAACTCTGTAAAATATATTTGACTGTTGTTTGTTTTCGATCTATTCTCATCCGTCAGCGATCTGAAAATTGCGCAAGTTGAAACCTTGGGCAATACACACCTTACACCCAATTGATCAACAACTGGCAAAAAAATATTTCCGTTATTTTGATTCTCTTGTTCATAATTATTATAATTGTTAAGAAAAATGTCAATTCCATTTCCGAATTCCATTCGAAATCAGCTGAATCCATTTTTCCCCAAGAGTATTAAAGAACAATTTAGATGTCTATCTTTAAAAAGCACATCGAATCTTGAAAAATAAATCTTTAAAAAAAGAAATTTCTACGCAAATAAAAACAAAGTCGTGAGATTTTCTGATGTAAAAATGAGTTATTTAAAAGAGAAATCCAAATATTTTGGTGATCAAAGACCCATTTTACTGTCACTAAAATTACCCACATCGCTGCGCAAATGGCTGCTTTAAACAATGTTGTGGGATGTGGGTGGAATGGCGAAATTTTGTGAATTTGGCGTGGAAAAAAATTTTGAAGAAAATAAGTATTTTACGCTACGCTCTTTGATTCTGTGACGCTTCGCTGTAGCGTAACGTCAACGTCCGCTTCCTAATTGAGGCATGTTTATTGTCTATGCAAGAAGATTAAAATGAAAACAGTAAATTGGAAGCTAAAAAGTTTTAATGATTAATTTTTTTTTTCATTTGTAAACTGCGAAAACAGATGGGCAATTTAAAAGTTCCATATAATAAATAATGCGAGTGCTTTACATTTTTGATAAAAACGTTACTTTTTGGATAATTGAACCAAGAACATACTTTATTTTATTAAAGTTTTTTTTTCGCCGAAAAAGAATTGCGAATTTAATAATACTCAAATTTTTCCCTCATTCAAAATTTTTTTTACGAAACAACCGGAAAAAAAAAAGTATAACCTAAAATCGAAGATAGTGCTGACCTAGAGGTTTTAGATTTCTTAGAACGTTTATTGATTTCTGCGTATACAGTTTAATAAGTCGATTTAAAAGAATAGATTTCAATGCACCTGTTGCGATTTCCTTACATTTATAACAGGTGATTTTAAAGGAAAAGAAGAAGAAAAAATTACCCCGTATCATATTTTTATGCACCTGCTTTCCGGTCTAAAAATCTAAATAGAGTATAGAAAAATAATTAAACTGCTTGATCTTTCACACTCTTGCATTGTCATGTAACTTCAGTATTTATTTTTTTTCTCTCTCTCGATTGGTCTATTCTTTTAAGGTGTTTTTTGAATAAAAAATAAAACAATTTTAAGTCTAATTTTATTTTATTCTGTAACTGGTGTTGAACAGCTGATCTAATTCTGAGTTCACGACTATCAGTGTTCAATTCCGTGATCTTGTAAGTTTGAACCTTACCCAAAAGACAAGAACCACTGGATCAAGCATTAAGACAAACTAGCCTTCGTGAAGCACTTGTTAATGGAAATAACCAGTTTTTGCGTTACGTGGAGAGGAAAACTACGAAAATCACCGACGTCAGCGAAATTCCAACCTATGATCTATCTACCTCTAAATGAAATTTTACCTCAGCACTATGGTCGGTGCGAGACGGGAACAGAATTCGTCTCAACTAGCCAACGCTGGGATTCGAATCTGGGTCAACTCTTTGGAAGGCAAATGATCTATGTCCTGTGCCACTGCGGCTCCGAAGTATAATTGGAAACTACTTAAACTATATTGATTAGAAGATTTAACTAATCTACATGATACAAAAATTTAATATGATTAAAAAGAATCGCTAATTTGACTAGATTTAGGAAGCTGAAAATCATTAAAATTAATTAATTCTAAATTTGTGCATATTTTATAAGACAAAACAATTAGTGGAGTAACTTTAAAAAAATAGAAAATTAATTAATCTCTTTTTATTTCCTCAAAGCATTGACTTTTTTTTTCTTTTCATTTCGATATTTTGTGCAAATTTTATTACTATAGACCAGTGATTCTCAACCACTGTGCCGCGGCACTTTTGTGTGCCGCCAAATTCTTAAAATGTGCCGCCAAATATTAAAAATGATACTATAAAAATTATAAGGCTTTTTTTTTATTATGAGTGAAGTTTAAATTAAAGAAAGTGTATACGTATATATACTTTTTATAATTTTTCCACGCTTTAACCGCGTGAACATCTTTGTCGGCGATTGTATTGTCTCTGACAATCTTAAAATAAGATGGAAATGTTTAAATTGTATATGACACAAAATTTTAAAAAATGTTGTAAGAGCTATTCATTAAAGTAAGCTATGCAATTAATAAACAAATTAACAAAGGATAACTGAAAAAACAAATATATAAAAAGCAAATTAACAAAGGATAGCAAACAAAAATTAAGCTAACAATTAATAATTAGCAAAAAAAAACTAGTTAACAAGAAATCACAAAAAAATAACAGTTAATAATTATAGAAAACAAGCTAACAATTAATAAGTAGCAAAAAAATAAATAACTGTTACTAACTAATAAAAAATTTGTCGAAATAAATAATCAATCCCTTAATAAATGTGCTTTTGTAGTACATATTATTTTATTTCACATTCAAAATTATTATCACAAACTATTTGACTCAGTGTAAAAAAGGTAATTAAACAACTTTTAATCTAATTTTTTTCATTGTGTGCCGTCAAATTTCGAAATCATTAAAAGTGTTGCCGCAACAAAAAAAAGGTTGAGAATCACTGCTATAGACACTGGCTAGAGATGAACTAAATTGTGTCTTACAGTCATGAATAACTGTTACAAACTCAAAACAGTAATGAAAAATAGCTTATTATTCGCTAAAAGACTTTTTTTAATAAGCCTTAACATTGCTCTAGTGTAGATCTCTAAACAAATGATACATAATAATTGAATATCTCAGAAAACTTCTGTTCTACATTGAATAATAATATAGTGCAAATTTTCTGTGACCATAATTAAATTGAACAATGTTATCGTCGAAATAATTTATTTCCACGGATAATGTGGTTCAATTTAACACACCGTTTTTAGGTGACAGCACACTTGAACGATATAATAGATCGACAGGCTCCAAAATGATTTATTACATATGCTGTGTTTCATGGATTTAGATTACGTCACTCAATATTTACGCTTTGTTTATTATTATATTGTCTATCTATTTAGCAGTCACTGGATTGTGAGCGGAAAAACGAAGACATAATTTTTTAATAATCTTAAACATTTTTATTCGATTTTTTTTTAAAAATTAGTTTTAGAGACAATTGGGTACTGGCACATCAGGAAGATCACGGATACCCACACATGTGACCTATGATATCGGCTCTCTATGATACCGGCCTACTCTTTTTTTTTTCTTCCCCTCCTCCTCATCCCCTCCTCCAAATTTGACATTTTTTCAATTGTGATTTTTTTTCTCTTAGTTTTTTATTTATTTTTTATTCTTTTATTTATTTATTTATTTTTTCTCCCGGAAATGTAACTCTAAAAAGAAAAAAAAATCACATTTAGAAAAATTTCAAATTTGAACTTTCTTTTTCTTCATCGTCATAATTCGTTTCTTCATCTTCATAATTCCCAATTTGAATTTTTTTCAATTGTGATTTTTTTTAAAAATTTATTTGCATCAAGAAAAATGAAAAATAAGAGGATTTTAACCTCTCCACCTGCTTTCTAAGCAAAAATAAGCTAATCACAAACCCCCTCTACCCATTATGTGCTTACGTAATATCTGAACAACTGCATAACACAATAAAGAAAATAACTATTTTTAGTTTTAAAACCTTATTTTTTTCAAAAATAACAAGAGTTGTTTGTTTTGGTTATGGAGTGGACTGGGAACCCTGAAAAGGTAGTATCGGGTCTGTGTGGGGCCCATTTCCCCGCAACTGACCTTATCTTAAATACAAGGCTCCAACAAACTTTATATTTATTATTTTATTTGTTATCCAAGCAGCAGTCGCGTGGCACATTCTTTATCACCATTCTTTCTTTGTCCATCTATCCAACATCTGCTCTCTGCAAAATATCCTCCCCCCCCCCTCTAAAAATGAAGGTGGGCCCCTTAATAATCATCGAAATCAAGAAAACCAGAAGTCCTTTTTCTTTCTTCAAAACCTGTGCTCGTGCCTCGTTCTACACCAGGGGTCGCCAAACTTTTTTGATCATCGACCCCTATATAATTTTTCGAAATCTCCATCGACCCCCCACAAAAGTAATTTTCTGTTAATTAAAATAAAACTCTATTAGATACTGTGTTTGAACATTTATTTTATGATTTTAAACATTTATTAAAGTAATAGTACATTGTGTAACAATAGTTTTATGAAAAATATATTAACATTGAAATTTAAATATCTTATTATTAAATAATAAGTAATTATGCATAAATAGATATACTAAGTAAAGTAACTAAAAATTTACTGCTTCTTGATCAATGAGATGGGTGTGCCTGGTGTTTTTTGCAAGGTTCGCTATATTGGGTTCAAAATCGGTCAATTTTAATTTTCGTCAAAAATGGTCAATTTTGCAATTTTCGTAAAAAAATACAAAGTGTGCTATAGTTTTGTCGCAGTCTGTACTAATCCATATTATTAATGCTTACCTTCTTTTTATTAATGCTATTATTAATGCTTACCGTATTATTAATGCTTACCTTCTTTTAATCCATATTATTAATCCATATTATTAATGCTTACCTTCTTTTTTGGGCATTGATAATTAAAATTGATATCTAAACCAAACGAATGGTTTTATCGAAACAATAATTATCCAAAACTATAAAAGTTTTAATAATGACACAGATGATGATTTAATAATGCAAATATTCAACGCAGTTTGCAAAGATAGCTGAAACTGCGTATGATATTTGCATTTGTAACGTCAATGCTCGTCACACGTGACATTTGGACAAACGCACATATGCATGACTTATAAACTGCGCTGTGTTCGTGCCACTGCGCGGTGGTACGTAAATACTTGTTTCACCCCAATAAATATACGTTTATTAATTTATGTTTTATAAAGAAACTGATATTGAGTCAATTATAAAAAAAATTCACAAATTTTACATTCTTATTTTGGTATGTATGATTTGCTTATTGAGAACTGTTTTTTCTTTCGACCCACAATCGACCCTTCCGATTCGGATCGACCCCCATTCGCCCCCCTGTCTCAGATCGACCCCCGCTTTTGTTAAATAGACCCCTTGGGGTCTATATAGACCACTTTGGCGACCTCTGTTCTACACCCTCCCACTGCACGATCCCCCTCCTCCGCCGTATCCTTTTAGCTCTTGAGGCAGATGTTCGGATGCTGAAGGTCGATCCTTCAGTTTTATCCTACTACCATTGAAGACTTGTTGATCTTCAATGCACGTCGCCGCGATTTGAGGCAAGCAGGTATTTTCAATTTTCCGGGTACGATTTGTTCCCCTCTCGGCTCAGTCTCTAATGATCTGAGATGAATCGCAGTTCATTCTGAGCTGAAATTTTAAGCAATAAAATTTAAAAAAAATATATAAATAAAATCTAAATATTTTTCGTTTTGCAATTATTATCTATGTGCAATTTTTTTCCTTTTTTTTTAGGCTTATTTGGAGAAAAGGTTGAGTCACGTTTTTGGAAAAATTGAGATTTCACCGAAATAAATCTTATTTTACTCCTATTTAGCTATACATTTATTTCACCGATTCCTTACATTTCGCAGAGTTTGGTGGATGAAGGTACTAAGTGACAAAAATTTCGCAGATTCCAGTAAATGAAAAGTACTAAGTAACAAAATTTCGCAGATTTCAGTGGATGAAGGTACTAAGTGACAAAATTTCGCAGATCGCAGTCTATAAAAGTACCATGTGACATACATTTCGTAAAGTTTCTGTGTATAAAGGTACTAAATGACACTCTTTCAAATGGCAAAAGACAGCCGACCCTTAACATTGTTTTTCCAAAATCTGTCGCCAAGGAAAATAAAAAAGCCACAGATGTAGTACTTTTCACTCGAAGCAATTATTTTACTAACTAATACACTGTTTTATATAACTAAAAAAAATATAAAGATATTTTTTTGCTCGTAGTTCGAGAGTCGGAAAAATTATACATGAAAAAGAAAACCGGTGTCCAGTCTGCGTCAAAAGGTTCAAGGAAGAAATTGGTTTCTAAATGAAACAGACGATGATAAATAACAATAAGTATAACGAAAATAAAATAAGTCTGTATTCTCGTCAATAAACAAGTACCATGGAAGATGGTACTTGTTTATTGTACTAAACGATTGTCTTCGCTTCTATATATATATTTTATTTCTTATGTTATTATAGAAATGTTTCCCTAATAAAAATGCGTTTCTATTTTTTTCCACCTTTTTTCTGTTACTTCTCCCTTATTATATAATTTGATTTATCTCTCTCGCAAATTTTTTTTAAAACATTGAACTGATATCCTTTTTTCTGCAATATTAAAAAAAATTGTTTTTATTTTTTCAAAAAAAAAAAAATGATAACAATAATACATAAATAATGAAACATTCGCCCGATTTTAAATACATGTATGAGAGAGAACTTTTTATCTTTTGTCGAATTTTTGGAAACAGAATGAGCTAGCTCTCCTGAGACCATGTGGCGCTTCGACTTGATTACCTGCTTATGGAGAATTGATATTGATTGAATCTCTTTGTTAGAATTGAGTGATTTACACACGTCAGGGGGTTTTCGAAATCGCTGGGCAATTAACTGACCGTGTGAGAGTGTAACAACTCGTCCTAAACAATTAATGAATCCATCCGCTTAAAATGGGGGCAAATGAACTTAAGTCGGGGGTATCGCATGAGTGATGACCCACGTCCATTTCACCATGAAATATCCAACACTTTGTTGCTGTTATTAAACTCTCTGAAATTAAGTCATTTTCAAAGGTTTAACATTTTCAACGAACTAATTTTTTTTTATTTTAACCGACGTTTATCTTTTCAATTATTTTTGCAATTGCTCAAGTTTAAGGGCAGTTTTTATTTTATTTATTCATTTTTAATGGTGCTAACAAAATATAGGTATTTTATTTTATGACCGTCCAGGGCTCTGTTCAGAAGAAATTTGGGTCCGTTAACGGATCCCCTTCACAAAATATCTTTTCATAAAAACGGATCCTTCGCAAAATATTTTAACTTAAAAAATTTTCTGAAGGGTCCGTTTTTATCTTTTAATCGGACCCTTCACAAATTTGTTTATCTTCATTATTGTTTTGTTAATCCAATAAACCCTTCCCAGGAAGGGGAGGGGGAGAAAGACAGATGTAAACGAACTAAATTTTGTCTTCGGCAGACGCTTCTTCCTTTATTCGCCCGAAATAAATATTCTGCGTTCAGCAGTATAGGCTAAATACCAAATATTTATATCTTGCATCGCTAAATTAGTAGCTGCAATTGCTGTTTATTTTTTAAAGTTTAATTTTTTTAAATTATATATTTACAGTGTTGAGCATAATCTTGTATGTCTTTGCAATTTAAAAACTCCTTGAAAAAGTTTTTTGCAATAACGGACCCTATTTGCACAAATTCACAAAAGCGGACCCTAGTTGAAAGAATGTGACTTAACGCTTATTTTATATTCACAAACTACGAGTAATTTTTTCACAATTTTACAAAAACGGACCTTTCACAAAATGTCTGGACAGACCCCTGCCGTCGTTGAGCAACCGACCCAATTTTCGGGTTTACGACTACTATTATTAAACTCCGTAACCTTGCAATTTTAAACCCAATCCAGAAGACAAGGGATCTCCTAGATCAAGTGGTGGGAGAAATTTGCCTTAGGGGGGACTTTTTGACGGAACTAACGTTTGCGTTACATGTAAAAGAAAACCTCCCACGGTTAGGCTGATGGCAAGGGGACTCTAACCTATGATCCGTCAACCCATGAGGTTATTTTTTACGTCAGCACTGTGATCGGTGTGAGCCGGGTGCGGAATTCGTATCGACCAGCCATTGTTGGGATTCGAACCCGGTTCACCTCATTGGAAAGTAAAGTATGGCAGCTACCAAACGAAAATGTAAATGAAGGAAGGCAGAAATATAAAGCAAAGGTATATAAACCTTTTCTTAAATGTTTAGATCCATTCTCTTTATTTTTACTTTAAATGTAAAAGTATTGTGTTATTCTTCGATGACAGCGATTCACTTAAACTAAGAATGATTACTTTCAATTTAACAAAGAAGAACATCTCAATCTATTTATTTCTTCCAGTTTTATTTCTTCCAGTTTTATTTCTTTGTATATGCGTGTATTTTTTTTTAATATTTTATTTTTAATATATTCTTTTGTTTATTTACATTTCAAGACTTGTTTTGGAAAGTCACCGTTTCAATCATTTAAAAAATGTATCTGGCGTGGACCTTTCTTGACCTCAAAAGAAACCAGCTGCTGCTTTCTAAGTTCTGCCTTGCTCGGCTTTTTAATATCTTTTATGCCCTGAGGCTAAGAACTTGTGCCCTGGCTTTTAATACGAAATAAAGCAAAATAAAAATTCTAGCAGACGACGTACGGACACCTGGCGTGCCGCCTGACGCGTGCTGCACTACACCCCTCCTGAAGTGCTGCTTGCACAAGGATATAGGCAGGTGGTAAAGCCAAAGAATGCCTGTTGCGAACTTTCGATTTACCTGTTTTTATTCATCATTAGATGTTACTCGATTTTCTAAATTACGCAAAGGACTGTCATCAAAGTATGAATTAATATCGTTGGGAAAGATAAAAATAATAATGAAATAGAAAATTGTAAGTATTTGTTCTTTGTTATGATCACATCAACAACAACAAAAAATATTTTGCACGAAAAAGGAAAAAAAAGAATTTTTCCTTTGTTTAATTTCATTTAACTTAAGAACAAAGTTTGCAATATTAGAAATATGTGGCACTAAAAAAAATCGCTTAATGATTATTTTGCCCTGTAAAAAATATATTTTGCACTATAAATACTTCCCATTTATAGGATGCAGATGCTAAATTATGCGATTATTGTAATTATTTGAAATAGAATAAAAATGGGTTGCTACTTTCAGGAAAATATGTCATGCGTTTTAGTTTAATACTGTGGCAAATTCAACATGGCGAGTCGTGGTGGCTCAGAGGATAAAGCGCTCGCCTCCCAATGAGGTTAACCGGATTCGAATCCCAGCTATGGCTAGTCGATACAAATTCTGCACCCGGCTCGCACCGACCACAGTGCTGACGTAAAATACCCTCAGTGGTAGACTGATCATGTGTTAGTCCCCGTCAGTCTAACCGTGAAAGGTTTTTGTGCTTTTAATCTCCAAGTAACACAAATCCCGGCTAGCTCCATCAAAAAGTCCTCTTCGAAGGCAAGGTTTCTCCCAATACTTGATCTTGGAGTTCCCTTGTCTTCTGGATTGAGTTCAAAATTAGAAAGCAGCGTCGTTTAACATTGGTAGCCGTAAACTCAAAATTGAGTCGGCTGTTCAACGGTGGTTATAAGATATAAAATAAATTTCAGCTTGTCAGGCATCTGATACGAATATTTGGCACTAAAAGTCTGATGTTTTGCACTTCGTGCAACGTAAATTTGAATTTAAACTTGCTGCACTCCGAATATTTGACACTTAAAAATTTTATACTTTACCAGAGACTCCAACTATTTGAGGGTGTTTCGAATTTTTTTTTTTTTTTTTCTCTGATAGTGAACTAAAGCATTCTTTTTGAAACCAACAGATCTTTTAACAAAAAGTTATTAAAATTTAAGATCGTAAGCATTCGTTTATATGACTTTATATGAATATGTTTAAATTTTTCTTGCGTAGTGATGGGCGAAATTATCATAATTCTTATTTATTAAAATATAAGTACGTTACCCTTGCTAGCTCTAGGAAAAATGTTTTCTGAATTATGGAGAATCTTTAAGTAGTTGAATACAGCATAACTCTAGGTGTCACTTAAATTTTAGTTGGAATGTTTTTTAATATAAATTATATAACGCTTTTCAAAGTATATTTGAGTTAAAAATAATTATATGTTTAAGTAGCTTGTTATCGTTACCTCCTATCTTTTCTGCCTGATAACAAAACTCCCCTTTTTCCATTACCACCCACCTCGAGATTTCTGAGAGAGATGGACACCCCTTTAATGATACATGACTTCTTCTCCTCCTCCTTCTGTTCGATAGTTTTCTGCTGCACACGTGTGAACGTCCCTCCAAAATGCACAATATGTTCCCCTTTCTGTTCTAATCTTCCCCATATGTCTCCAAGTAATAGGAGTTCCCTGACCATGGGCTAAAAATGCATCAATTTCAGTGGTATCTAGTTGACAGTTCTTTGGACCACTAATTAATTCCATTTAGGGACCAGTGAGTCATGTTTTTCCCACAGGTGTTCTATATCCTTTTTTTCCCCCTAAAATTGGCTGGAAAAGGATTGGTTGGTAATTCAAGGATTGATAAGATTCTAGAACATTTTTGATCTATTATAATTTTTGTTATTGTCTGTTTTGAGAATTTTCTACCCTTAGAGCAATAACCTCAGCCATCTTTTAAGACCATGATAAAAAATAAAAAAGACGCGTGTGTAAATCATAAGAATTTTAAAATGAATGTTTTTAAACTGAATCTTCTTTTGAAGAAAAAGGTGAAGAGATTTTTGAAGAATATTCTTCCGTAAGTTTTATTATTTTTTTTTAATCGTTCTTTTATTTATTTTAATGGTTTAATCATTTTTAAAATATGTTTTGATCAGGTAGCAATAGCAAGCGGAAAAAATCCCTTAGGATTGTAAAATCTAAATATGTGTATATTTTTCTTCATAAATTTCTCTATAAGAACAATGAATATACTTAATTAAACAGTTTCTACAAATTTCATGTTGTAAATATAATAAAAAATTGGTTAATAATTTAGATCAATCGGTTTCTGTTTTGCTTTTCTACGGATTTCTGCATTAAAAATTTTATTTCTCAATAAGAAGAATGAATATTAATTAAACAATTTCTATAAATTTCATATTGTAAATACCATTAAAAATTGGTTCATAATTTAGATCAGTCGTTTCTGTTTTGTTTTTCTAAAATTTTCTGCATTAAAAATTTTATTTTTCAATAAGAATAATGAATATTAATTAAACAATTTCTATAAATTTCATATTGTAAATACAATTAAAAATTGNCCCTTAGGATTGTAAAATCTAAATATGTGTATATTTTTCTTCATAAATTTCTCTATAAGAACAATGAATATACTTAATTAAACAGTTTCTACAAATTTCATGTTGTAAATATAATAAAAAATTGGTTAATAATTTAGATCAATCGGTTTCTGTTTTGCTTTTCTACGGATTTCTGCATTAAAAATTTTATTTCTCAATAAGAATAATGAATATTAATTAAACAATTTCTATAAATTTTATATTGTAAATACAATTAAAAATTGGTTCATAATTTGGATCAATCTGTTTCTGTTTCGCTTTTCTAAGGATTTCTGCATTGCAAATTTTAGGGAACTGCAGATACGCAAGATTCTTCTTAAACAATTGTTTATAAATACTTGAATGTCAATGCTATAAGACAACTATTTCTACAATAACTGTATTTCCTTTGCTGTTGTATTCATTTTATTTTAATATTGTGCTAGCGTTGCTTATCAAACTAATTCTGTTTCCGAAATTTTTTTATGTTAATTATAATTTATATAGACTGATACAATTTTTAAATATTAAGTCTAAAAAAGTTTCCACCCCATAACCTTACTCAAACATTGTGATGGAATATACATTTCTTGTATCAATAACGCAGTGTTTCAGTACTTTGGTTTTATTGTAATTTTAAAGATAAAAGTGGTAAAAAAGTTAATTTTTCTTGTGCATTCACAAAAATGTTCGAAATTAATCCTTTTAGTGTATAGCAAATACGTAAAATCCTTTTAAAATTTACCCTGCGAAGCAACTGTTGCTCAGAGTCCCTAAAAATAATTTTCCAGTAACTTTTTGAAGAAAAAAAAAAGCATTGCGGCATAAGTTGCAGGTACATTTATATAAAAAAGACATTCCATGATGGTGTAAAAAAAATTTAAAAAGTAATAATCGCAACTCGCGCTCTACACCTGGCTCTATCTTTACATCCTTATTGGACCGCATCGACACGCTGAACCGATCCCTCATTGGCTAGCATCCCTTACACAAAAGTGACAAGCCGGCTTTACTCGGAACATCTGTTCCGTAGGTCCCTGTTTTGAAATTTGCAGCAAAGTTGTAGTTGTGTTTCGAGTTGTTGGGGTGAAAGCACCTTCCCTGTGTTGTCGTTCTGGATATTTTTAGATGGCCTCACGTGTGATGTTGTGTTGAGATATTTATTGGGTGCATTTTATAGTAATTTTGGATATTGCGCCTACTGTTCCAGATGCTTATCTGTTTGTCTGGCTTCATGTGCGGGTAAGTGAGAAAGTGTTCTAAGATAATATTTGTTCTTCTGATTCGTATTTGACCGAATCTCATATTGATGTCATTCTATCTGTATCTCAGAATAAATATTTACAATTGACATTTTCTACACGAAATGTCATCTTCTAATATTTCACCGTTTTTAAACTCATGCGGCTGAACTTAATCCCTCATATTGTTTCAATGTTTACTTTACTTAAGTACGAAGATTTTGACAAATGAGAAAACGATTTCTAAAATGTGTAATTTTTTTTAAAAATCGTTTGCTTCCGGTTGACTCCACGGTTATAATGACTATATTTGTTAAAAGAATATTCTTTTAATATGTATTTATGCCTTAAATTCTAAATACTAAATGTGAACACATCAAAAATAATTTTATTCATATTTAGAGAAAAAGAAACTGCATAAAATTAAAATTTAGAATTGTTCTGGAATTACTCTTAAACGGTTTCGATCTTTCTCTGGCATGAAGTAAGTTTTACAGTTATATATAACATAAGAAAAAGCGATTATGATGTGAGAATGTTATGAGAATTGTTATTTGTAACATCCACTAGTGTTAAATTACATTTTTATATTTTAGATTAGAAATAATTTAGTAATTAAGAAATTTTAAATTTTATCCAGTTAGATTTTAGCTACTATATTTTGCTATTAAGCTATGTTTGTTACTTTTAGAACACTTAAATATAATTTGCCCACTTTCTATCATTTCTATTTTGAAAGGCGCCATTTTTTAAGATCGCTATTTTTTAAATCGAATTTTTAATTGTTGATCGACGATAATTCAATATTTTGTTTGTAATTATTTTCTTTATTTGAACATGCATTATTGTTGTGTTTTAATTGTAACTACTAACAACGCTTTGTAGCATTAATAATTAACGTTACACCTGCAATAGCTGACGCTGCATCCTAATATTTAAACTTATTCTCAGATTTACACTAAATATTCCCGCACATTCATTGTCAATTTTTGCAAGTGCTTATTGAATTTCTGCCTTTTATTCTTAATTTCGAATTTAATTCATAAAAAATTCGATGCATAAAAATAATTTTAAGGAAAATATATTTTGTTTATAATTTCTTAGTTTTTTTTCTACGTGGAGGGTTAAAATATGTAATGCGGAAATAAGTGCTAGTTTTTTTCTATCCCCTCCTCTCCTACGCCCTTTAGAATGAAATTGTTCTTTCTCCCATCCTTTTTTCAGTAAAGCTACAAATAAATTCAAAAGCAGGGTGTTTTTTTACAATATCAAAACAAAGATACCTTTTTTACTTCCTATTTTTAGTGTCGCTAAAGTAGGTCAATAATGTGAACCGGCTCAAAATCCATGCAGGTTATGTGAAATATCGCAAAAGAATTTAAATATCTATATTTTGTTAGCAACACTTCTCGATTAAGTATTTGTTTTCTATAAATAAAATTATTTTAATGATACAGCAAGCAGTACGTGAAAATTACATAAATTTTTCTAAAAAGTTTTCGTTTAAAAAATTGGTTAGCTATTAATTTTCCAGTAATCGTGATATCAGCATTTAAATAATCATATTCTAAATCCAAATATATTTTATTGTTATAATAGATAATGACTAGATAGATAAAGGGCCATTGAATATATATAATGTCACGAAAATTATGATTAATTATGGTACAAATTGTCAGATTATGGTACAATTCTATATTTTCCAATTCGTTTTGCTTGATTTTGTTCGATTTCAACATACAATAACTAATTTTGCTTTTGTAATTAATTATATATGATTTATTTCAATCGTTTCTTAATTCTGAGCCAGTTTTGATTATGTGTTTTATTTACAAATTGCTTTGAATTTCAACGTAATATACCTTTAGTTAGAGTGTAAAGATCTTTGCTATTAGATTTCGAATGAAACTATCTTATCATTGTTATATTCTGTTCAGGGTCATCTATCTATACGTCCTATGTAATTATAACCATATGGAACGTATGGTGAATTTCAGGCTTTTACGATGTGTTTATCTTTCCGATAAGAAATCTATAAGAGAGTACTACCTTCTGAAATGAAATGCTTATGGGTTTTGACTATAAACGTTTCATCAAGATTTAATAACAGACTGCGAGCGCTTGAGTCTTTTTTTTGATAGATGCTTTGTCCGATTTTAGAAAATACTAGATCCTTTTAACGGCAATAAAATTCGCATTTAACAAAAATAGGGTTAGGGAATCCGGGTAAAAGGTTAGATTTATTTAAGAGGAAATTTTTTGTAAGAAAAACATTAAAATGATTTTCATCATAATAGTTTATCCTCTCTATTTGTACGGCAAAAACCCTGAAAATCTTTTTCTCATCTATATATATATATTATTTTTCTTTCTCCCATTCCTTAAGCTAACGAATCCCTCCCACAATTTCTTTTAAAGTTCATCTGTGGGCAACACAATGAGGCGGATTTGAAAAGAAAGTAAAAATGCCATTTTCACGCTTTAGGCCTTCTTTGTCATTCGATGTGCCGCATTATTATACAACTTCTTTGGACTCATTAAAGATGGCCAACGGCTAGTGACGCACTTTTTCCATAACTTCCCGCTTTTCTTGTTCCTTATGGATGGGTTTTGAACACCTACTTTTGCAACTTCAAAAGAATGTATTATTTTAAGTTATTGTTGGGATTTTTTTTTCAACTAAATAATGTTCATGATATTGCGAAAAGGATAATATTTAAGTAATGCTTCTTTGTCATTATAAATAATTGCTTGCAATCCTTTTAAATTTTTTACCTTGTGTCAGGCCATTAACGTATATCTCTACTATTATTTAGCTGACAGAAGTTTAAATTTTGGGGCATTTATGTAAAATAAGGAAGATATAGATGTTTCCTTTAAATTGTTTTGGAATTTTATTTTCAATTGTTTTGCGTGTTTATACTAAGACTGTAGCTGTGTTAAAATTTCTGGAATTCTTTGGTGATTTATGTATTTCTAGACTTTTTTTTTTCTTCTTCTTTCATTAAATTCAAATAGAATATATGTTTGCATAAAATAGAATCTGCGTTTTAATTCATATTGCAAAATTTTGTGTAAAATATTCTTTAGATTTATTTTGGCGTTTTCCTTCTGTGGTAATAACTCTTGACGTCTGTAACTCTTTTCAAAGAGCTTTCCCTGATTTTTAAGTTTTATTCCCAATCTTTCTATTCAAATTTTATTTTTTTTCTTCTCATTTTAAGAAAATTTGAATAACTAATGGATTTTAAAGTCTTACGTATAAGTATTTATTATACCTCTCCTTCCCCTTCTTACAAAATCAGAAAATTATAACCCCCTCCCGTTTGGCTGCCTACACAATATTTGAAGAGTACCATTCTTCGAAATCTATTTACTTTTAAATCTAAAAATTAGTCACATGCATACTCTAAGTTATATCTTTCCAATTATCATCTATGACTAATTTAACTCATCTTTAGATACAAAAGTAAATATTGAATAAGATAGTCATTAATTTTTACATCGTAGAATTGGTTCTGATTTAATAATTTTTTAGTTAAAAATATGCTTTATAATTATTGAATAAGTTAGATTTAAATACTTAAACCGTTTGCCCATTCTTAAAGATGGAATTTGTTTTATTTTAATTATTATGTCTCTATCGAAAGATGATTTTGTAAAATAATTTAAATGCAGCAATATTTCGCTATCTCAGCACATCAATTACTCTTAACTATCAATGTTGAGACTAGAGTGCTAATAAATGAAACTTATTACTTCAACACCAGCATTATCAAAACAATACAAATAACGCGTGTTCTCGTGTATTTTGTCTAGAAACCTGTTCCCCTTTAAAAACTGATGAAAACTGAGATTTGTGTAAACTTAAATCTAATTTTCTACCGGATCTTTTCCATGTAGAAATATAATTATCCTTATAACTATTCAGGGGGAGTCGCCTGAATGAAATTCCTTCAGAGAATCATCAACATGTTAGGTGAAAATCCCTTTGCTAATAAAGGAATTTCCAGTACTTTTCATGCCTGGCTAACTTTCTCTATTGTACCTCTGCTTGTCTAGCTGCTGTTTTGTTTTATCTAACGAGCTTTGGCGATCGTATATTTCTTTATGATTTGCGTCGGCGTTCTGGTTCAGTTAATACCATCTCTGAGGTCAGTTTTTATTATTTATTACTTTCCAACCATGGCTGATCATAATTTGTAAAATGATGGTTTTTGTAACGCTGGGCATTATTTTTTGTAACCCCGTTGAAAAAGGCATTGTTTTTTAGGATGCGGTCATTTTTTTTTTATTGGCGTATCTTAAGTTTATCACTGGCGTTAACTTCCACTTGTGTAATTTGTTGCGTAATTTTTTTCCTCCACTGGAATAAAAATAGTTTTTTTTTTGTATTTATTTTCATTTATTTGGCATATTTTTTTCAGTTTTACAAGTAATTTAATGTAGTCAAGTATCTATGACCTTTGCGATCAATAGAAGATAATAAAGCACTGATTCATGATTTTTGCATACAAACAAATGTATTAATTTATAAGATATCACGTGAATACTGTAAGATACTACTAGTCAGATTAGATTAGTCTTAGTTATAAAATAATACATACTCATCGTATTGTTGGTTACAAGAACATATATTTGGAAAATTGAAACTAAACTTTTTTCTCCTAGCAAGTCCTAAGTTGTTTCGAATTCATCATATTCGTTAACTATATTTGTCATTGTTTTGATTTTATTCTTTATTTTTTTTATAAAAGGATAAACACTTATAAATTTTTTTTAAAAAATACACGTACATTTTTTTATGTATCTTATTTATTTGCATTAAAGTTTCTTTAATTTTGTTAATGTTATTAATTAAATGTAAGATTATGAAATGCCAACAATCAGTTGTCGGCCGAAAAGGTTTTGAAGGTTAAGTCTTCACAATTTCGTGACAAACGGCCTGGTAGCAGTAATGTGGTTAAAATTGCGCTTTGGCCACCTTTACTTTCCTGACAAGCTTGGCCCAGATATCAATCTAATGCTAGATTAATTAAAGGCAAAATCTAGAACTTCAAAATGACAGCTCATTGCTAAAACCACTTTGCCATCGCGGTTGCTGTGAATTGTGTTCGTAATTTATTATGCTCTCTTAATTTATCATTTGTCTCCATGACGAATTGCACCTATAAACAAATTTTTTTTTGTATAGTTTTTAAATGCTTATTTAAATTCGTTAGTTAATAAACTAATAATTTTAACATATTGATAACAAAATGGAATGTAGTTTAGTTCTTCGTCTTCTCCGGTCTTTAAAGAATATCTGATTTGATGAATGAAATAGTATTTTATTTATATCCGGCTTATTGAACATCCTGTTTTTTAAAGGCAGCTTAGGAAGTCGCTTTGTAACGACTTCCGAATGATTCATTGATTAAAATTTGTCTTCAATTCAAAAATAACAAAATCCGTTGAATATTTTTGATGGCCCCATGCGGTTAGTATTGCATAAAAAGTAATTTATTTAGTTTAATCTTTCCAAAATGGTAAGAAAACGACTATTATTGCTTGAAATGAAAGTATTGCAAACGATAATAGGATTATTTTGAAATCGAAAAGGAAAAATGCAGTATCATTATACTCCTAAGCATGTTGTTTCTAAGGGAAATGTCTGTGACGTAACAATTCTAGCCGACTTGACGTCAGGACCCGTTCTTTCCTCATTTAAACTTTCTCGAATTAATTCTTTCTTTAGCAATAGTATATCTAATTCTAGATTTACTTGCACTAAAATTGGATTGTTGCGAATAATTATAACCCATGAAGCTAAAAATGCGCAATTTCTTGTAAGTTTTTAAAAGATATTTACTTTCTTGTAAAAATTGTTAAGAATAATTTTGTGCGTTTTTTTTTTATTTTCTATTTGTATGCTTGAATTCCTAATGAAACAAAATATTTGTGATAATTACTAAGATAAATTAAATAATTAGTTTTTATCTAATTCTTTATTTTAAGTTAAATTACAAGTTTTTTATGTCTAATTTGTTACAATGGGATGTTGCTAATTTTGGTTTGCACCGATTTGGTAATCTACTTAAGCAGGTGGTCAACTTATAAACAGATTATGCATTGGTGCAATTGTTTTTTACTAATTTGCTGCTTGATCATAGAGGTCAGCTTAAAAAGTTACAATCATATTAATGGAGTTTTTGAATCTACAGCATATAATTTGTCAAAATAATTTTTTAAAGTTTGCTTGTGCTACATTATGAATAAATGAAATACTACTTATTAAATATTCTAAACTATGGAATCTTGAATACATTAATTACATTTTGGAAATTTGAATTTAAATAAAATGATAATAATCATTTTCATTATCCATTTTCAGTTCCTCCCTTAAGCCTGTTGAGCGGGCTTCTTGTGGACCTGGTCCGCCATTGAAACAACTCCGTTCTTATTCTGTGGAAAGCAACAGCAACTTTGCTTCTTCGCAACTTGGACGCGCCAGACAAAGATCTGTGAGTGGAAATGTTTCCAGCAAGAAGACACCGGTGCGCCGTGTCGATGATGATGCACTCAAAAGATCACGTCTTCATAATAGCCAGTAAGTATAACATTGTGCTTTTACTAGATATAGGTAAATCTCAGTATTCTATAAAGTAGTACTTTATATTAAAGAAAATGTATTATTGCTGGTTCCACCTTTTGTCCTATTTCTAGGACTGTCTAATTATAACCTTAAATAATCGCTGAATTTTGAAAAAAAGATAGTTGGCTCATTGTTCTACTTCTAGAACCATGTCTCTTTACAACCTTAGTTAACCTCATAGTTCCATAAAAATAGTTGTCTAACTTTAATCCGTTCTAAAAAGATTTTAGTTTGATTTTCCTTTATAATTAGATACGTGAAGTGCTACTTAAATATTCTCATTTAGCCCATTCAAAAAGGTTCCTTTAATGTTAGGTAATATGAATTGACCTCTCTTTCTTTTCCTATCAGGTGCCACTTCAGATATAGTGTGTTTACTTTGTATTTTCTTTGATTTTTCTTATGTTCTGAAATCAAAGGATGCCAATTTTTTGAACTTAAACACATTTTTTGATGGGCAGTTGATAATTATTTTATTTTCCTAAGCACAATATTATTGTTAATGTCAGTTTTTAAAAATGCATTGTCCTTGGGCAGAGAATATATATGTAAATACTTTGCAGCTAGCATCTTACCTTATTTCATTGTCTATTTCAGGTACGAGCTCTCTCAGGACTTACTCGACAAGCAGGTAGAAATGCTCGAAAGAAAATATGGTGGAGTCTGTGCACGAAAGGCAGCTCTAACTATCCAAAGAGCCTTCAGAAAATACACCATCATGAAACGATTTCAGGACATTGCGAACGCTTCCAAAGGCGAAAAACGCCTGTCTAGGAGGTTCCCTACCTTCGACTTAGAAAACAAAGAATGGATTGTGTACAACAGCAATGGCACTGTGTCACGCTATCCCCACTTCCAACACCACCAGGCGTGTTACGAGGGTGAACTGAAACTCTGCAATAACTTTCACACCAATATCAATTCCGATGCACTCATGCAATCTCATTACAATGCACTGTATCGCGAACTGAATGAAACTCTAGATTCCGAGGACTGTTCTAGGTATGCCAAACCCTGTCGCACGCAGAGCTTCAGGGAGAGGAGAATCAAATTCCAAGAAGCATATGGACAAGGACCTTATGTGAACGATTACAATAACAAAGACACTTACGATCAGTACATGGGTAAGCAGGTACCGCACCTGAATAGTGCATATTATCAGGATGCGTACCAATCTTCCCGTTCCCCTCCGTCATTCCCGCGTCATCCGGCATGGACTGCAATACCTAGTGCTAATTCTCAAAGAACTCATTGTTCACCTAATCAGACTACAGTTTATGTTCATTCTAGTCCAAGTATTAAAGTTCAGCATTCAGATAACTTCCAACCGATGAGAGATTCTGTGTCATCCGAAGATAGTGCACTCGGTTCAGTAAGAAAGATCTCTTACTTTCTATTATTGTTTAAGTTATTCAAAGTACTATTTATGTTATTAAAAATACTAGTTTTAGGATTTTTATACGTTTACAGATATCAAAATTTTTGATGAAATTAGTATTTTTTTACAGGGCAGGGAACTTTTAGCTGTACTTAATTCATTTTTTACTAAATTTAGTAATCGATCTATGCTTAAAAAAAAGGTCGGAACAAAAATATATCTTTTCCTCTTAATAAATTTGTTGCAACTTTTTACTTCTGATTTTTTATTTAATTCTACTTCGTAAAACATACTACTGTAAAGTTTTAAAAATTATGGAATATACCTTTCCTATATTATTTTATCATGTTTAAATTTAGTTCTTACTGTCATTGAAAAGTCTTCTGCAATTATTGTTAAATTACTTTTTTTCGACTGTACTAATTCATGATTTAAAATAAATTTAAATCAAATATTGCAATTTATATTAAAGTATTAAAAATTTTGCAGCTATCTGCAATGTTAGAGATGTACATTATTATTATTTTAATGACCAATGTCATTATTTTTTCACTATTATAAACTTTCTACTCCTTTTTTAAATTTTTCTTAAAATTGACATTTTTATTGATTTTTGTTATTTTTTTTTCTTTCTAGCTAAGTGTAGATATAGATCCAAATGAAGCAGACTCCAATCTGCTTCGTGGTTCATCCACTAGACATTCTCTTCAAATTAGTCCTTCCAAAATGGCAACATCTAATGTTTTACAAAGGAACGCTGTGAGGGCAAGTGATGTGGCTCTCAGCAGACGAGTGAGTCCTAGAGTAGTAGTAGTAGAACAGAAGAAGGTGCCACCCCAGGTTCCTAAAAGAACGTCCTCTATACCCGGCAGAGATGACAGTTCTGAATCTGTAGATGTGATATCTGAAAATAGTCAACAGTCTACCTGTAAATCTTCTAATAAAACTGTAGAAGCTTCTCCAGTCTGGAAAAGAAAATCTCTAGTGAGTTATTATTACTATTATTATTTTGAGAACTTAGTGGAAAATTATATTAAGGGATATTGTTCAATAGTGGAAAATCATATTAAGGGATATTTTTCTGTAGTGGAAAATTATATTAAGGGATATTTTTCAATAGTGGTTGATCAAATTAAGGGATATTGTTTTCAATAGTGGAAAATTATATTAAGGGATATTTTTCAATAGTGGAAAATCATATTAAGGGGTATTGTACAAATAGAATTTTCCTTAGGAATAAAAAAAGGGGGCTGGGTGGTACCTCTGAGAAAAGGGCCCTCATTTTACTCTGTAAAGATGTATAAAAATGTGTAATATTATGTGTGTTCTAAACTTCAGTTCAATGTGTCATTCTAAATCAAATCTTTGATTGCATTAGGTCTTAGCAGAACAGTCCATTAGCGTGGAAGACAAACGTCTAAGCAATATATCAGAAAATAGTGAAGACAGTATGGATAGTGGAGGTGGTTATTCCAATACGCCACCTGCTGATATGAGTCATTCCTTCAATGTACATAATTACCCTGATGTTCGAACGCCTCATGATTTACCTGGTACACCAACTATTTATAAGGTATGGACTGTTTTATTATTGTATTTGTTTAGAATTATCTCTTATAAATATCTTAAATGAAATTAAATGTGGTTAATCTCTTATAAATGACCAAATAAATAATTGCACTCAAAAATGTATGTTTTATGTAAGCTGTAACTAACTTAAGTATAAAACTATTCTAACTTAAGCATTAAACTGTTGTCTTAACAGATAGTTTAAAACTTTGTATTTTTAAATTGCTTTTTTCTCCCATCCAACAGCTAACAGAAATCCAGAGGAAGAGACAATATAGAGTGGGTCTTAATCTATTTAATAAGAAACCTGAACGAGGAGTTCGCTACTTAATTCAACGAGGATTCTTGGAGGCTTCTCCCCAAGCTGTTGCCAGATTCCTGTTGACGAGAAAAGGTCTCAGCAAACAAATGATTGGAGAATACCTAGGAAATTTGCAGAATTCATTCAATATGGCAGTGCTTGAGTAAGAAAAAATGCCTATCCATTTAATTTATCTTTAACTTAGAAAAACTTGTTTTAAAATACTGTTGAAATTAGTTTTTCTAAAATAATTTCCCGTTAAAAATTTCTAAATAGAATTTTATCTTGCAAAATTTTAAATATAATAATTTTTTTTCTCAATTTTTATATAACATTTTAATGGGATTATTATTCTTTATTCTAAATAAAATTTTAACTGTAGTATATGTTGTAATAATCTTAATGTTTTTTTAACTTAGATTGATCTAAATTTTATTTTATATTTCTTTAAAGAAACTTAAAATATTTTTAAATATATAAATCTTGATTTTAAATTAATATCAATAATGACATGTATTGTTAATTGATAAAAATTTATTTAGGGAGAAAAAAAGCATTGTTTTCTTCTGCAAAATAGATTTTTTAAAAAAATTTAAGCTTTAATTTTGATAAATATTGTATTATACTTAATTGATTAAGGTATAAAAATTTTATGTTAGTTTATCAATTGCTGTTATTATTTTTATTTTAATTTGTTTAAAAAATATTAAGTTCAAACAATTAAAATTTTTATTTTTACTTGTTTGAATTCAATATTTGTTATCATTTGTTAATCATTTGTTATGAAAAATATTCTTGTTCTGAAATTTCAGTATTCCTAATACATTGTTATCACATATATGTTTTTCCCAGATGGAATTTTATTTTAAAATTGATTAAACTAATGGTTTTTCTACTCATTTTAAAAATCTTACATAAACTAAGACTTTTATGGGCCTTCATTTTTCTAGTATCTTCATATGTTTTATACTTGTCCCCAAAATATTTATGTTTCTATTTTTTTCTAGATGTTTTGTTCAAGAATTGGACTTGGCAGGCATGCAAGTTGATGTTGCACTTAGGAAATTTCAAACATTTTTCAGAATGCCTGTAAGTTTTACATCTTTTTACTTTTTTAATCATTTTAAATATTATTTTTACCATATATATTTTCTTTTTTTATATTATTCTAACCTTATTTGTTACTTTGCAGGGGGAAGCACAAAAAATAGAAAGACTAGTTGAAGTATTTAGTCACAGGTATATTGACTGTAACCATGACATTGCTTCCAAGTTTCATAATGCTGATACAGTGTTTGTGCTGGCTTTTGCAATCATTATGCTGAACACAGACCTCCACACCCCTAACATGAAAGCAGAAAAGCGTATGAAAATAGAAGAGTTTATCAGAAATCTTAGATGTAAGTATCATACTTTCTAAATTTATGAACAAATGTTTTTTTTTTTTCTAGCTTGATTCTTTTTTAGGTAATTATTTTTTACATTATCAGCGGTTCTTTTTTTAAAAATTATTTTGAATGAATTGGTTACCCTGATCTTAAATTTAATGTAGGTTTATTGATCTGGGATTACTAAAATTTGACTATGTCACTATAAAATAATTATCAGTTTTATACCAGCGCAATCTATATAATGGGAATGGCATGCTGTTTTCGTTTTTTGATTTTTAGTTGTGTTTAGATCTGTTATTGTCACAAAATAACATATTTCAAACTTTTTTTTTAACAAAAAATATAATTGAAACATGCTAATGGACCTGGGAAAATGTGTACAGATTAGACTAGTAATATCTTTTAGTTGCAGATTAGTGATTAAATTTTCTTAATTTTTACTCCAGTGCTAATGTAATCTAAAGTAAGTGATAGTTGTAGTATCTATTATTAGGGTTTGATTCTTATCTTAGTAAAAGGAAATATTTTCTAATATTGACACATAACTCCCCTCTTTTTTTTTCATTGTTAAGAATTATAATATTTGAAAAACATTTATATACATTTTATAGTATTCATTTTTAGCAAATGTATAAAATTCTTAATTTTTTTATTTTATTTTAGCCATTGATGATGGTCATGATTTGGATCGAGATATGCTGGTGGGTATTTATGAAAGAATCAAAACAAATGAATTCAAAATGGGATCAGATCATGTGACACAAGTGCTAAAAGTACAACAAACAATCGTTGGTAAAAAGCCAGTAAGTTTTTATTTTTCTTACTTGACATGTAAATTTTTCAGATTAAAATTTTTTTCACTCAGTTGCTATGTCAGCCAGCTATTAAAGTTTTTTAAAAAATATTTTTTTTTTTTTTAAATCTTAAACAAAATCACATGCTACCAATAATTAAAACTTCTTCATGTTAAAACTGTTAAGCTTTACTGGCTAAAGTGTTTCAAACCAGTGTTGTTAAATAATAAGTAACATGCATTGGTTTAAACTTAAAAATCTAAGTGTACAAAAATTTCTGAATATGCATATATTTTTAAAAATATCTATTTTCTTTTTTTTTTTAAAAAACTTTTTTTACGAACTTTCACTCATGATTAAATTAGCGGGATCGTTTATCTCCAATACTTCAAGGTAGTGTTTAAAAATTGGGATGTGGGTTAAGTGGAGTATTTTTATTGAAATTAATGCACTAAAAATATTTAATTTCTTTAAAATGCGTAATTGTTATACACATTGACTAATCAGTGTTGACAATCGCTTATCAGGGACAATTTTGAAACCACACTTCATAATTTTTTTAACATGAAATTAACAAAGTATCAATTTTTTTCATCAAATTTTATTGGTGACAACATATATTGAAACATGTCTGTCTCTCTTTGCTTTTTAAGACAGTTTTGAAGGTAATTTTATGCAATGTTATTACTTAAAGAAAAGGATAAAGTTTATTAATTTTATTTTACAAATGATTTAGCCAAATTTATTAGTAAAAATGTTTTTTCTTTGAATTTCACATTAATTTAGATTTTTATAGCTTTTTATGCAAAAGTTTAAAAAAAATTTTGACTTTTAAATAAAACAGAATTTTTTATATAATTTTAACATTAATTTCACTGTTATACAAACTAAAATGTATTAACTACTGTATGTATTACTAAAATGTATTATTTGATTTATGTGTATTTTTTTTATTGAGATATTTTAAAGACGTTATTATCTTAACATGTAGTTGGATAACAATATACTAATCAAAATTTTTCTTTCTTTCTTAAACCAGAATCTAGCTTTACCTCATAGGCGTCTCGTCTGTTACTGTCGATTGTATGAAGTGTATGATGTGAGTAAAAAGGAAAGGCCTGGAGTTCATCAACGAGAAGTGTTCCTATTCAATGATTTATTAATGGTTAGTAGACACATCAATATTTTTAGATTTTTTAAATGCAGTTATAAATTTTCGCTAAATTTTATAGAAATATATATTAAAAAAAATTTTAAAAAACATGAAGCACAACTTCTTTTTATAAAAAAAAATTAAAATTATCTGTTATCTCGGTAATCAAAATTATAATTATAAATTGCTAGAAAGTTGTTTTTTAAATCTTAATTACTGTTACAAGATTTATTTTTAAAAATTGCAATTTGAATTTGAAAGTATGAAAAATNAAAAAAAAATTTTTTTTTAATCATCTGTTATCTCGCTAATCAAAATTATAATTATAAATTGCTAGAAAGTTGTTTTTTAAATCTTAATTACTGTTACAAGATTTATTTTTAAAAATTGCAATTTGAATTTGAAAGTATGAAAAATAACTTTTTTTCCTTCTTTTTATCGTTAGCATTATTTTTTTACACTAACCAAACCTTATTTCATATAAATTTAATTTATTTTAATTAAAATATATTGAGAAAACTTATACAAAATTCTAAAGACTCTATTTTAAAAACTGTTTTGTCCTAGTCTATTGTATAAACATCAGTGTAAGAAATTTAAAAAAATGAAAGAAAAAAAATCTAAAATATCTTTTTTTAAATGGTCGCTGTCTTGACTGTCTATGTAAATTATGTCACATCAAGATTATTATAAAATTTGTATTAAAGCAAATTGGAACGACAAATTTTTATTCAATTTCTGTTTTATATTGTACAAAAATATATGTTCCTCTAGATTATTAAAAGTCGTAACAAGGAAATAATTCAACTTATACTTTATTGACTTAAAAATATATTTCGGCTTTTATTTAATTTCTTCATATGACTGATTAGGTTACTGAAATTTTTGTTTACTCAATTCATGTTGCTGTGTATTTACAACAATGCCCATGTTACATTTTAGGTTACCAAAATCTTTAGCAAGAAAAAGAATAGTGTAACTTATACTTTCCGCCAGTCTTTCCCACTTTGTGGTATGAGTGTCACTCTTTTTGAAGCCCCATGTAAGTATGCCATATATTTTTTAATTTTCAAAATATTTTATTAAATTTAAATTTATGTTTTCTGATTCCGCACATAAAAAAGCAATTTTAGAGCATTTAAAACTGTATGTTCTAAATTGAGCCGTTAATATATCGCTATCCCAGTGTATAAATTAACCCCCTAATTTTTATTACAAGAGGGGTTTTTTTTGTTTTAGGTGAGTGATAATAAAAAACAGATGTAAAAATTTCGAAATTTTAAAAACATGAGATACACATTATATCAAATTAAAAGTATTTTTTTATATTGTTCTTTCTTGGTATATTTGCCCTCAAATAAAGATGTTCTATGCTGACCAATCTTTAAAAAACCTCTAAACTTTTCATTGTGTAATGTTTTTTGAAATACTCTCAAATAAATTAAAATTTCATATTCTTATTTTTTTAAATTTAAATTGTTTTATGAGTAAGTGTTATGAGAGAAAATGCAAAATTTTATTTTAACAAATTAAAAATAGTTTTTGAAAAGGGTAACTTGACACAGTTATTCAGTCATTATTTATAATCCATCGATATATATTGATCAACAAATATCTGACTTTATTACTGGTGTATTAGTTGGCCCCCCTGATTTTTGAAAAAACTTATACATTGGTATATGCATAAGATATTTTTTTCAGTGTAGTAGCTAGTATAGTCTTTTTTGAAGTATTATTATTAATTCTAAATTTTTTCTTCTAGATTATCCTCATGGAATCCGTTTAAGCCAAAGAGTTGATGATAAAGTATTGATTACTTTCAATGCTCGAAATGAACACGATCGATCCAAGTTTGTTGAAGATCTTAAAGAATCCATTCTAGAGGTAAAGCTTATTCTAAACATGTCATATTTATTTCATAAACAGTTTTTTTCCAACAACATTTAATTTCCTTACTGTGCAAAAGGAATGAACGTTTTATTTATATTTTAAATTTGTTTAGAATTTACTGAATTATTATACTGCAGAACTGTTATAGTTTACTTTAAAAGTAATGCAGTAAAATAATTAATTTTGCTATAAAGTTTATGTTTGTTACTTTCTCATATACAGGAATTGATAAACATTAAATTAAAAAAAGGAAAAAGTTATTAGTTATTTTTTTATGTGTGCTTGGGGTTCTTTACAATAAATTTAAATGAAATTCAAATCCCATTGTTCCCATTTAAAATTATATTTTTTATTTCTTTAGTATTTTATTTCAAAATAAGAGTTATTGAAAAAAATAGCAAGCCAAATGTTCTTTCCAAGTGAATATTTTAACAATTACATTTACAATATATATGCAATTGCATTTGTAATATAATATGTAACATAGTGTTACTCTAAAATATTTATTGTAAAGTATGTTATATTCCAAAAAAAATTCTTTTTTACTTTTTAAATTTTATGTCAAATATAACTTTAAATGTCAATAAAAATCAATGACAGAATATTAACTTGGGTTTGGTTATAACATCTATAACACATATCTAGTTAAAGATATTCTTGAATGGGGTAATAAATCATTTTATATTTGTAAAATCATTTAATTATTTGATTTTTTTAATAACTAAATATAGGCATTAATTGATCCTGAAGTCTTGAATTTTAATTTTGTTTTGAGCATTTTTTTATCAAATGTATAATTATTTTTACAAATTATTTATTGATTGTAAAACCATTAGTTTCATTTCATGTATTCTTTTAAAATATTAAATATTTTAAAAACAAGAAGTCTTAGTTTAGTCTAATTTTGGCATGTCTAATCTTCACATAGTTTTTAAGATTTCAGAATGACTTATTTGTAAAATAATTTAGTGTTTTAGAAAATATTTATTTACCGCTTATTGCATTCATTATAGATGGATGAAATGGAAAATCTGAGAATTGAAGGTGAGCTTGAGAAGCAAAAGATGACGAGGGTAAGAGGTGCAGAAAATAGAGATTCCGGTGTGGCTGACATGGAAATAATACCTCAACAATCGAAAGATGGAAAACTCTCACCAGAAAGTGTGGCCTCCTCCAGCAACCTTAAACGTTCTGCATTGTCCAACTCCCTGCTAGACCTCCATGAACAACGTAAGTATTTTCTTCTAAAATATTATCTTTCTAGATTCTTGTCACTCATATTCAATCTACTATTGATTTGTAAATTATCATGTAATATTCTATCTGAATGTAAATGTGTTCTATAAAAGAATCTAGATTATTGGTGTTGAACAGCTGATCCAAATTTAGGGTTTAAGACTATTAATGTTCAACCTTGAAAGCTTGTAATTTTGAACCCAGTCTAGAAGACAAGGGAACTGCTGGGTCAAGTATTGGGAAAAGTTTGCATTTGTGGAGGACTTTTTTTTTATGGAACTAGCCTGCATTTGTGTTACATGGATAGGAAAATCACCCACAGTTAGCCTGACAGCAAGGGGACTCTAACCCGTGATCCGTCTACCACAGAGAATCTTTTACATCAGCCCTGTGGTAGGTGCAAGCCGAGAGCAGAAGTCGTGGCAACCAGACATTACTGGGATTCAAAACCTGGGTCACCTCATTGGAAGGCAAATACTCTGTCCTCTGATCCAACATGGCTCAATAACTATCTTTTTAATCTTAACCCATGCTGACCATACACTACGCAAATTTCAAAAATTCTTTTTTGAAACACATCTTTTTTCACATTAAGCAAATGTTTTTTTATTCTTTTCAAAAATCAAGTAGTAGCTTATAGAAAAAAATATACACAAAAAATTCAGGCATTATTGGCATTACCTAATATTCTAATATATATGGATAGTCACACTTTTTTATTTAATTATTTTTATTTATTCATTTTTGCTATTTTAAAACTTTAAACATTAATGAAAACTGTAGCTCAATTTCTTATAATATACAATTATATGATTTATATAAATTTAAGAAAAAAAATTTCCCAAAAGTACAGTGTTAAATAATAATAATACAAAAAAAAATTTATGAACTATAATTTAGATAAATTTTATATGTACTTAAATAGTAAATGATAAAAAATACTGTTTTTAACTTTATTTTAAAATAAGTTTCTATTTATGTTACAGAAATTAATAAACCAGTTCGAAGGGGAAGTGCAGGCTCCTTGGATAGTGGAATGGTAAGTTTATATTATGATTTTTTTCTTCTATATTTTCAATGCATAAAAACTAGTTATTAATTGTAGAACTTAAATTTACTTTGCTCTAGGTTTTTTTTAATTGATATTTTTTTATTTATTTATTTGTTTCATTGAAAACACTTTATTCATCTTGAATCTGAATGGAATTTTTTTTATTATTATGAATTCTGCAAGAGATTTATCAAAATTAAAAGTCCATTTTTCTACAAAGCTTCTAGCTTATAAAGGAAGCTATACCATGGGAGAAGCTTTTCATGGCTGATTCTCTTTCACCTCATAGCTAATTGTCTTTCTTCTCTTTTTTTAACGAAAAATAATGCACCATTAATTGTTTATTTTTGCATAATTTTCAGTTTAAATTATAACAAACTTTTAAGTTGTTCATCAAATAATCATTTTTTGTTATTTTACTTTTTTTTGAAAAACAAAAATCTGCACCTTTTTAAACATTTCTTTTAGTTTACCTTTTTTGAAGATTATAAATTTTTCTCTTAATTTGACAATGAGAGAGAATTACTGATTAATGATAAAAAACTTAAGTTTTTTTCTCTAATTTAAATTGAAAATTATGAGAAAATGAACATTAAAAATGCATTTTTTATAAAAAGGTATTTATCTTAAAAATCATTAATATACCCCTCCCCCTTCATTAAGAGAAACTTATAAAAAATTTAACCTGTTAAGAATAACCCTAATAAAATTAGTAGTTCTAATTGTTAAACTTTAAAATTTGAAAAAATCAATGGCTGTTGAACGGCATTTGTTATGAAAAGTTTCTTCCGTATATAGCATCCTCTTAATCAGCATTCATGACTTATAAGTTATTCTGAAAATGTACTTAAAATAGAACTCTTTTTAAATCATCTACTATTATTTTAATTCTGTACATTTTTTTAATTCCAGTCAATATCTTTCCAGTCTTCTGCAGCAAGCAGCGTAAGCCATGACTCCTCCCCACAAATTGTCCACGCCAGTTCCACGTCTTCTGGGTCAGGATCAAGTCTGGGAAGTACTCGTAGCGGCCAAGATTCATCATCCAAACCACCACCATCGCAAGCAGGATTCTTAGGCGGCCTTTTCAGTAAAAAAGCAAAAAACACTAGTAAAGGCAATTTGAGAAAACCCATTGATACGCCAGATCCTTAAGACGAGTGTGTGTTTAGAGTTGCAAAATAGAAAAACACGGCTTTTTGTAAATTATTAGTGCATTAGCAATCTCTTTGCTACAGCTCTTTGCATCAGACAAATCAATATCTCAATCTGCGCAATGATACAAACCCAGTGATGTTGACACATAGCTTTATTTGAGTTTTAATATGCACACATCCCCCATGTGTGTAAATGGTGTACATAGTCTTCTATCTCCTCCATAAAGAAGTGTGTAAAATAGACTTATGTATATAGTATTTAGTTATCTCATTTCTCTAACCAGACTGAGATTTTGTGTACAAATGAAGAAAAAGAAAAGAGTTAATATATATTGAGAGTGTATGATATTTAAATAAAAAAAATATATATTATATTCAGAATAAAATAGCTTTGAAGAGTTAGTGTATTATAGACCAGCTCAAATTTAATACGAAGATGAGTTTTATGTATTTAATAGTGAAATCTTGTCAAGTTTCGTGAATGAAGTACTTATCTCTTTGTATGCGGTGTGCAATTCGGCAAGTAATTTGTTTTAAAAAAAATTGCAGATTTATTCGAAATATTTTACTTTTACAAAATTTGTGAATATTCAGTCTGTTCATATTGCCTTATTTTTATTCAAAGACAAAAAAATTTTCTAACTTAATATAAATTCTTTATTCATAATAAATTTCTTGAAAAAAGGTTAAATTTAAATTGTTTCGAATTAATGCATATTTATTGAGTAAAGGAAGGTTTCAAGTCAATTTAACAAAATTACAGCTTTTTGTTTTACACAAAATTTATGACTATTACTTGTCTTTTATTGTATTTCCTGATCTTGTAAATACCCAATTTTTTTAACAGCATTGCAAGTAAATTTCAAACTTCTTGAAGTATTCTTACTTTTAAATTTTTGTCTAAAAAAACTAATGTAAATACAATAAATGACATATTTATTCCTTCATTTAATCAATTTGGTTAAATATTCAAAGACTGTTTCATTACTAAAGAATGATATAAATATTTTTAAAAATTTAACTAATTAAAGGAAAAAATGACATTTATAAGAAAATATTATTCCAAAATTTATATAAGATATTGTATTTAATGACTGTTAAATTAATCTATGTTTATATTTTGATAATGGCTTTATGAACAGACGATTTTAATTTATTGATACATTTTAGTTTAAATAAGTATTCAGTCAGTCTTAGAGACAAATATTTCGAAGATTTGATTAAAAATAAAATGTAACTGTATGAGTGTAATATTTATGGTTAACCTGCTGGACAGTGTTTTACTAGACAATTTTGTTTATCTATGTTTATTCTTAATTAATAACAAGTTGTGTAACTAATGTGAAAGAATAAATTTATTAGTAAAATTGATTTGTAATTTAGTAAACCAAAAGAAAAATTAATTTAATTTTTCCTTAAGGCTAAATTATTATATATACTAGAATTGTTCTTTTTTTTAAAAAAAAAATTATTGAAGTACTAATATTACAGAATAAAGCTTCCACAAAAAGTACTAAATTTCATTTTTTTTTTTGATATTGCTCTTTAAAAAGTACATTAAAATGCAAATTTTGCTGTGTTTTGTATTCACATATAATTATCCTTGACACTGAGCAACATTTTTTAAACAAAGTTTTTCCTCCTGATCAAGAAAATGACCAATTGTACAATCTTGAAAATTAATTTTATCGTAACAGACCCATAAAAAATTGACATTTCTTTTACGTACAGACAGTAAAACTTTAAAATTCATTCTTATTTGGAAAGTAGTTTCACAAAGTTTTATTTAAGAGTTCATTTTATGTTCAATTGATGTATTGTTTGTTTTCTGTGTAGTGTTTTTAATGGAAAACTATTTAATTGGGTCCAAAAAAAACTGCACTTTTGTTATTTGATTAATGAAACTGTCAAATTCGTTTTTATTTCAATAAGTTTGAAATTCTAAATTTTATGTCATTGTTAAAATTTTCTTTTTTTATATGTATATTTGATGGATGAAATAATTTTCTTATTGTACTTATATTACATTAAGAAGCCTGGAGCTTAACAAAAAATAAAACTTTTAAACTTGAAAACTGGAGTTGTTTGATTTTGTTTTTATTATTTTAAGATCTTTTTACAAGAATAGACTCACAAAAAATTGAGCTTAAGGGAACAAAATTAATTAAACTAAAAAAAATTTATGAATTTTTTTTAAGTTTAATTAATTAAAATTATTTGTGAACAGCATGATTTAACTAGCGAAAATATGTTTTATTCTTGTATACGGGATTTTTAAATAATCTTTTCCTTTTATATATATGAGTCTTGTCTAAAAAAATTTTTTCAGTTTTCTACTTCTTTTTTTTCATTTCTCAAGAAATTCTTAGGATTTTTTTGTAGTTACAGAAGTGTTTAGTTCATATGATTTTTTTCCCACTTTGCAATAAAGTTTAAAGCTTTCAGGGGCTTTAGAGACAGACTATAAATTACGAAAGAAAACGTGTATTTTTGAACACCTTATGCCAGAAAATCTAGCAATAAGCTTATTACTTGTATCAATTACTTAGTTGTTATTTGCTATAACTGGATGAAATTTCATAAGCTTCGCTTACATTCTTAAAATTACAAAATTATTTCTTTTTATATTTGAAAAAAAAAAATTTTAAAAATGGGCAAGACTTGAAGTAGTTCTTTTATACTGCGCATGTGCGGAAATTTTTTTAATTGTTTTTTAATAATTTTGTAATGAATTGTATTAGCAACTAATGAGGAAAAAATCTGATTTAAATATCTTAAAAAGTTTCGAGCAATTTCTAACTAGTTTTTGTACTTTTCAAAAATAAAAAATGCTCAAAATAATCAGGTTTTTTTCACAAATTTTATTATGCAGTATTGAAAATTACACTACACTATAATGGCAGGACAGCAGGAACAAAATTAAATATGTGGAAAACCACATTTTCTTAAAAGTACACACTACCACATTTTCTAAAAAGAACAAACACTACTTAGAAAATTGCTTGATACTTTTTACGTTCTTAAGATATTTAGATCAAACTTTTTCTATTACTAACATAGATTATTGCGCTGCAGGAAAAATCCGGATTTCTGAAATTTTCGGTAACCGCGATCCGGAAATCATCGATCACATTTATGTCTAACAATTCTTGTATATTTTATTTAGAAATATTAGAACTAAACTTTATACTTGGCATCTCATTCATTTGTAAATATTTTTTCTTTTGGAATAATAAATGTGATTAGACATAAAAGTAAACTTGTAAATAATTATTCATTTAAATTATACTGCGCACAATTAATTTAGAATTTCACGTTTTTAAAATATCAGTGATTTAAATTTATGAAGACATTGATTTTTTGAAATGCTGCATTAATGATTTTACTAGAGAAATTTTCAGGATTTTTGAGGTGGGCTGACAATCACCCCTGATTACTTGCTGAATACGATTCACTATAAAATTACGAAAAAAATTATTTTACATTTGTTCTGAATGTATGCAGTACAAAAGAACTACTTTAAAAACACTTTATCTTGCTCATTTTTGACAAAAAAAATTTCACAACAATAATTTTGGGATTTATTTTAAATTGCTCAAATTTTTTTTTTAATTTTTCTGTATATTTTTAAAATTATAGTAAAAAACCACAAGACAAAAAAAAACAAATAATTTTTTTTGAAAATGTTCATATCTCCATAAAGATTTGCGAAATTTGATGCAATCATTGCAAATAGCAACCTAAGTAATCGGTACAAGCTTATTGCTTGATTTTCTGTCACAGGGTGTTCAAAAATACTTTTTTTCTGTAATTTACTATCGGTCTTTGAAAGTTTTAAACTTTATTGCAAAGTATGAAAAATCGATTGAACTAAACACTTCTAAAATTACAAAATAGTCCTTTTAAGTATTTCTTGAGAATTCCAAAAAATATCAAAAACCGAACGTGTCTCTTCCATTATTGTAGGTATTGCATGTGCCAATCTAAATGGTTCAAAGTAATCTCAAATATGCTAATTATTGAGTAACAAAAACATACTTTCTCGGAATAAACATTGTATGGTCCTAATAGGAAGGTTAAATTTGTTTAATTTTTTTTTTTTATGTAATTCGTTCTATTGTGGAATGTTCTGAAACGAATTGAAAAATGTTTATACACATTTGTAAAATTCATTTAACCTGAGACAAGTTCACTTTGAAAAATAGATTTCACTGAATTTTTATTTTTAATGTTAGAAAATTTTTTAAATTGGAAGGTATACAAATTTATACACCATATGCAGTATTTCACCGAAATCGGTCGAACAGTTTCTGAGTAAAGACATTTTTAACTTTCATCTCAGAAAAACTATTCGATCGATTTGTTCTTATTTTGTATTTTATTAATTAAACTTACATAGTTTAAAATGGATGAAAATTTTTATACCTCCAATACAAAATTTTTTTGACCATGTTATGAAATAAAATTATAAATAAATTTTAGATTTAATTTTGAATTAATTTTTTGATAGTCTTGTTTTTTGACATACAGACAGTTATGAATAGTCTTTCAACTCTTATTTGCTGTGGCAATAACTGGTTTTAATGTTTTTAAGCTTTTTTTTTTTCAGCAGTGATTTGTCATATTTAATTACTTAGTATTAATATGCAACCCCTCATGTGAATTTTTCTTCAATTTTGAGAGCGATTTTAAAACACTGTAAATTGTACTAACCATAACGTAAACCGTAATGACCAAATTTCTATTATCATTTTGTAATAGCGAGCTGGGTGGGGGGTTAATAAAACATTATAAAAAATGTAGGAAAAAAGTTACAAATAAAAAATGAATTTTTTTTAAAAAAATAGTAAAAAAAAAAATTTTTTTTTTCCTTCAAATAAACTGTATTTTATTAAAAAACAGTAAACTTTTCTGAGACGAGAGTGCCAGAATACAACAATTGTTCAAATTTTTCTTCACAATTTATCATTAAAATAGAGAATTTTATCAACACAATTGAGTTTAATTTCTTCCTCATCAAAGGAATTACATGTTCAGGTAAATAATCTCCTATGTTGTATTCTGTCTTTCAATTCAATACAGCTTCCATAATGAATAAGGAATAAAACAAAATATTTCCTACTCGCAAAAAGCAGCCGTGTCCCAATCGCAGACGCCAGATATTCTGTTTAACACTTCGAATCAGAATTAGTTAATGATGTCAGTGTGTTCTTGACTATTCCATAAACAACTTACAACTCACAAAATGATTTATTTTAACAAAAATATAAAATACTAATTTCATCAATAAAACTCGGAACACTCAAAGATATAAAATGGCGTAAATATAAATACATTAATGCTAAAAAATAAATATGAACTCAAAGCCATTTTTTTCCTTCTCCACAAGAAAGAACGAACAAGCTCAAAAAAGCAAAACAAATCGTTACTTACTCAATCGCAACTTAATTTTATGGACTATAGATCAAAGTTAAAAATTAAGCAGACGATAATTCTCAACAGATAAATAGTACAAAGAATGAATGAACAATGTCTTGTCCGGGATTCGAACCCTGGATCTTTATGATGTGATGTCAACTCGATTACTACGTAGTCCGGTCGACAAATTTAGGATATTCTGTTACCAAAATGACAAAGGTTTGCTTACCAGTAAATAAAGATGTTTCTGGGAGTGGAAGTTTAATTAGAGGGATAACATAAGAATAAATTTGGGTTTTTAAAGCATTGTTTACCATTAAAAATTGAGATTCTTGTTAATTACTGAGTTTAAGTGTTATTATAATTAAACGTCCGATCGTCGAATTGTGTGTTATCTAATTTAAGATATCGTAGAATTGGAGAAAGAAGTTTTTAACTTATTTTGAAAGGATAATTGTTGCGCCTACGATGCCAGTAAAACACAAAAGCAAGAAGAAAGATAAAAGCTATCAGATACATGATATTAATTTTATGAGTCGGACAGAATTGAAAAGCCATATTTCAAACTTGGAATCTGAAATGAGGAAAATGCGAATTGACTTGAGAATTCATACTATGCATAACAGCAACCTTTCTAGTTTTTTAAGCGAAAAGCAAGAAGATTATTTCTTCGCCATACAATCATCAGCCACAACTGGTAGGCAAGTAATAGATTCCGTCGAAAAATTAAAACACAGACTAAAGGAAGCCAATATGAAAACAGAGTTTCTAAAACTTAGACAGAATCGAGAACACAACTTGGAACAGCATAACAAATATCTTTCTATCTTGATAGGTTATGATAAGGACATGGTTAAAAAGAAAGAACGTAGAAACGTAGAAAGAAAATTTGAAGAAGATCAGTGTTTGTCTATGATGGCCACAAAATACATGGCTGACCATGATTTCTTTAGTAAATTTGATAAGTTACCACAGGCGTTAACATTCAGTCAAGTTTCGAAAATACGGAAAAGTTTGCAAGACTGCAGTGTTGCAAAGAAACATATACAAGATCGATGTAATATATATTCACTTCATGATCAGTCTTTTGAAGGATTTCCAACAAATGTTGCATCGAAAATGAAGGATTATTTTCACGACTTGAGTCACTATAGCATAAAAGCTATTCGTATACTCGAAGCAAAAGTAAACGAATTACAAGAAAAGTTTTGGTGCATTACTCGCGCAATAAATAAAGCTTTAGAGGAAAACAAAAATATAAAAGAAAGGCAAAATCGTGATCTTGAATTAGAGAGATCTAGAATAATCAAACAAAATCGAAGTAATGCTGAATTAAAAAATAGCACTGAATTAGATAAACTGCTTCTAAGAAATGAAGAACTAACGCAAGAACTTGGAAAAAGTAAAACGGGATTCAAGAATTTAAAGTCACTGTTTCTATCTTCGGTTTCCAAGTTTTACGAAAAAGCAGAGTACAGAGCTTTTGTTGCAGAAGAAATTTTGCAAGTAGCATTGGCTATCGAAAAATACAAATCTGATGTGACTGTTATTGAGAGAGAACAAACTAATGGTGAACTGGGACATTTCAGTTTAACACCAAATCGCCAAAATTTGACTGAAAGATTGACAAAACTAAAACTGAAAATACAAAATTCTAATACTTTATTTATACCGCCACAGTTTCACTGAAACTAAAATTGCAGCACTAGAATATATTCACGTTATTTATGATCATCCACGTTAAAGCCAAAATTTGGCAGAAAAATTGACAAAACTGACAGTGCAAAATTCTAATACTTAGTTTACATCGCCACAGTTTCACTCAAACTAAAACTACTGTATTAGAATATGATATTGAACATGAATATTTTAATTTAACGCCAAAATTTGACTTAAGGATTGCTAAGAACTAAAATACAAAATTCTAATGCTTCATTTATATCGCCATAGTTTCACTATAAAATATCAAAACAAATAAGAAAACGCTGAAATTTTTCTAGTGCCCTGTAAGCCTGAGTAAGATAGGTTAGTTCCCTGATTTTAGAGTTTTTGTTCTAACGATATTGTTAAGAACCAGACAAAAATAAGTTGAAGCAGTTTTAATCTTAATAGAAGAGTGAAGATATTCCATTCTTTTCTTTTTGGTTTAAACAAACGATATCGTGTTGAATTATAACGTTGAACGAAAACAAACTTTTCATTTTAATGAAAAATATTTTCCAACGCTGCATCGGCAGTTTTTTTTTTTTTTTGTTAATTTATTTTTAAAAAAAATTAGAAAGAAAAACCATTTCAATCCACTTAGAAATTGAGAATTTGATTTGTATATTTTAAGCAGAACGATGAAACTAAATTCAGTAACAGTTCCCTAAGTTTCAAAAAATCGTGAATTGCATTTACTTATTTTGTAAGATCTAATTTTGTATTACAGTTTGTTTTTCTGATAGAATTATTTAAAATATTGATAAAAGAATTATTAATAAATAAAGAACAATAACGTCACGTGAATATAATAATTTTGATCGTTCGAAAAGTTGAGCATCAGACGATTATTTACTTTTCAAAAGTTGAAAGAATTCAGAGAGTGTTCCAAGAGCTCAGTGACGAGCAACGAACCTGATCTTTCAAAATAGCTATTGTACGGAACTTATTGTTTAAATTAGAATGAGTAGTTGAAAATTACATGACAAAATTCAAGATTTTAAAGACCAGTTATTATTACTGCGCGTTTTTAAATTTTATGAAAATGCTGATTCTATACATAGATAAAAAATTGTAAGTAGCAACTATAAGGTAATAGAAAAGTACACATCTAATGCAAGGGGCATTGATAAATGAAAAGCAGATTGTTTTCAATTTAAGCCAAAATTGCCATAATTTACATTAGATGTTGGAAAAAATAATTTTAGAATTTTATATCACCACAATTTCACTTAAATTATAACTTCGGCATAATTAGAATGGCAAAACAAGAAATTATTTAGGTTTATCTCATAATGAACTTAAGATCTTTCAATGAACTGTAACAATGAAGCTAAGATCTTTCAACGAACTCTAACAATGAACCCAAGAATTTTCGATAAACTTTGACAGTGAACCCAAGATCTTCGAAAGGCATAATTGATTTTGTTGTTGTTGTTGCAAATCGTCTAAATTAAAAATGGCAGATATCAACAACATAGATANAAAAAATGGCGTCTGATTCAGTCAATGACTTTGATGGAACTAAATGAAAACGTGATAAATTAATGTCCGATATTTACAGGCTCCCGCTAGACGGCGTACTCGAGCGTTGCGATCGCGAATTATTTAAAATATTGATAAAAGAATTATTAATAAATAAAGAATTATAACGTCACGTGAAGATAATGATTTTGATCGTTCGAAAAGTTGAGCATCAGACGATTATTTACTTTTCAAAAGTTGAAAGAATTCAGAGAGTGTTTCAAAAGCTCAGTGAAACGCAATGAACCTGATCTTTCAAAATAGCTATTGTACGGAACTTATTGTTTAAATTAGCATGAGACGTTGAAAATTACATGACAAAAAACAAGATTTTAAAGACCAGCTATTACTACTAAGCGTTTTAAATTTTATGAAAATGCTTGTAAAAAATTGAAAAAATTGTAAGTAGCAACTGTAAGGTAATAGAAAAGTACACATCTAATGCAAGGGGCATTGATAAACGAAAAGCAGATTGTTTTCAATTTAAGCCAAAATTGCCATAATTTACATTAGATGCTGGAAAAAATAATTCTAGAAAATTATAACTTCAGCATAATTAGAATGGCAAAACAAGAAATTATTTAGGTTTATCTCATAATGAACTTAAGATCTTTCAATGAACTCTAACACTGAACCCAAGAATTTTCGATAAACTCTGACAATGGACCCAAGATCTTCCAAGGTATAATTGATTTTATGTTGTTGTTGTTGCAAGTCGTCTAAATTAAAAATGGCAGATATCAACAACATAGATATCAAAGAGTTTAAAAATTTTGCACTTACCTTTACTTGAGTTTTCTTCTTAAATTCTCAGCAAGGACAAATCTAATAGGCATTCAAATCCTGCACTCAAAAGGACAAATCTAAATAGGCATTAAAATCCTGCTTTAGAATCTAAATTATTTCAAAGTACCTTTTCTGGTACTTAATTTTTTGCATACAATAATTTATCTAACTATTGTCAACTTGTGATGATCAGTAACTGGTTAGTTCATTCAAAATTAAAAATCAGTTTATCCAAAATGACTATAACGTGCTTATTTCATTTCATTTTATTTATTCAAGGAACTCAAGTGTGTGTGTGTTCTTCGTTAAACTGTTCCACCCTAAAGTGCTCGACTACGCGTGCAGGTCGTTGGGCTACCAAAGAGGAGGAGCCATCCCCTCAGCAGAGACGCCTTAGAACATCCTCAGGGATGTCTCCCAAACAGTCGTCAATAGTCCATTGTGCAGCTTCAGTGCGACGTAAATAAAATACCTACCTATGTGCTCAATGAGATTTTTTTATTACTTTAAGTGCCACGGTGGGCTAGTCGTAAAAAAAACGATTTTTAGTAGATCTCTGAAGTCAAGCATTACTGGCAGCGGTCAGTGAGAGGGTGGGTGACTCCTCAGATAAGTTTGCGAAGAGACCGAGAGCGAACAGTATCGGTCCCCGGTAGACTGTTCTACGCTAAAGTGCTCGAATTCGAGCTGGTCGCAGGCTAGGAATGCGGAGGGGAGGGGAATATCCCTCTGAAGATCAAAATTGTAATGGTATGTCTTCGAATCATTCTCAGGAATGTTTCCTAGACTCTCGCCAATAGCCCACTGTGCAGCTCTAGTGGGACGTAAATAAAGCAACGCCGTAAATTAGGATCTGCATGACAGAACAAAAAAGGAAGAAAAATGGGGGGGGGGACGTGAAATAAATTTCATAAAAATGAATAAAAGAACGTGTTTTAAAACAATCCAGTAACCTCGTGTATGCCGTATTAGCTAATAAGTTATTTAAGCTTTCATCAAGTTACGTATCATTAGTTGACAACAGGATAGAAATATAGCATTTTAAAAATGGTCAAATTATCTTGGAATAATAAATGATATGTTGGTAACATAGGTAAATGATATGTAATATGTTGGAAGCTAAGTTTAAATTAAATAAGAGTATATTACCACATGAAAATAAATTCATTGATGTAAACATGAAAGACTGAGATACCAAAACTGACTATAGTCAGACTTACCATATACGACGAAGCATATAGCTTTATAAAAATAAATCAGGGAATGATTCCCTAAATAACCCTCATTAAAAATCATTCTCACATCTAAAATCATTCGAAACTCATTCTATATCAATTGATGGATTTAAAGTTTTATCTGTTTAATTTTACCATGGTTACGACAAATTTTGTTTTTCTTCTTCACGGCAATGCAGTGAAGAGTTGAAATATACTACTGTAGGAGAAAAAAGTAAGATTTTCTGAAATCATGTAAACCGAAAGTGTGGAAATCGCAAAACTTTGAAGCAGCTATTGTATTTACAGAGTATAAAACTATGAATTTTTCAGCTACAAGATTTTTGATAATAGCACATGTTCAAATTATTCTTAAAATAAACAACTCTCGCTGGTTGAATTACTGTCCAGCTTTTCAATGACGAATAATTTTGTTTTGTGAACTAAATTTGAGAATTTTTTTTTAAAAAAATGGAACAGTAATTATACTCTCAGAGAGTAAAATGGTTTCGTGATTTGCCAACTATCTATGTTTTACCCTCTCCGATACCATGGTTTCAACAAAACGTGGTATCTTTTCCATCCTAGTATATTCCTACTTCTCATTGAAACGTACTGACGTAAGGCAGAAAAAGCCTGATTTTCCGAAACCATGGTAACGGAATGCGGAAAAGTGCGGAGAGTGGGGAAATCACGAAACCTTGAATCACCCATTATATTTACAAACGTAGTTGAGCATCAAACAATGTATGAATGACTACAAAATGAAACAGAAACTGTTAACATCACACGAAATTGTACTGAGCAGCTTTTGCTTAAATGATACTAAATAATCACGATTAGATTATAACAATTAGATTGCTCTTCTTTTGTTTTAAATAAAGTTCTGACTAAATTCTGCAGTTACAGAAACATTCAAACGGTAGATAGTCTGGAAGATAAATTGCAAATTCAAAACCAAAATTCATGAAACAAATATAAATATTTATTTTTACTTTATACATTATTAAGTAACATTTAATACAAAGGGATCAAAATCAAATCTTAGCTAGCAAAACTAAGCTGATTTCAAAAGAGAATTTTTTTTTTGGCAAATATTTTGCATAGCAATTTAAACCCACAAGATTTCTCACAATCTCTGAATATTTTTATTAAATCTATAATATCATATGACTTCTGTTTTGAATAAGATTTATTCATATTATTTCTGAGGTTATTAATTATTAAATTAGCAACTTCAAAATTAACACGAATAAAAAATCCCATTATAATAGAATTATTCAAAATTAAAAATTATTTTTTTCAAAGTATACATTAATGTAAATAGATAACATATGCACAAATAATATTAAATTATTACAAATTCACAAATAATATTCCGTACAGAGGAGTCAAAACAAATCATAAATAATTATTATGAATAATCGATATTTTTCGAATAAAATGTAATGACCTAACAAAATTAAAGGAGAATTTGTAAATCTGTAATATGTAAAACCTGTTAGGAGGATACGTATCGAAGAAAAAATAAACAACAAGTTACTACAAGAACAAGATATTATAATTTTTAAAAGACATCGGAAAGTTATTGTTACGAATTTGTATATAATTTTGTGAATTTTCTTTTGTTATGAGGCTAAATATTTCTGACGGATTCTATATAAACAGTTTAATTAGAAAATTTACAAGCAAGTAGCGTGATTCTAACGTAATTTAGAGAAAAAATAATAGAGTATTAGTCAATTTATTACTGCAATAGTGTTTTGATTTGTGAGTCTTCTGAATTCATTGAAAACGTCTGAGGTCAAATTAAATTAAACTTATATACAGGGTAACAAAAAAGTATAGGGATCACTTTTGTGGTTATCTACCACTAAAGTTTTAAAACCTTTTTACATATATAGCATACTGATCTAAAGCTCTGCTATTAGACTTTCAATTGCAATACTATTTCATAAAATCACAAAAATGCCTTTGAAGAAATTTGACAAAAAGCTAATTGGTCAAGTACAAGCATTTTTAGAACTTCNACTAATAAAAAATTAGTCGAAAGAAATAATTAATCCCTTAATAAATGTGCTTTTGTAGTACATATTATTTTATTTCACATTCAAAACTATTATCACAAACTATTTAACACAGTGTATTATAGGTAAGTAAACAACTTTTAAACTAATTTTTTTCATTGTGTGCCGTCAAATTTCGAAATCGTTAAAAGTGTGCCGCCACAAAAAAAAGGTTGAGAATCACTGGGATAGAGCGTTCGCCTTCCAATGAGGTGGACCGGGTTCGAATCCCAGGGATGGCTAGCACTGACCACAGTGCTGACGTAAAATATCTTCAGCTGTAGATGGATCAGAGGTTAGAGTCTCCTTGACGTCAGGCTAACCGTGGGAGGTTTTCCACTCCATGTAACGCAAACGCGGATTAATTCCAACAAAACGCCCTCCACGAAGGTAAATTTCTCTCAATACTTGTTCCAGGATTTCCTTTGATTTCTGGATTGGGTTCAAAATTACGATTCTGCGGAGTTGAATATTAGTCATAAACCCAAAATTGCGTCAGCTGTTCCAAGGACGGTTATATATATATAAAAAAAAAAAATCTTCCTCACCCAAGAAACCAATGGATGGTGTTTTCAGTAGAAATGTAAACAATAACAATCTCGATCTAAGTTTGCAGCTGCTTACAACATGTTATTCTGCGAGGCGATATTTTCAAACGGATAATTTTGTTTTCAATAAAAGAAATAAATTAGATGATTTCTGAGCTCAAATCTGCCGTATTTCATAAGATATTTATGCTATTATGTAATTCGGGTGAGTTTGAAGTGAAAATTTGTTTTAGTTATTTAGAGATATATTGTTAAAAAAGGTGACATGGTTGCTAGATTTTGAATAACTCGCTTTTTTGGCAGTCTTGATTTGGCATCTTTCCATTTGTTTATTACTGTTTGTTCGTGTTGCAAGCTGTGCACCATCTTACGTTAGAATTAACACTTTTAGCATTGTAAACACAAGTAATAAGTAATCAAATACATTGTTTCCAAGAATCTCAAAACACAATGATGCCAAATGGCTTTAAAATACAACGGAAACAGTAACTCGGAAATTTAGGCGGCACCGAGCTTGCAGCGTTCCCTAGAGTAGAAAACATCATCCATGGTTTTAGGAACATTGTAACTTTAAAATAATTCAATTTTATTAATATTGCAATAAATGTGCTTAGATTAAATCTCTACATTCTTTTCTCATTTCTGTCACATAAAACCCCGTCTTCATACTAATTTTTTTTAGATTTTTCATTAATGTCAAAAAGGGCAAGCAAAATTTACATATAGCAAAATTTAAATAAAATACCTATGTTACCAACATATCATTTATTATTCCAAGATAATTTGAACATTTTTAAAATGCTATATTTCTATCCAGTTGAATTTTTTTTAGATTTTTCATTAATGTCAAAAAGGGCAAGCAAAATTTTACATATCATTTACCTATGTTACCAACATATCATTTATTATTCCAAGATAATTTGAACATTTTTAAAATGCTATATTTCTATCCTGTTGTCAACTAACATACATAAATCGTGATGAAAGCTGAATAACTTATTAGATAAAATTTTTAGTCTGACTACTGTCTTTAGAACTACGATTTCAAGCCTTGTTTAAAAAAAGATACAGGGTGATTTTCCAAGGATTAAATTTTAAAATCTCTTTTTAATGAGCAGTGTCTTCACGAAAAAAAAAAAAAAAAAATACAAGTATTCTGTAATAATTCATATTTTCTTTTGTCAACTGTTACACAACTTAGAAATATTGGTATAAAATAATAAGTAGAATTCCTCGCTTTTTGAAAACTTCACACCTGCCAAAATCAGAAATTAAGAAGATAGAATTTCATAAAATAGGGAGAATTTACCAAATAATAGAAAGATCAGATGCATTATATCATAAATTTTCATATTTAAAATACTTTAACAGTAAAAGTCCTTCGATCACCTTTATTTAATCATTTTACACAGGACATTAAGGAGAATTTCCCTCAATTAATTTAAATTTTGATAAATGGAAGCCAAATTGTAAAACAAAGTTCTTTCTTTATAAAATGCAATTAGCAATAAGGCTTAATTAATATCAACGTTAGAAAAATCTTTCAGTTCATCTCTATAACACAGCGAAACCTCTTGGGAGCAACCACTCTCCGTTCCACAGTAAAATGGTCTCTGATGGAGGTTGGTCGTTTTTAGAGGTTATCTTCATTGACTTCAAAATTGTTATCGAAGGTGCATGATTTTTCGCAAACGATTTTAATTTTAGTCAGTGTCATTTTCTTGGTGCGGAAATGCCATTTCTGTTGGCGTCATGAAAACCGGATCGATTAATAAAATTTAGCGTCTATAAAAATGATCCCAACTGATAATAATTGGTGAAAAAACAAATTTACAATTATGAATGATAAAGCTATTTAAAATAAATAAGCAGTTATGTTTTTTGTTTAAGGTTAAGTTAAGAGGTTTATTAGAGATGCTTGTTTTTTCTAAAATAACTTTTTTTCTTCCTAATTTAACTTTCAACTCTAAAAATAAATGATTGATATAGTATCGCCTTTAGTGCCCTTTGACTGCAACAGGAGGTTGTAGAAATCTTTCAGAGATCGTATAATCTAATAGATCTAAATAAGAACCTCACACAAACATTTTGAATACATTTGAATCTACTTAAAAATTCTATAGTCTCTTAATTTTCTTGAGTGAGTATGCACCCATGTAAAAGTTTTTCCAAAAATAAAATGTTAAACATTTTTCACAAAATAGGCATCTCTCTTGGCGTGGTCTAGCGTTAACCTTGTTACTTTCCCGCCAAGATTGGAACCAAACACATCTGCGAGTGAATAACAAAAAATAATCAGTACTTATTTATAGGTTGTATCATTGTTTTCATCATCATCACAGTTGGCCAGAGAGTCCGATGCCTTGCTTTGAAGATTTCTTTATAACGACTTCCGATTTAACTATGATCTCCAATTCTTTTCATTAATCGCAGGAAAATCAGACTACCAAATCAGCCCATCTCAACCTCGACCTTTCCCGATTTCTTGCTTCCGTGGCTCTAAAGAGCAATATCTTTTTCATTGCATTGTCATCACTCCTTCAAATCAATCCATCCAATTCATTTTTAATAATTTCACGTTGTTTATAAATCTTGTACAGTTCAAAGTTAAATCTCATTCTCCAGTTATGGTTTCCATTTACACCACTAAGTATACTCCACAAATTCTTATTCTCAAATATTGCCATACAATTTTCCTCCAGTTTTGTCATTGTCCAAGCTTCCGACGCATATCTCAGGACCATTCTGACAAGAGTTTCGTAAATTAAAAACTTTGTCTTTTTTAGAATGAAACCTAGATTTAATCAATTTTCTCAGCCCATAGATCAGATATATCTTTGTTTTAGTTAATAATAAATCATTGTTTAATTACGTGCTTTGGGTGGTTAATTTTACACAATTAACACACTCATTCAATTTTTTGTTTGTTCACACCGAGCCAGCAACACCTGCACATAAAAGACAGTTCAGGAAAAGGAATAAAAATTTTCTTCAAAATATAAATATTTCATTCTTAATACCTTTGATATAACACACATCTTTTGAATAGCTAGTTGAATCTGGATAACTTCTGTTTCAATCAAAGTGTTTGGTGTAACTTGGATAGTTAAAGAATTAAGTAAAATAAATTAACCAGTATCTGTAGTAGATTTAATATATATTTTTCAAAAACTTACTCTTTGAAATGTATAACTTACAATGAAAATAAAATGAATGGGACTTTTTTTTGTTGCTAAATCTGCTTAGCTTTCTGCATAATTAAGATAATAATAACAGGACTTAAAATTAAAGATGGTCAGTTGGCCTACACAAGTAAACCAACCAATCGAAATGCATACGGACTATTCAAATCTTTTAGTTACTTTTTTACTGTAAAAAATCAGGTAAAATAATACACTGATAAAGCAACTTCAATAACAATTTTTTTAACAACATATATCTCATCTTAGAATAAGATTATTAAGGATTCTGCCTCAGATGAAAAATAATTATTCAGTTATTTACTAGTAAACACATAGAGTTGTGAATAGAGTCTAGAGAGTGGATGCAAATATTTAAGTTTTAGAGAACTTTTTTACTCTAAAAAATCAGGTAAAATAATACACTGATAAAAGCAACTTCAATAACAATTTTTTTAACAACATATATCTCATCTTAGAATAAGATTATTAAGGATTCTGCCTCAGTTGAAAAATAATTATTCAGTTATTTACTAGTAAACACATAGAGTTGTAAATAGAGTCTAGAAAGTGGATGCAAATATTTAAGTTTTAGAGAGCTTTTTTACTCTAAAAAATCAGGTAAAATAATACACTGATAAAAGCAACTTCAATAAAAATATATTTTAACAATATATACCTTATCCTAGAATAAGATTATTAAGCATTTCATACAAGGATTTTACCTCAGTTGAAAAATAATTATCCAGTATATTTACTAGGAAACACATAGAGTTGTAAATAGAGTCTAGAGAGTGGATGCAAATACAGTCAAACCCTACTATAGTGAACGAAAAGTTCGGTACCGTGCCTTGCTATACACGTATAATGTTATTTTTTGTGGATATAGTGAACCAAAAAAAGTGAGGAAGTTGGATATAATGAACTTTTTTCTGTCTTCAATTGATTTTTTTTGTAATAATTTTGAAATTTATACTTCAAAATAAATACATATACCGATTTTTAAAACCATCTATAGAGGGGAATGTAGCGATAAGCATTTTTTCTTGTCTGCTTCTTTTATCTCACTTCCCCATCCCTAAACAAACCAAGCAGATGTTTCCAACTCAGGCAGATGATGCACCTGTAAGGTGTCAGTGGGATCAATATGCATTTTCTGTCAGAAGGAATGAGTAATTATTCATTATTCCTTCAAAGGGTTGGACTATATTATGTGTTGATAAGGCCCTCATTTCAATTCCTTTTTGCTCTCAGTTTAGTTTAAAAAAAAAAAGCCTGCAAGCAAGTGTCTCAAATTTAACTATGGAGAGCAGTAAACATTCTCCATTGATGATAAAATGGACATAATCAGAAAAATTGAAAATGGATGCAATCCAGCTGATATTTGCAGGGAAGAAAAACTATCCAAATCTGCAGTTTGTAACATATGGAAAAATAGGCAATTAATAATTTCTGCTCATGAAAAAGATTTAGATGGCAGAAAAAATTTGAGAAAAGCAGATCACAAGGATGTTGAAGAAGCATTACTGAAGTGGTTAGCATTCGAAAAAGCCGCAATCTTCCAGTATCTGAACAAATGTCGATGAATTTGCTAAGCAATTTTATGAGACTACTTTTATGTGCTCGAATGGCAGGTTAGACAGGTTTAAAAAGCGGAATAACAGAAATCCAGGAAAAATTATCTGAGAGTGGGGAAGTGTTTCCATATCTGATGTTGAGGACTGCTCATCAGATAAAGATTACTAATTTTTCTTTGTACGAAAGACGAGTAATAAAAAAATAACAAATTTTTGCTACTACATAATATTTTTCAGTCATTTATTTGAATAATGTGTAATAAAAGGGAGGAGTTTGGGAACCATTAGTTAAATAGCCTGCGTAACGGATATAGTGAACTCCTGGTTATAGTTAACCGAAATTTCGGTCCCTTGAAAGTTCACTGTATTTAAGTTTTCAAAAACTTTTTTACTCTAAAAAATCAGGTAAAATAATACACTGCTAAAAGCAACTTCAATAACAATTTATTTTAACAATATATACTTTATCTTAGAATAAGATTATTAATCATTTCATACAAGGATTTTGCCTCAGTTGAAAAATAATTATCCAGTATATTTACTAGGAAACACATAGAGTTGTATAAAGAGTCTAGAGAGTGAATGCATTTACAGCTAAGGATTTATTATTTACAGACCGAGACAAAACATCACAAAATGTAAGAAGTAATATTATTTAAAAAAAACATAAATAGGCTGAAACGAAACAATTGAAGTTAAGCTAATAGTCTGGCCATTTCCTGTTGAGTTAAACTGCAAACACTGCAAGTGAAAATAATTATAACTAATGTTAAAATAAGTCCGCCTCTTACAATGATTTATGCTGAATTTGTTCTAAACAATTCGATTAAAATGAGAAAATTGTGTCAAACTACAATTTTAAAAGACATGATTATTACTAATTTTCTATAATTTGCACATAGTTTGTCACCCATAAAAATATTATTTTTTTTTATAAAAATAACGAATCCGATACTAAAACGTCTAAATTGTTATTGAATTTCTATCATTTGCTTTAGGCCTGTCACCTATGAAAACAATTTAAAACCCATTTAAAAGAACAATTTTAAAAAACCTTTTAAAATGATTTGAAAACAATTTAAATAACACTTCTAATTATTAATTATATTCAATAACACTTATTATTACCTAATTATTATTAATTTCCTATCAAGTGCAAATACTGCATTTATAAAAACGATTTGAAAATTTAAGTATTTTACTAATTAGCATTAGAACTGATAAATAAATAAATAAAAAAAAATTGGTTTGCTTAGCTTCAATCTCTCAGCAAATAACTATACAAATAATGTCAAAAGAAAGTTAATACTTCTTGCTTAGATCCTAACTGCAATTTTCATTGTTTACACCTACTTTTATTTATAATTATTTTTAATTTAAGGCTAATTACAGATCTTCTATTGTATATATAAATTAGTAATCAAATAAATGTATATTAGGAACATACTATGTACAAAATAAAAAATTAAAATGAATGATGTGATATTTTGCGATGCTCAGGCTAACACAGTTAATAAAAATCAATTTCAAATCATCTCTTCCTTAATTTCCACAATTAAAGGTTCATTTTCAGGCTTTTCAGATTTAATAGTTTTCAATATAACACATTCCTCAATATCTGTAGAAGAAGAGGGAGAATTAGCTTCTAATTTAACAGCCGATATCTGTGACGACGATGGAGAGTTCGGTTCTGATTTAATAGCCTGACGAGGACTATCGCCTGGCAACGAAGAAAAGTCATAATTAGTAGACACACTTGAAGCTGTAGCTTCCAATGGCTCAATTTTAACTGTTCGCAATGGTGAAGAGTGATTATTAACTGTAGGAGTTATTGAAGATGAACTGGTCAGATGAACACAGCTTTCATTTGTAAGAGACTTCTGCTCAGCATGAAACAGAACTTCAGATATCAGCTTTTCGGCAAGGGTTTTTTGGGGTGGAGACAGGGATTCTAATTTTCGTAACTTTGTGGTACAAAGATGACCAAAAGCATCACATTCATCGTTTGTCGACTGACCAGTTGTTTGATCTCCTACTTTTCTCTTATTGGTTAAACTGGTCGACGGTAAAGACTGTCTAACATTATCCCACATGCTGCTGTCAGGAACCTGAACCATAACCTGCAATAAATAAGTAATATTAGCATCTTAAATATATCCTGTATTCAGCGGGAGTTTTTACAAATAATAGCATCAAAAAAATCTTTTTATTCTTTCGTAACAGTTTTCTAAAAGACTGATATGAAAGATAAATACTAATAACAGGTAGTGAATAAAGTAATACTTGATAGCATTGCTATCACCACCCTGTAATAGATAATGAAAACATTTACATAGCTGCAAATAGGATAGGAAAAAATCCAGTTGATTTTACATAACGTCTTCACTACTGAAGTATAAAGTAATATAGCAAAAAAAAAAAAAAAATTATTTTTTTTACAGTTCTGAATTTCTATTTTACTGCCATAAGTCATAATAACATTAAAAAAATAGATAATATACTGTCAGGGGCTAAAATTTTTAGGTACACATACGTGGAACTCATGTCTTAACTAAGTAAGAAATAATAAATATTTCAAATGTCAAATTGTACCTAAAGTAGGTGCAAACATGCATATCGTTATATTGTCATCTATTTAAATATAATGATGAATAGATTTAATAATTATACAGAAAAAAGAAATAAATTTTAAAAGAATACAAGGTTTTATTTAAGTATAATGCAATACTGTATTAAATCTCAATTTTAAAACTATTTTAACTAAGCAAACCATGAAAAATAAAAAATTAATGAAAATAATCTAACATTAATTATAAAAAAACAATACTTGGAGGTAAAATTTCAAAATTATGGGAAAAAACGCAAAAAGTCAAAGTTATTAAATGAATGCATTAATGAAACAATTAATTAAGTAAAACAATTATATTTTTTCATGTAATTAAAATGCACATAAAAATATTACTAAATAGAAATAAAATTAAATACTCACAATACTATGAGATTTCACTTGACTACTACAATGTCACAAATTTTGCTATACGTATTTAAGTACACATACGTGACTGGCCTGCTCAGGACAATATCATTTTTATATATGAAGGAAATATAAATTTAAAATATTCATACAGATCACAAAACTACCAAGTAAAAAGATTTTTCTTTAAAAAATAACTAAATTACTAAACTCAGTGGCGTGACAGCCCATAGAGGGCCAAGGCCTACTGTGCCCACCTCAGTTTTCTTGACCTTGGGGTCTAGGGTGCAGGAGTAGATGTTCGGGTCAGGTGGTCAGCCGAATGCAAAACCCCCAGTGCTTAGCTCCCAAGCATGCTTGGTACTCATTTATCGACCCACTGAAGATAACTAAATTATGTAACATTTAAAATTACCTATGCGTCCGAGCACGTGGATTTAGCTTCATTTCCCCCCAGAAAATTTTAAATGCTTCAGTGAAAGTAACAACTATAAATTCTTTTAGCATGTTTTTAGAAGCTATGAAACAAAGGTTCACATAAGTGGAATCAGGAAATGAAAAGGATAAATATAAATTTCCTGATAGCAGTTGCACAATATAATAAATATTTTATATATAGGGAATTTTAGAGATTATTGTCATCAAAATACAAAAACTTTATTACACTAATAACTATAAAGAGTCTGCAATATTTTCCATTTGTTATTAACATAAAATAAGCTTGAATTTGAAATGTTTTTCATTATGTTAACTCATAATTTTAAATAGTAGTTGAGAAGCAATTCATTGAATTAATTAATTAAGAAGTAATTCATTTTTTAATTAATTTAAAAAAAGAAATTCTGACTTAATATTAACTGAAAATTTTAGAACAAAAAAGCTTGAAACTGTTTACTACAAATGAAGCTCACTTCATTATGTAATAGTAATACTTATTTAAATATTCAAGCAAGCAATAAATTGCATTTCAGTAGGGATAATTTTAAGAAACTATCTGAAATTCACAAAGCCTAGGAGAATCTTTATTAAACCAGTAGACCAGGAAAAATTGGCATAATTCAGTAGTGTATTGGTAAATCCAGTAGACCTGGCAGCCATGAATTTAACATTCTGGAGTCCCTCTCCAAAATGAAATAAAACTTGGATAATAAAGATAGAAAACAAAATGTAAACTAAGTTATAAAAGAGTCACATTATCAATACAAAAAGCCTTCACATTTTACATGTAAAAAATTAATTCAAATATGGTTACATTGAAGAAATAATTTAAGGTAAGAAATTATAAAAGGTTTGTTGCAACCTATCTTGTGCACACATATAATAAATTTGAATCAAATTACAGAACTCTTGCATGCAAATGATGCTGGGATCTCATCCCCTACCAAGTATTACTACTGATTCAAAATAAATAATAAAATAATTTTATTTTCATACTTTAATCCTATTAAAATTTTTTAGCTTCTAAATAACCATGTTCTTCCAAAAAAAGGTGGTTTGTTAGGATATGTTTGCATAGCTGAAGATCAGTGGCAACTAAGCGTCAACCCCTTGCCCATGAGCAATGGTGCCCTGCTGACGGTCAGAGACAAGCTAAGGAGGTAAATCGTGACTGTTCCAGTGTACGTCAAAAAGAGCTTTTAAAGCTTAATAGAAACAGTTTAAGGAAAATCATTGGTCTTCTTAATGGACACTGCATCCTCAGAAGACACCTATACATAATGGGAATAGAATCCAATTCTCTTTGTCGGGGTTGTCATCCCCGTGGCAGAATTGCGGCGTCACGGCGACATTGTCGCAGAACGTTACAGAGTTTTTGCAGAGAGATTTGAGTTCCATTCACGTGATTTTGTCGTCTATCTTTATCTTGGAATTACTACACGAATTTTACTATTTTTAATTTATGTACAAGTTTTAATTTACTGTCGCTTAATTTATATACGAATTTTAAATTTTGTAATGATTTACAAAATTAGAAAGGGGAAGTAATTAGGCTACAAAATGAGAGAAAGTGCCAATAATATTAGAATTAAAAAAATATTACTTTTACAATTAAAATTTTCTATACGTTTTTATTCTATACTATCTTCTGTAAACACAACGTTTCTGTTACTTTAATTTAGTAATTGTTATAATTAAAAGTATCTTAAAGAAAAATTTATTATTAATGCTAGGGAAGTTTGTTGCAGAAAGCCTGAAAAAATTTTGCCACAGGGGTTATCACCTTAAAGAAGAGACATCACGACACATACTCTGTGATTGTGAGGTCTATTCTGCTCAAAGATTTGAGCATTTAGGGCAGCATTGCGTCAATGCCTGGGAACTGCAAGTTGTTCCTGTAAGGTGTCTGCTGAATTTTATTTCAGCTGTAGGGCGTTCATGCTAATCATGATTTAGGGTTTGGGTACAATAGACCTCTGGTCGATGTGCCTTGCTCGTCCGAGCTGCCCAACCTCTAAGTCTCTGCTCACCAATGCCTGAACTTGCTTCTCATTCAAAATCGTTCCTTTTTTTTATAATGTGTACAGATTTCAAAGATATTAACAAAAAATTAAAACACGATAATTTTGTTTATAAAATTGTATCNTTTTTCAGAAACATTTTACTCCCATTCGCGTGATTTTGTCGTCTATCTTCATCTTGGAATTACTACACGAATTTTAATTTATGTACAAGTTTTAATTTACCGTCGCTTAATTTATTTATGAATTTTAAATTTTGTAATGATTTACAAAATTAGAAAGGGGAAGTAATTAGGCTACAAAATGAGAGAAAGTGCCAATAATATTAGAATTAAAAGAAATATTACTTTTACAATTAAAATTTTCTATACGTTATTATTCTATACTATCTTCTGTAAACACAACGTTTCTGTTACTTTAATTCAGTAATTGTTATAATTAAAAGTATCTTAAAGAAAAATGTATTATTAATGCTAGGGAAGTTTGTGGCAGAAAGCCCGAAAAAATTCTGCCACAGGGGTTATCATCTTGAAGAAGAGACATCACGACACATACTCTGTGATCGTGAGGTCTATTCTGCGCAAAGATTTGAGCATTTAGGGCAGCATTGCGTCAATGCCTGGGAACTGCAATATGTTCCTGTAAGTTGTCTGCTGAATTTTATTTCAGCTACAGGGCTTTCATGCTAATCATGATTTAGGGTTTGGGTACAATAGACCTCTGTTCGATGTGCCCTGCTTGTTAGAGTTGCCCAACCTCTAAGTCTAAGCGTCAACCCCTAGTTGGTTAGTTTGCATAGTGGTCAACTTATGCTATCAAACTCCAAGCTTTGCTAAGCAGTAGATCTTGGTGTTACGATGGCAAAATATGCAAAAATGTGCTCTAATGTTAATGTCAATGGCTTTCATGTTGAAAAATTATGAACGTTATTAAAATAAACTTGTATATTTGCTGATATTGATAAAGTTTGTGTAAATATTGTGCCCTTTAAACTAAATATGCAAATAATGATATATCTACTTTAATGTTGATGATAGAATTTGTTGTTCATATATTGATCTACTTATAGATCTGATGACCAAAACCCCACAAAAAAAAGTAACTTTTTTTAAACCAGAATGTACAAGAAAAAGGGGTTGTCCACTGACTAGGTGGCTGGACGCTGTTAAGAAAGACCTAAAGATAATAGGAATAACTAACTGTAAGGCCATGGCACAGAATAGATCAAGATGGCAAAAACTTATTCGGATGGCCTTGGCCTGTCATACGCTGTAGTGCCCAAGAAGAAGAAGATATTGGTCTACAGACGGATGTACTTTAAATAATCTGTCTGCCGGTTTAAAGAATACATTTATTTGTATTTCTTTATACCTTTCTTCATACCTATTTATTTTTATGCCTTTTTAAAATTCTTTAATTATATCTGATCTCTTTCAATTACACACATGGGCAAGTCTTTTTCTAAGATTGCTTTAAACGTTACTTTGCTATGGAGGGATAATGCACTCTGCAAGGGCACTAAGATGGTATTTTAGAAAAAAAAGAAAACATTTTAATAGTTCTTTCAGTTTGAAAGCTAAATGCTTTAATGTCTATCATGCGTTTTAGGGTATTTAAATCTAAATATTCATTTCTGAAAATGTTTTTAAAATTGTCTAATTTAATGCTGTAACTTGTCTTAAGATTATAACAAATTTGATAATAATAGGCACAAATGAAATCTAATACACTTACACCACCAGCTAACAGCAGTCTCTGCCGAAAAGCAGGAGATGGGTTTTGAATTGTTAATTTCACTTGATGCACATTTGAGAAAGAAGCATTGTCTTTTAAATACAGATCATAATCTATTTGTATCTTCTTGGGGTCGGGAAAACTCTTAAAATGAATATCAATATTCATTACAAAGGATCTTGACCCAGAGTCAGTAACACTAAAAGGAGGCTGATTCGCAACTGAAAAAAAAGGAATATATAAATATACATATATAGGGTGCCTAATAAGTATGAAAATATTTAACTAACACGAGAAACATGCATTCTATAAAATCTTTTTAAATATTTGAGTGAAAAGTTTTCAGAATACATTTATAATGGCACCAAACACATTTCGAGGCCTTAATAGTTATCCTTGTATCTTTCAATATATCTATATATATATTTCTCTTACGGCGACAAAAAAAACTCCCCGAATGGCAAAGCTAGAAAATCGACCAATGATTGCGGCTAAAAATGTCACATGCCAAAACTAGCTGAGGTGGCTCAACATATAGCGCTTTTAAAAACGGAAACCGAAATAACCAGAGAGAGCATACTCACCAAATGTAAGTCAGGCAGAAGTAAGTAGTCTTTGTCGATACTTTCACGAATTTATATATTACGAATTTATTTCATGATTTTTTATTTATACCACAAATTTATTTGTTTTATTATTGTTATTAGTTGTTCAATGAAAAATGAGTCTCAATCGTGCTGCTATGCTTTTGAAGTATAATCAAAAGAAGCGTGCTCGAAGATTGGAAGAGAGCATAGATGATAGCTATGAAAGACATAGTGGTGTAAGAATGCATAGACAACGTGCTGTCATTTTAATAGACTTAATTATAGCCAAAATATTAACCTTTTTAAAGAGATATCAGTTTTAGAAATTTTATCTTAAGATTTTATACTATAGCACATTTCTAATAGGTTTAACGAATTACGTGTAATTTATTTGAATTCAAATTTATTTTAATGACTTAGTATTTACTAAAAAGATGTAAATTTTTTAAAAAGAAAAGTTGTTATATGGATTTGAATGATTGTTTTGAATTCTTAGAATTTTGTTCATTTGCAATGTACCTAAGTTAGTAGCGAGGGAAGCGAGCTTGGTTTGTGAAGTAAACCATATAAGGCGGGCACAGCCCACTAGTATTTAATAATACTACATTTATTATTTATTAATAATCAACATTCAAATTATAAATTCAGCAAAAAACTAAACTGTTCAAAAATTTTAGAAGATTAAAAATTCGAATAAAGAGATCATATTAACCCTCAACGATAGAGATATGACAATGACCAGTAGATGAACGCAAAGCTGTCTACTTGTACGCTGGCCACCTTTGACCTGAATGACAGCTTGCATTCGACGCGAGATTGACAAATAAAGGTCTTGAAAAAAAGTTAATCGGAATTTGCAGCCATTCCTCTTGCAGGGCAGTCAGAGAGTGTGCGTGGAGGAGGAAACCTAGCACAGACTTTTTTCTCTAAAAAACCCCACAAAGGCTCAATGATATTGAGATCAGGAGACTGAGGACACCACGTTAAATGTCCCACTTCACCATTATGCTCATTTAACCATGCTTGAACACAGTGAAATGTGTGAACAGGGGCGTTGTCATCTTGGAACGCAGGACATTCTCCCGGAAAGAGAGTATGACGCATAGGGTGAAGATGATCTGCGAGAATACTTTGGTAATGGTCACTTCTGACCACCCCCGGAAGACAACAAGAGGCCCCAATCCCCGGGCCAGATATAGTGCTCAACACCATCACAGAACCACCTCCATGTTTCACGGTTGGAACCAGGCAGGCAACATGAAATGCTTGTGTTGGGCGTTCGCCACATGAACACACGTCTGGTGATCTGGAAAAGTGTAAAAGAGGATTCATCAGACCAGATGACTAGTTCCCATTGCAGTTGTGTCCATTTTAGGTGGTCTTGGCATGACTGCAGTCTATTCAAAGCCTTCCCCGCTGAAACAAACGGTTTTGGAATAGCTACTCTGCCATGAATGTTAGCAGCATGAATAGTTTTCATGGATACAGGGTTCTAAAGGTGGGTATTCATCTCGGATGTTATCACCGGCATTATAGTCTTTGAATTTTTCACTACTTTTTATTATATTTGTAGTATGAATTATCCAAATGCGAAACTAGCTATTCAAATTCAAAGTTTTCATTTATTTTTACTTGAATTGAAAGCATTTTTTTTTACCTCTTAAATTTTATCATAAACTTTCATANATTGGAATTTGCAGTCATTCCTCTTGCAGGGCAGTCTCGAGTTCAGAGAGTGTGCGTGGAGGAGGAATTCTAGCACAGACTTTTTCTCTAAAAAACCCCACAAAGGCTCAATGATATTGAGATCAGGAGACTGAGGACACCACGTTAAATGTCCCACTTCATCATTATGCTAATTTAACCATGCTTGAACACAGTGAAACGTGTGAACAGGGGCGTTGTCATCTTGGAATGCAGGACGCTCTCCCGGAAAGAGAGTTAGAAGCATAGGGTGAAGATGAACTGCGAGAATACTTTGGTAATGGTCACTTTTGACCACCCCCTCAAGACGACAAGAGGCCCCAATCCACGGGCCAGATATAGCGCTCAACACCATCACAGAACCACCTCCATGTTTTACGGTTGGAACCAGGCAGGCAACATGAAATGCTTGTGCTGGGCGTTTGCCACATGAACACACATCCGGTGGTCTGGAAAAGTGTATAAGAGGATTCATCAGACCAGATGACTAGTTCCCATTGCAGTTGTGTCCATTTTAGGTGGTCTTGGCATCACTGCAGTCTCTTCAAAGCATTCCCCGCTGAAACTAACGGTTTTGGAATAGCTACTCTGCCATGAATGTTAGCAGCATGCAACTCCCGTTAAATAGTTTTCGTGGATATGGGGTTCTGAAAGTGGGTATTCACATCAGACATTATCAACGGCTATGTAGTCTTGCATTTTTGAGAGACTATCCTCTTTAACACCCATCTATCACGGTCTGACAACTTCGACTTCCTGCCACTGTTGTGATTCGCAAAAGACACCTTACCCAACTTTGTGTATGCTGACAGAGTCCTTGAAACACTCACAAGGTTCACTGTTCTCGACACGGACGCTCCAGCGAGGGGAGCTCCGATTACCGTGCCTCTTTTAGGGTCAGAGAGGTCGGACATGATCTCACTTTGCTAGGAACAAATTTTTCTCATGCAACTCTCACACTGCAAATGCTAGACTGATACCTTTCCTTTCATCCCCACTAGGTCGCATACCCTTGCGATGCGTGTTCACCGTTTACTTCACAGGTGTTCCTATTATTTTGTCCTATACCTGTATACATATATATATTACTCAATATGCATTTTCAAGGTATCTCTATTTTAAACAATTTATACCCCATTTTTCTTTTTGTAAATACACCACCACCCGTAATCCTAAATTGAAAAACCTGTTAGTCAAATTAGAGTTTCTTTTCTCTCTGGAGAATCTAGATCTGCATTAAAAATTGAGGTACTGACTTAAAATTTTGAAGTTGCCCCATCAGATGGGTCAGGAATTGAGGTTGGGAGGTCGAGTAGGGTATAATTGATTTTTCAAGTCATTCTTAAAAATGAATGAAATAATTTCAAATTAATATTAGGGTGGCCAAAATGAAAAATGCCCACAGTGTGCACAATAGTGTCAAAAATGCAACAATGATAAAAGCAGCACCCTTCAGGTTAAATAAGTTTATACTAAAACTTATAGGGTTAAAACATCACAAGACCTCGTAATGTAACATTTTAAGGTAAAACAAAATAGGGCTGGAAAAAAATTTATTCCTTACAGAAAAAATACTAATCTTTATGGTTTTGAGAGTTAAGATAGCTTGAGATTTAGTAGGAGATATATTCTTCATTGGAGTTCATAACTTCAAGGAACCAGAACCGATTCTTTGAAGCCAACATATTGTGAAACAGGTATAAGCTAAGGTAGGAAATAGGTTCAACATTGCTGTTCAAAATTTTTAGGAACCAGAAGCAATTTTTCAGAGTCAACATATATAAAACATGTAGGGGCTATGGTAGAAAATATGTTCCATGATCCAATTTCAAACTTCTAGAAGCTACAACCAATATAAAAAGGTTAGAAGCTAAGGTAAGAAATATGTTTCCAACAATGAATGCAGTTTAAAACTTCTAGGAAGCAGAGTAAATTCTTTGGAACCAACATGTTATGAAAAAGAAAACAGCATAAAAACATTTTGCTTTTAATGAAGCAAATAAAGATAATTAATAATTCATATTATTTATAAAAAATTAAGATTAAAATTAATCATCGTGGGATAAATTGTATAAGACATTTAAAAAATGAAATTTAGTACAAGTGATGAATTCTTTGAGTTGATAGAAAAAGCTGATAAAAAGGATTTTCTGATCAAATCACATGTTTAGAAAATTTTTCTCTTTTTTAAACATATTCAATTTTCAGAATTTTAAGAAAAGGTTAAATTTTACTAAAATATTGGGTGTCAGCTACAATTTCTAAGACAGAATGGGCGATCGGCTACCAGGACGTTGTAGAAACTTATGCACCAATGGACTAATAGAACAAAATATTTCTACAGAATGTTGAAACAAGTTATGTTGTTGTATTGAGTTATTTCCCACTTTAAATTCTTTAGTAATATACAAAATGCCCTCATCTTGATCTATTTTAATTTATGTTAATATGCAACTTACCCAAAGGAGCACGAGCTAAAATTTGTGGAAAGATGAATTCTACTTTTTCAAGAAAAATTCCAGTTGCACTTTGATTCGTACAACGAACAAATGCAGTCCAATCATGAGTATGCCCTTGAGAATTTGTTGTGGTCTTTAATGTAGCATCATGACCAATCTCAATTTTCATATCTACAATTTCTTTTACAGCCTAAAAACAAAGATCGAACAAATTAGGAAATTTTTCTTTCATAAAAACTTACAAAATATTGCCAAATGTGGTAATTTCCAATGAAGGCATCTAGCACGTAAAAGAAAAGAAAATGTAATAATTATAGTCAGATCAGAGATTTGGATATTCTAAAAAAATTCTTTTAAAATAAGAAATAACAATAATATTAAAATGAATAAAATATAAAAGAAATCAAAACAATTGCTTCTTAAAGTTATTTCTATTTCCGTTTGGTGTATCATAATAAGAGTCATCAATGTAGTTTTTGTGAATGTTGGATTCATCAGGCACAATATCATCAATTATATAAAGTATTTCAAAAAGTATAGCATAATTTAAAATTATTCAGCTTGTTTGGAGGAATATTTGTAGGCATAAGACCTCACATAATTCATAGTAAAATGGTGACTTCTTTTATCCTGTGGATGAGTAACATTGCCAAATTGAATTTTGAGCTTGACAATCAAGTTGCAATCTAAAAATTGAGTTCAAACCATTATATTCCAACTTTAAAACAAACCTAGCTTGCTTTCTTGTTTCGGTAAGTTGAAGAACTTTTATCGCTGCTTCCTGAGTGGTTCCATGTCTATTTTGATGGGTCAGCTGATCCCACAGCAAGAAATGCTGGTGCTGGAGGGAATTGACAGTTCTTTAAACTAAAAAGTCCAGTAGGAATAAGATGCACTCAAATAACTTCAATGGGGGAATTACTGCAGTGCTTTTTGCTGACAAAGTATTAAAAAATTTCATGTGAGAAAAAGTGTTTCCCACTTATTCAAAAGCTGCAATTCAAGCCTCAGATAATAGGAAACATTTTTTAAAATTTAATAAAAAAAAATAATAAAGCTATTATTAAAACGAATTAGTAATTTATAAATATCATAAAATGTTTATGAACACTATCTGATAGAGATAAATACGAATTTATTAATTATTAGTTTCAATCTTTAAGAACAGCAGAACTGTAGAATAATTATTACATATTATCAAAATATTTTTGATGTTCTTGTGCAAAAGAAAAGTCTTATATTCTGCAAAACTCTGTTCATGCAACATGATCTCAAGATCAATATTTGTTTAGAGAGCATAATATTCAATTAAAGAAAAACTCTCAAATTTTTCTCTTAAATGAAAAAATAAATAAATAAAGATAAAACCGATTGTAAACATTTTCTAGTTAATTGTTGACCACTACAGCTCTACCTTTAGATAACATTGGACGACTCTGGAATAACGAACACCTTCATTTAATGCGCAAATTGCCTCCGTCTTAGCATTCTCTTTCATAGACAAGCTAGTACGAACTCTCCAAAAGCTATATTTTTGCACTTTATAATTTTGAGGGAACTCGAAGATTCTATAAAATTATAATCAGGCGTAATTTAAAACTTAAAATATTCATGCTTGGAGTTGCTATTTTGCAGGAGGAAGAGATACTTAAAGAAAATCTTTGCTGAAAAAGAGGTTTCAAAAGAATTTAACTTACTACATTTTCGGAATCTCCTGGCAAATGAGGATGGCGAAATTTCATAAAATGTTCTGGATTTTTCCTATAACACGCAGTAGCATACCTGCACACAGGAGTGAAATCAATAAAAACATTTTCACTTTGATCACTAACATCATCAGTCTCCCCACTCATTATGCAACTAATAAAATTAAAAAAACAACAGGTTAATAATTTATTTTATCTATAACCTTTCTTTACTTTTTAGACAGAATTCATGGGCAAGTGAATTGAATGAAAGAAAGAGGGATAAAAGTTGTAAAAGCACTGTTTACAAAACTCGACGCGAACCAAAATTTAAAATTGATAAACAGCGTGATCTTTTTTATTAAAAAGTCAGACAGTTCTAGCTTGTAGCTTGTTTTAGACATTCAAGTTCTCTAAATGAAAAAATTGTTCTTTCTAATGGCAACGTTGTTATCAGTTACTATGACAACTCTTTCAAACAATAGATCTATTTCTCCCCAGAATGCCACAGAATAAAAAAGACAACATAACAACACTCTCTTTGAATTAATTCTTCAGAATGATTTTGAAATTTGTTGTTACAAATCTGATTAAAGCTATTTCATTGTGAAGTCACTTTTATTCAATTTGTATTTTATTAAAAATTGAAAAAAAATCTCCGGTAATGTTTAAGTTTAATGCTTTAGTCGTTTTTGTTTATTAATGCTAGTAGGTAGTATTATGTTTGTTATGTTGTTAATAACTATGAAGTATTGTAAGATGGACTTTTTTTGGGGGAAATATACATTTCTTCAGAGTTCCTTCATAAAAAAACATCCAGAATAACCAGTTTTCAATCAGAAAATATCTAAATTTGGTATCCATTAGATTTTGCTATAAATATTGAGATTTACAAATAATGTATCGAAGTAATAAATATTTTTGCTTCTTATTTGTTCTTTATACTTTTCATTCTTGTTTTCTTTCCAAGGTAGTTATTGTAGGTACTGAAATGCATTCCTGAATAATTACTTAGTAAATTTAACTTTCTTGTTTACTTCAATCATATAAATTTGTCACTTTTTTAGCTTTGTTCTTACCTCCAAATTTTGCACAGTTATAATAAGAGTGCTTTGGTAATGAAGTATTGTAATATTTCAACAGCTTTATCAACAAGTTAAATGTTCAACTTTGTATTGTTTATGCAGTCTTTCAATTAGAGAAATTTTTTACATATTTAAGAATTACGATAAATTTCTTCAGTGTATAATTATACTATTTTATTTTCTTTGTGCAGCATTCACCTATATAACTAACCAAACTGTATTTACCTATTCACTCTTGCATCGTTTGAGCTAATTCATATCCCTCAATTTCTTATGAAACTGGCTCATTTGTATTGGGAAATAGAAGTTCCATGCAAGTGATTGACAAATGGGTTTTTCAATGTCACACAGGTAATTAGATTTGTTATAAAAGGTATAAGAATTGAGAAATGGATACCTAAAGCTATGCCAGTAAATTTTTTCTTAAAAACCTTTTCTTAAAAATTTCAAATAACGGTGCAATACTTAATAATTTCTTCTGTGTTTTCGAATTAAAAAATATTTGCCAAATAGTGAAAGTCTCACTGCGCACCACTAGTATTATTATGGTTAGGCACTAATATAGTACCTAGGAGCCGTGGTGGCACCGAGCTAGAGTGTTCACTTCCCAATGAGGTGACTCAAGTTTGAATCCCAGCGATGGCTGGTCAATACGAATTCTGCATCCATCTGGCACGACCACAATGATGTGAAAGTGTGGTAGATGGATCATGGGTTTGTGTTACTTCACCATCAGTCTAATCAAGTTTGGTTTTTGTAATTTCTCTATTGATGTAGCTCAAACGAGGGTTAGTTCCATCAAAATGTTCTCTACAAAGCAAATTCCTCGCAACTCTTGATTCACGAGTTCCCTTTACTTCTGATTGGGTTTAAAGTTTCAAGGCTATGGAGTTGAACATTGGTAGCTGTAAACTTAAAATTCTGATGGTTGCTTAACGACGGTTATGAAATAATAGAGTACATATCTAGAATCGCCTGGTATAGAACACTTCCCTCCCAATAAAGTGTTCAAATCCCAGCGAAGGATAGTTGATATGAAATTTCTGGCATTAAATATTCTCAGTGGTAAATGGATCATGGTTTTGAATCCCTTTGATGTCGGGCTGACCATAGGAAGTTTTGGTGGTTTTCCTTTCCATGTTACACAAATATGTGTTAGTTGCATCAAAAAAGTCCTCCATGAAGACTAGAATCCGGGAGTTCCATTGTCTTCTGGGTTGAGTTAAAAATTCCAAGGCTGGGGAGGTGATCATTGATAGTGGTAAACTCAGTATTGGATCTGCTAACATAAAATATGGTTTCTAAATTAAGTACTTTGGTAATAACTTTATTACCTTTTCCAAATTACCATAATTACCTTTATCTTAAAGGGTACATTTCCATATCAAATCCTGATCAATTCAAGTGCACTTCCTAGTGCTTATAATTAATAGATTAGTAAATTGTATGCAAAGGGTTATATAGAGGTGGGCATGAATTTTTTTTTCAAGTTTACTCCATTGTTTGGTGTGATTTTTTTCAAAAGTTTCTTAAGTTTTTTTAATGCTTTTGTCCAGTTTTCACTTTTCCTTTGTGATTATTTTGGTGCAAGATTTTAAAGAAAATCTTCTTTGAATTTTTTTTTCGAACTTAGAATATAGTACATAGTTCTAAAATTTCTATTGATTGTAGTTAAGAATATAAATTGTATGTTGATTTATTGCATTATTATTAAAATATTTCTTATTTTTTAATTTATAGTTTTACAGTAGGGAACCGATTATCCGGAATGGTCGGGACCATCGCTATTCCGGATAACTGATTTTTCCGGTTTTCTGAATCTGCCGTTTTTTTTATTGTTAAACCCAACTAAAAAAAGAAAAAATTTGGAAATAATCTTAAAAAGAAGAAAAAACGATGAAGTAATACACTAATGATTATTTCCAAAATGATGGTAAGGTAAACATCTTTAAAAAAAGAAGAAAAAATCGTAAAATCTTATGAGGAAAAAACTTTTTTTTTTTAAGAAATGGCGAGAAAATTTATTGAATTTCGTTCCGGTTTTTTGGTTTTCTGATTTCCGGATAACGGGTTCTATACTGCACTTGTTCAGAAGAACAACTTGTTTAGCTGTGCATGATATAAATTATGTTGATTTAAATATAAATTATGTTGATTTATTGCAATATTATTAAAATATTTAATATATTTTTATTTATAGTTTTACTTGTTCAGAAGGAGAACTTGTTTAGCTACGCACAATGATGGAAATTAATTTGAATCGTGTAGATTATTTGCAAGTAATGTGCTAATTGATTTCAAATAATTTTTGATAAACATTTCCTTCGATTGATATATTTGTCAATAAAACTAATTTTCTTTTATAGTATGTATTTATTTTGAAATGCCATAAAGCCGGTTTTACTATTGACAATAATTTTTTTTTTTTGCATGCAAAAGGACCATTCTAATTAAACAATTTTATATTTGATTGGCATTAAGAAGTATAACCCATGCAATCTTTTTCCCTGGCAAAGATTAAAAAGAAAACCTTTCTACAATTAAGAAAAAAATTCTAATTGTTAAAAAAAATGACATCTTTTTTAAAAAAAAAGAATTTTGTTAAATATGTGCAGGTATATGTAATCAAATCTTGATACCTTTTACTAGAAAATATACACACACACAAATTAAAATGTCAAAAATCTGTAATATTGAAATTGCACTTATTTTTAAAATTCTTGTTAAAATAATAGATGGGTTGTTAGTTTAAAAATAGAACATGGCTTTATAATAAAAATAAAAACAATGATAATATTAAATTACTTCTACCTAATTTGTTATGAATCATACTTATATATTTGCATTTTTGAAATTGGAAGTAGCTTTAAATATTTTGAGGTTATATTCAAGCCTTACATTCAATGAATTTTTTTATGATTCTTTACTTCTGACTTGAGGCTCACTGTTTAAATTATTTTGTTATTAATACTTTATTTTGAACTTTCATATAATGATTCAAACTAGCAGATATTTATGAACAGATCTAACAGTTGAAGAGATTCAGAAACTGATTAAGTTATATTTACTGATTTAGTTCTATGTACAGTTATTAATTTTGTTAGACCGAAAATGGAAGGATTTAATAATATATGCCACATTATTAAGCCATTTTCAACTATTTATTAATATTTTATTCTTTATGATAATTTTTCGTTTATTTTTTATGATCAAAACTCTTCAATATTTCACCATTTTGTTGTGTTAAAAAAATTTTTTTTCTTTTATTATTAGAAAAAATATGTTATTGCACCTTTGCTTTTTTCAGGTTGGTGTAACGTCACCAAAATCTACCAGACTGCTTCCTGCAATGGAAGAAAAGGGATGCCAAAGAGTATGAATATTTGATTTTTAAACATTGCATCTAAAATTTTTAGAATATTGTTGTACCTCAAGCCATTGTTTCTTATGTGAATTGCTTAAGCCATCGTTTCTTCATTGCTAATAATATTTATGGGGAAATGACTTTATAAAATATCAAATAATTTCTTGAAAATAAGTAATTGACTTGAAAATTAATGAGATTACAATAAGTATAAAAAAATTTTAATTAATAAAATTATGTGTGTTTTACGAAGCTATTTATGATGCAAAAGAATAATGAATAGAGACCCGTGAAGATATGTACCAGTCAAAGTTAGAAAAATAGTTGTTTGATATTTTTTTCATAATTAAACTAACATTAAAAGCAGTTGCCATAAATTGCTAGAAACTACTGTATTTTTTTTGGATCTCACTACTCACTAAACTACTTAAGAACTACTTAAAAATAGCACTCTACACTACAAACTATGAAAAAGCGTAACTACAGTTTTGCTTCTTGTAGCATGCTATGTTTAATCATTGTGCATTCTTTAGTGTTATTGTCATTCATTAATGTCTATTGAACTTAGATAAATATCATCAAAGACATATACACAAGTACACATGTGAATTCTAATTTAGTAACATGACCAAACACATAGAATTTATTTTAAACATTCCCAAGTTATATTTTTGAATATAAAATTTTAAGTTCATAGTTCAGGCATTGCTTTTGTTACTTTTAGTTACATTATAATATCTGAATGTATAATAAAATAAGTCATTCTAAAATAACAAAAACAATAGTATACAGGCAAATCAGAGAAATTTGTTTATAACTAACAATAAACAATTATACTTTTATTGTTGTACTTGTTTCATACAAAATCGTTACAACATTGAACTCTTTTTCAATAAAAGATAAACGTCAGTGACTCTTATCTCATATTGTTACCCCTAATAAACTATTCTACAAGCATCAAGGAATGAGAAAATTTTTTTATTAGCAATAAATTAATGAAAATTTCAATTTTTTATTAAAAATTATTAATAAACAATATTAGTAATTATTATAATAAATTTTTTTGTCATCTGGAATATTGAAAGTCAAATATTTTTTAATGGTCCTATTCTTTAAGAAGATTGATAATATCTTGACCATTTGAAAAGCTACTATATTTAAGAAATGTATTATTGAACAAAAATTATTTTGTGTGTTTTTATTTGAATTTAGATGATCTTGTAAATTACTTAAAACTTAAGGAAAAGAAAAAAAGGGAAGAAGAAAAATGTTAAGTTTTTAGACTGAAATTCAAATTTAGTTATTTTATTTAATTGAATTTAGTTAGAATGTTAAACAGTTTAATTTTTTATTAAACTTTCATAACACTAATCAAAGCCTATTAAATGAAGTTTCTAAACTAATAACTTTAAAAAATAGTCTCATTAAAAAAAATGTTATTTTAAATTTTTACTTTTCATTTAAGGTTGCTGTAGCCGATCATTATGGTGTTGTTCATTGTTTTGGAACTAAGAAAGGTGATATTCAGGTAAAAAAAAAATCACCTAATTTATGCTCTGAATACTTACTCATTTTATTATACTCACAGTCTCACTCTTCATCATACCACAGAACTAATGCAATCTCTGAAAATTTATATCTCTATTCTATAAATATTTATCTGAGCAATGGAGAATTAAGGGTAATATTCCAATATGCAATCTAAGAGTGTAATGGACATTTTAAGAGATTTTTTTAAAATTATTTTTAATAATTAAATTAATCTAAGAATGGGAATGATTGCTGTTTTACTCTATACTGATGTTTCTTTTAAGGTTAAGTGCCACTGCCTGGCATACCCAACACTGATGCTTTTTTAATAATATACTATAACAAGTAAAGTAAGAGGTAGATTGCCTATTGGGACAATGCTGAATTAAGGTTTACATCAGCAATTTTAAACCTCTTGAAGATAACCATTTCATAAAATTATATAATTTTCCTTATAATAGTAAAGTGAGATAACTGAAAACTAAATAACATAGAAGTTGACTTTCATAGAATTTTGGAAATTTTTTTTGGCTTCTATTTAAATTATATGCATTAATATAAATTTTATGCATTAAAAAATAAGTATTTTTTTAAATCCAATTTTAAATGAATATGTAAGTAGAATTGGTATTAAACATGATAGTTAACAAACTTAAAATCTTATAATAAGACTTGCTTACATTTTTTAAAAAGTTATTTTGAAATTTCTTTATAATGTTACAAACTTAACACATGACTTAAATTCATTTACATTATTAACCTTTTTTTTTTTTTGAATTGGTAAAGTAAAAGAAAACTCTAAATGATTAAATATCACAATCTTTTGACCAAATTTGAAATCATATTTTTGTACTCAACTTTAGTTTTTCCAAAACATTAATTGCTTACTCAAAACTGAACCTCCAAATTATTAATTATTCCAAAGAAAAATCAAGTCTAATTGTTACAAAAATGAAATTGCCTTAAATCACTCAATCATATTAAACTAATAGTGTAACTAAATTAATTTTATTTCTTTAGCCCTTCGTAACTATGTCCAGATATATGTGGTTGTTTAATTCGCCTTTCACTGCCCACAATATCACTTATGAAATGAGCCTGTCTTAATCTGGAGATCCAAGATCAATGGATGTGATCTCAATACAGATGAGTGACAAAATAATGCAAACACTTAACTAACTATGTAAACAATCTTCATTTTAATAGAAAATGTTTTGAAGATTTTGCATGGTAAATCTGTTAGCATAATTTAAAGGATACTGTTTGAAGCTTTTTGAAATGTCATTTTGATCCACCCGAAATTCAAATCAACCAAAAGGAGGAGAGGAAGTTAATAACTTCCTTTTAAGTTTAATACCAGCTATTTTGAAATCATTCTATTGGATTGTGATATTTATATAAGAATGCTGTTAGAATTATGGGGGTTTAAAACAGGGAAAGAAGCTTTAAACTTCCTACGCTCATTTTGGTTGATGTGAATTTTGCATGGGTAAAAAGAACATCATTTCTGAAAGCTTCAGGCATTATCTATGAAATTGTGCCAACAGTTTTGCCATGTAAAATATTTTTTGATAAAAGAAAGATTGTTCCCATGGAGTAAGTATAGAAATGTTTGTATTATTTTGTGATTCATCTGTAAGGTACTCTTATGTTACATCTCGTATTAATATGTGTACATATTTTTTAGTGCAGATAGACTCAGAGTTTGGAGAACCACTTCTTCCTCCATCCGCCGGTCCTAAAGGGGTTAAATTTATTAATCCAGCTATTTAATATCTTTAAAACTAAGAATGTTTGTTCCAAACCTTGAACTGAAAAATTATTGCTCGATCATGAAATCACATGATCTTGGTGATTAATTGCAATTGTGAAAGTATACAGCTTGACACTGTTCCAACTATTTATAATATGTTTTCCTACTTTATGTATAATTGAGCAATTTTTGCATCACAGCTGAGAGGAATATAAGTACAGTGAAACTTCCAGGAAAGACCACCTCTATGTAGCGACCACTTTTGGGTGGCATGGAATTTTTTCCATTGATTTGGTTTTAAAGAAAAACTTTAGGAGGGACCAAAACGTCTCCCAGCAACTGGGTAGACATATGCAGAGATGCCAACTTGCTCCGGACAGCGAAGTAATATTTTCGAGTGGTAGTTTATTAATTGTGATTTTTGGTTTAATAAATTTAATTTAGTAGATTTTTATCCACCAATATTTCTAAATAATTCGAAGACTTATATAATTCGCCACTTAGCTGTATTTAATTCATGCTAATCTTTTAAAAAAGTAAAAAAAAATTTGTCAAATATTTTCAAGTTTTAATTGTATTTATTTACCGTTTTTTAAATTATTTTTGCTTGTCTGGAGCAGTTGGCATCTCTGCATATGCACTAAATGCTAAAAAGGTCAAATAAAGAAACTCGAAATAAAAAAAATCGAAGCAAAAATGTTTACAAAACAAATAAATAGATTAAAATGTATTTAAAATATTTGTGTGGGGCTCTTGTTTAGAGAGCTCTTTTAGACAATATAACCTCATCTTATTACCTTATGTTGCAGTGAGGGATCACTAAAGAGGATGCTATCAATGATTTACTTTTAGAGTTGAAAATTTAATTAGAAAAAAAAAGTTATTTTAGTAAAAACAAGCATCTTAAACAGACAAACCTCCTCTCATCTTTTAAAGCTAACTATTTTTTATGATATGAAATAAAATGCAAACTTAAACGAAAAACAGAATTGTTTATTTATTTTAATAGTTGTACTGCACTAAGTACTGTGAACTATACTAAGTTTAACTGTACTACAATAAGTTTCAAAGAATCTTGATAATATTTTGTATGGTGTAGAGTTTAAATCTTAGATAACTTTTGCAAAATTTTCTATTTTCTTAGAAGAAAACTTCCACCTTCTGATCCAAAATATTTTTTTAAAATTTTCCAGACATTTTTCAAAACTTTACCTGGTCCTAAAATCATGAGACTTGAACTTGGTGGTGCAATTGGCACTATAAGAGATAAAGTATTTGTTGCTGCAGGAGGAGAAGTAAAGGGTTATACACGCAAAGGAAAACAGTTTCTGAAGTTTGATACTAATATGACTGAAGCAATCAAATCTATGTAAGTATGCATGTCTTAGTTCCATATCTGAAGTTTTTTGAAGATAAAATAATTTCCTGGCCGATCACTTGTCTAGTGGTTACTGTACTGGACTACCGGTTCAGTGGTTGTAGGTTTGGATCCCACCGTAGGCATGGATGTAACTTTCTCTCTCTCTCTCTCTCTGTGTGTTCTATGTGATTGTGTGAATGCAACCTGCCCTATAAACGGGTTTGTTGTTGTATGATGTGGGCGATGCTATTCCCCTGCCATAGCTTGGCCACAGGTGGCCACTGGGTAATGATAAGAGAGTGGCAAATCTGGCATTTTTGAGGTCAATGGGAAGCAGACCCAAGTGCCCATCAATGAAGAAAAAAGTATACTGTTTTTTAGACACACATTACTGGTCATTAATTTAAAATAATTCCACTTAGAAAAATTTAATCATCAAACGCATGCAAAATAAGATATTTCAATGGAAATGCTAAAATAGCTGTTACTATCATACTGTTTCCTCTCATTTCTGTATTATTAAATATAAAATAAAAAGGCTAAAAATATTTCGTATGTTAGGGTCAAAGGGCCTTAAAAAAGTAAAAATATCTTATCGGTTTATAAACGAATGTTTAGGAGCAGAGTTTTGAAGATTGCATTGTATAATGCAAAATAGACATAATATTAAGTGAATAATTTCGATTAATAGCATCATAAATATAAATATTACAAACGGAAATCATGTGTGGGCGGTGATATTTGAATAATATTAAAAAAATTCAAAAGTTTGATCAAAGCTAATAAATTAAATGCTCTGAGTGTGAGGGGATGCGAGCGCTATTAAAGAGGGTAATCTTGGTTAAGAAAAGGTTTTATTCAAAATTCTGTTGTGTTTTAAATTATGGAAGGAAATATGCGTTCTTGATTGAATAAATTTATATATTCAGTGAAGATTTTATCAATTTGTCAATTTTATGGAAGAACTGAAAAAACAAAGCGCAAAAAAAAAAAAANAAAAAAAAAAAAAAAAAAAAAAAAAAAAAAAAAAAAAAAAAAAAAATGTGGTTATATTGAAATAATTGAGTGATAGTGTATAAGCCTGTTGCTTAGGTATCATCCATCTTGCTTATTTTTCATTTTTTTGCTAAATTGATGAAAAGGGTATGAAAAAGAAAAGAAAAATGTCTAAAAAACTTGTGGAGCAATTTTATTTTTGCATGTTATTATTATTATTTTTTTTAGTTTGTTTTATTTAGTTACCTAAAATGTTATAGTATATGGTTTTATTTCAAGAATAGTATTTATATCTTATTTCTGTAACCACTTAACACAACTTAAATGATCTTAATATGAAATTCTTAAAAATTATGATATTAAAAAAATTAATCCTTATAAAAAATTTTATCAGATATATAGATAATTTTTCATAAAATTATTTATTCAAAATCATTGAGCGGTTTAAACTTTCAAAATATTTTCTAGAAGTTTAAATTGACAGTAATTTAAGGGAGAAATCTATAGTATATTTTGTATTTATTGTATGGATAGAATAAGTTTTTATCTATTTCAAATAGTATTTTTAAAAGCAAAATTTTCCTTACTTGCAGATTCATATATTCTGAGATTAGAATTCACAGATATGAATATTCTAACTCTTAATATTTTCACCAAATTTACTTTATTTAAAAAAAAAAAAATGTAATAAATGAAGTTTTCATCATGCGTCATTAAAGAATTTTTTTATATAATTTTTATTTAATAAATGATAAACTCAAACTTTATATTCATTTACATATCAGTTAGGCGTTTTTATATCTTTCATTCGTAAATCATTCTTTAGGTGATAAACATTGAAAGATTGATTTTTGAATGAAACTCCTGAAAATGTCTAACAAAAGCCTTAAACATAGACATTCAGTGCAGTGCCTGATTCTCGGAAGTAAGTACACGCATTTGAAAATTGGCTTATTTCTGACTTACAGATTTGTCAGTTCTTGAATTTGTTATCCATTGCACTGTCAGTCTATGACGCAACTTATTTTTTTCTAAAAAATTAAAGCATATTTTTTTTTCTTCCCAAAATCGTCTCTCAGTATTTCCTTTTGATAGGCCAAGGAAAATTTCTAACCAAAAAGTTAAAAAGAAAAAGGATTTAAAATTTTGAAAAAAGAAAAGATTTTTAGATGAGTGTATGTGCCATGCAAAAATTTTTTTAAAGTCACTTATAGTGCATGGCCCTCTAAAATAGCTCCTAATTTATTTTGCATCGAATCTATCTCAAGTCAATTTATGTTTCAGGCATATCAGTGGAAATGATTTATTTGTATGTGGTAATTTTATCTATAACCACTACTATGAATGCCAAGATCAAAGCTATTACTTGTCAGTAGACAATATAAATGATATGATATGCCTTGATATGGACAAAGTTGGTACCATAGTTCCCATCCTTGCTTGTCAAGACAGAGTTTTGCGAGTTTTAAAGGTAAATTACTTTCTTTTTCATTCACTGGAAAATAAAAATATATATATAGGGGAAATTTCCTGTATATATAGGGGAAATATCCGGATTGGGGAAATTTCCAGAGCCATTTAAATTGCTTTCTTATACAGGGTGTCTCAGTTAAGCGTTTCAGAACTTCTAAGAGGGGTAGGGGGCATCCTGACGACTCGAAATCATATAGCAATGTGGGGTCGGAAATGCTTTCCTGAAGCGGTGACATACACAGAAGCACCATAAAGGAAAGAGACCGTAAGTAAAAAATCGCTTTAATAATACATTGAAAAAAATATATGGTACATGGGCCAAAGTAAGTGTTCAAAGTTTCTGCCACCGGCTACAATGTACACCTCACATCTCCGGCGCACGGACATTCGAACATTCTGCAATACTCCAGGCATANAAAAGCAATACCACATATATATAAAAGTAACAAAACATCATAAAAGCAATACCACACCGAGAAGGCCATATAATTTTTTCAATGTATTATTAAAGCGATTTTTCATTTACGGTTTCTTTCCTTTATGGTGCTTCTGTGTACGTCACCGCTTCAGGACAGCATTTCCGACCCCACATTGCTATATGATTTCGAGTCGTCAGGATGCCCCCTACCCCTCTTAGAAGTTCTGAAACGCTTAACTGAGACAACCTGTAGATAGTTGTAATGTTGTTTTCTAATAGATATTAAAATTCTTTAATATTAAACTTTTTTAGTTTTTATTAATAAAGTTATTTTTGCTTAAGTTATTCCTGAAACATTTTTTTTCTCAATGACTTATTCAAAATTTTAGAAACTTTGTGAAAATGTTTTAGATATTTTCTCGAATAGTTTTAAAAACAAATTTAAATTTTTAATTCTTTTTCACAAGATGGTGTCATGTTTAAACTTTAAGAAGAAAAAACTATAATCTTTGGTTTTACATAGGTTAATATTAAATTTTTTTAAGCATGATTTAAAAACAAAGAAAAAAAATTCTAATTCATTAATTGTAGTGGAATAAACAAATACATATTAAATTAGTGGCAGTTGTAAACAAATATTAAATTAGTGGTAGTTGTAAATAAATATTAAATTAGTGGTAGTAGAACAAAAAAAAGTAGTAAAAAAGTTTAGGAAATTTTAAAATTTATGCCAATTTTTCAGTTTTATGGTAATATATTTTTATTTTTAAAAAAGAAGTCTTTAAATAATAACACAAAAAATAGCAAACATAAAATTTTTTTACATTTCGTTTGTATATTGCAGCTATGTATACCTGTTTTTCAAGATATTATTTTAGTTATATTATGATATCTAAAGAAAATCATTTTACCAGAAATTATCTTTAAGACTCTCATGATAAATAATAAGTTATTTTAATCACTATTTTGGGTGAAAAATTAGCAACTTTCTTTAATCTTCAATTTAATAATACTTTTTATGAAATGTAGGAATCTAATTGTCTTTATGAAGTAGAGGTACCTGGACCACCTTCTACATTAGCCCTTTTTCAAAATGATGGAGGTTTGTTTGATTTCTTTTTATTTCTTGAATATTAATTATTATGTTTAGCTCAAGATACATTCAGGTATGCAAACTAATTTGAATTTTCCATAATTTCCATGTATTTTTGATCAATTATAAAAATGTAACGAATATTTTTTAAGATTGGAAAAGTACAATATTTTTAATTTTTACTTTTTTTAATTGTCTTTTTTATTTTTCGGTATATAATTTTCTTTAAATAAACAAATAATACCAGGAAGACTATAAAGTTTTTTTAAGAGTCAGTTTTATTTAAAAAAAATGTGACTGTTAAATGAAAAAGGTTGTATTGTAAATAATTCACATACTGGAAATTTTTACTTTTTCTTAGGTATGTAATAAAAAGCTGAATGGGCTGTCTTGTAATTTAAATGATACTCTGCCCTATATATTACTTAAACTTAAAATAAAATGGAGATTAAAATAATAAAACACTTGAGTTAACATGAAAACATAGATAACTATTATTTCATAAAAAGGTAAAAATTAAATAAATAAAATATCACTGTCTCTTATTCTTTTTAAAAGTACACACTAATGAAAAAGATTGTTAGATAATTTCAATTAAAAATGAATTCTTATGCCTTATTAATTTAACATTCATTAATGTTCTTTCTGGTTTCAAATAACCGCATACTTATTTCTTTCATTACAAGAAATTTACTTTTCTTAGGTGACACTGGTGAAGATTTATTGTATGGAACAACAGATGGTAAAATTGGACTCGTTTCAATTGGCAGGTAAATTTTAAATGCCTATTCATTCATTTTAGACTTTTATGGCCCTATGGGATGCTACCAAAGTTATGAGAAGTGAAGATAAAACTAAGTTTATGCTGGCTAGCACCATTGTGTGCAATCACTCAAGATTGGCAATTATACCTTTAGTGAAGTTATCCAGTTTAAGTACCTGATGAGCACACTTACTACCAATGAAAAATGAGTTAAAAGAAGAAAATGGGAGCCGCAATTTGGTGGCTAATAGATGTTACTTTGGGCTGAAGAACCAATTGAAATTAATTTATCTTCATGAGTGCTACGGCAAGTTTACATAAACCACTTATTATACCTATTATTTTGTATGGCAGTGAGACTTGGCCCCTTAATAAAGCAGAAGAATGCAGATTGCTTGCTTTTGAATGGAAAATCTTTCGGTAAAAGTATTGGGAGGGAGAAATTTAACTACACGTTGAACTATCTGGAAGAGGCAGACTGGGAAAGCCTTGGCCTGCACTAGGTAGTAGTACTGTTAAAGAAGAATTTATTTATTTTATTATTATTATTATTTTGCATAAAAATTACTAGTACTAAAACTTGCTAACATACATCTGTCATTACTTTTGCTTTAATCTATTTATTTTATTTTTAAAAGTATTGCTACTATTTAAATATTTATTTATTTTATAATTACTGCATATCTCGATTTATAAGTAGACAAAACCGGCAAAATTGTACAAAAATTGCATGGTTGTATCTGTGCACTGGTAATAAAGTCAGACATTCGTTGATCCTGATTTATTGATGCACCATAACCATTGCAATTGATATTACTAACTCTGTATCAATTTAGCCCTTTCAAAATTTATTCATACAATTTTTTAAAATCATAAGCCACAAGTTTAGGTATTCAAGAACATGATCTGTGTCAGATTCAATGATAATAATGTCATCATACAGATCCCACTCTGCAATGGATTCTACTTTATCTTCATATCTGAGTCCCACAAAAAATCATCTCCAATCCTATTCAAAAAATTGAAATTCCACACTTTTTTAAATATTTTACAATAAGTTTTGAAACCATATTTTCCTACGCATCAATATCATTTGACTCATGGTATCAATATAATAATCGACACCGGTCGACTTAGACTCTCGGCATACCAGAAATTTGTAATCTCATATTAAAAAGTACAAAATTAAATTACAGACTGGGATATATGGTATTATTATTATTAGTTTAAGTAAGAAATATAGTTAATTTTTTATTATACATCTACAATTACTTTTGCTTGTATGTATTTATTTAATTTATTTTTAGAACTGGTGCTACTCACAAATGGGAAATTCCAAACAACAAAAAGAATGGAGGTATTTTATTTTAAACTTTTTAATATTTTACAAATTTGCAGAGCTAGTAAATTTAANAACAAAATAAATAAATGCAAAAAAACGTGAAGAAAATTAAGAAAAACAATAAGTTTCATTTATTGCTCATAAGCTGCCAATAAACAGAACTCATTCGTTAAGTTCAAAAAGAAGATAAAACAAATAAAAATTGCAGACATATGAAAAAAAGGGAGGAAAGGAAAAATAATAGTAATAAAAAAATAACAAACAACTGGGGAAAAAATGATAAAATTTTTTTTTTAAAATTCAGAAAATATTTATTATTATTTATTGTGCAAAATGCCTATATTTCCAAAAGTTGCATTTTGTTATCATATTGACATAAAAAGTATCATTTATAGCCTTAGAATATTTTTACTTTTTTTGAAATTGGGTAAATTATCTTAAACTATCTGTAAATTATGCATATTCTGAATTGTCCTGAAAAACAAATAAAAAATATTTTAATTTTGTTTAATGTCATTGCTAATCAAAAGAATGTAAGTCTATTTCTAAGTCTATCAAAAATACATGTAATCAAACATGTGAAAATCATACTGCATGAATTGAGAAAAAAATAAAAGTGGTAACTAGTAAAGTAGAAGTAGTCAACTACAATTGTAATAAAGTAGTTGTAGAAAATGTTGTTTTTCCAACCACCTGAATATAGTTGACTAGACTGAATGAAATTACTGTACATAAATTGTACTTTTTTGTGAGTGCTGACTTTTGAAAATTACCTTATAGGTATTGTTTGTCTTGACAATTATGATATCACTGGAGATGGTATCAAGGATTTAATAGTTGGACGCAACGATGGTTTAATTGAGGTGTACGGCTATGATGAAACAGAAAATCCTGTTTTAAGATTTACTTATGTGAGTTGAAAATGGTGCTTCAAACTATATTAAAATTAGTTTGTTTTTAATTGTTGAAAATAACTTTTTTTTCTGGAGTTTATTGTATGCTTCCAAGTGGAATTATTTCATAGAAATTATCTATGATATTGAATTGATAAGGTATATTAGTTTTTTTTTCAAAGTAAACAAATGCACTTAAAAAAATTCATTTAATTCAATTGCTGTTCATAAAATATGTGAAAATGTTTTCGACTTTTTTCCTACTCCTATCATCCTTGAATGTATTTTTCATGTATTGACCTGGTTTTTTCGAAGAATTTCCCTATCAAAATTTAAAACTCTGTTCCTCATGACCTAACTGCTATATCATATTTGTCAAATATTTAGAAATCATTAATATTTTAATCTTTTGTCATTTTATCTTTTAATTGCATGTTTGTCTCTTTAATATGATCAAACCTCTGTCGTATTAAATCATTTATATTTTTACCATTCTTGTCTTTTATCCTACTGATGAACGATTACCATAGTGACATCAAAGCATGTATGTGATTTTAAATGTTGGTTTTAATTAATTTTATAAGGTTGTATTTATATTTTCTATATTTCTTGCATTATTATAATGAACATTTTTTGAACAGAGCATCATTTGGAGTAAAAGAAAAGGAGTTTTATTTGAAAAATTAATCCTACTTAGCTTTTTTAAGTGAAAATATTTTATTTTGTTTCAACCATTTCTGTTATTTAATGATTTTTTTGTTGTTGAAAAATTGATTTTTTTATGAGAAAAATATTTACATGTATATTTGATAGCATAAATTTATGATTCATTTCAGCTTATATTTTCATTTTCTAAGCATTTTATTTTTTCAGCATAAGACTCTTAGGACACATTGATAAATCAAAAATGCATGTTCTACAATCTCTCTGTGTGTGTTTTTTTAAATTTGAATTAGAGAAAGTAGCATTTGAGTTTTTTTTTTTTTTTTGTAAATTTATATATTTTTTGTAAATTCATGAATTTTAAAGTTTTTCTAACTTTCAAAGATTGCAAAATCTTTACCATTTTTAATGTTTAGTTGCATCCCAAAATTATTTCAGCTTCTCTAGATTGCAATTTATTTAACGCCATTAATTAGTAATTGATATTATTTTCTAGAAAAACAAAAGTTGAGTAAAATGAAATAAATATTTATTTGCTATATTCTGTATTCATTTGAAAATTTATTTTTAAGCTAAATCAACTGTAATTATTTTGTTTAATTATTTTCTATTATGAAATTTATACCGAACAATCACATCCTCAAAAATCTTATTCTTGCTTATTAATGCATGAGTAAACAAGTTATTTGTGTGATTTTTAAATATATATGATATATGACAACTGTATAAATTATATTTTTTTAGAATTGTGGTGAAAGTGTGACCTCTGTCAATGGTGGAGTTGTTGGAACTGCTGGTTATGATGAAATTTTAATTACCACTTATTCCGGTAAGAATTTTATAGTCTGACTTTTTTTTTTATAAAAAAATAATTATTTAAATTATTTTTAACAGAAGTGTTTCAAAGGTTTATTGTTGCGGTCAGTAAACTAACATTTTGAAACAAATTTGTGCGATAAATTGTAAATAACACAAATGTATATTATACATTTGTTCTTAAACATATGAAGATATTATATCTCTTAGTTCTCCAGTAGTGCAGTCGACAAAGGGAGTTCTCACTCTTCCGGTGGAGAGCTGGGATTGTGAGTTTGAACCTAGCAGCCAACTGAACAACCGGCACATAGCCAGGCACATGCTAAATCTGTTGTGCCTGAAAATCTTGAAGATCCAACCATATTTCTTCTTGTTGCTTACTTCATTAAAATCTTCAGAACATGTTTTAATGGTTGAACTGACCAAAAGAAAGGTTAAATATATTTAGTGTTAATCAATATGAGAAATGATTGAATTGATTGTATATTACTCGTGATAGTCGAGATTTTACTAGGTTCCTCGAACTTTTCTAAATTACTTTGTACTTAGTGTAAATTGTGAATTTTAACTTTTTTTAAAAAAAAATTCTATTGATTTTACAAAATTTAGATTAATAGAATATTGCCATAAAAGTGTGTAGTGTATTCCGATTTACTAGTATAAAATTCTAATACTAGTACAAAATTCCAATTCACTATTATATAAGACATATTAACTTAATTCTATGAAGGGGAACCTTTTCATAGATGAAGGTTGACAATGTATGTAACTGGTCTCCCCACATTGGTGACCCAGACGTGATGTGAATATGCTAACTTTGACAGAAACTCCCACTTCAATAGATAGTCCACATTGAACAGTTGACTTGCTACTTGTAACTGCAATATTGTCCACCTATCGCTGTTGCTACTCAGTCTCGATCACACACACAACGTCAGCCTGCGTACACTCGACTGCTAATGGCAACACAGGAGCGATCACGACCGGGAACTTAATACAGCTCTCACAATCAGCACTCGGAAGTATAGTGATCTTTATACAGCTCTCCCGGCTTCTTTCAAAACAGCAATGAATCAACTAGTGGTATCTGTTCATCGAATTCTATCACAGAAAAAATTCTGGTCGGGGAGTACTGTAGTGTATCTACCACTATAAAATTTGAATTCACTAGTATATAAGACATGTTAACTCGATTCTATGAGGGGGTACTTTTTCATAGATAAAGGTTGACAATGTATATAACTTCTCTCCCCACAAGTATAACTATAAATATGTTTAACAAATATGGTTTAAATAGCTTTTAAATACCATTACTCCTAATACTATCAGGCTATTTTATGTTACATAAATTGAAACATTGTTATTTTATTATTACATAGATTTCAAAAATTATGTTATGTGTAATGTTGAGCATTTTTTGAAATTTATAATTATTTTAGTTAAGAGTTTAAATTTTATTTTAGATTGATATATTGTAATACAAATTAATTAAAAATATTTTAAGAAAATATAAGCTTTCATAAATTAATGATTTATTATCATAAAAACCTAACAATTTTATATTAAAATATTTTAAAATGTTTTAAAATTTTAAATGGTTTGAATGCTATTATAAAATTTGGTCTGATTAAAAAATGCATGTTTTTTTTTAAGGGAATCATTTAACAACCAGTTTCATTACCAAAAATTCTTATTATTTCTAAATATGTAAGATTTGTAGCTTTTAATTCATTCATTAGAGTGTCATACCAGCTTGAAAAAATTATGTGGTATTTTAAACCATGGAGTGTATGACCAGTTGGGAAAGCAAAAGTTTTGTAAAATAGTTTTGGTTATAATTCTTACACTTTTCTTTCTCATACATGGATATATTTTTATTCTATATTTCCTGTAAACGATCAAAAAGTTGTAATTTTTTCTTTTTGATATTTGGTCCAGTGGCAGTAAAAATGTTAGAATTCCTAAATTTTTTTAGGTTGGATATTTGGTCTATCTTCTGAACCATCTGATAAACGTCTTGATCCAAATTATTTATTAATATCAGAGGATGCTGCTCAGAAAATTTATAAACTTAGGTATCATATATATATTTCCTTTAATATTTTAATTTTTTTTTTTACTTTTGGAATAACTCTTTTAGAATATTTTATTTAATTTTCATCACATAGCATACAGTTTATTTATTTTTATTTCATTTTTAGTGTTTTTTTAAAAAATCTTTTTTTGTTTATTTTCTTTTTGTTTTACTCTCTTGAAAGATTATGAAGGATCTTTTTATATTCTGCGCAATATGGAATAGCTTTTATATGCTCATCTAATTATGGACTTTTTCTGTTTTGAAAATTTATTAATAAATACTATTTTTGTAAACTTATGTAACTGAATAGTATTGTTTTATTCGAAGCAAAAACACATCTACATTTTTCATTCTATATTTGTATCTACATTTAGTTTTTGTTATTTTCCATCCTATTTCTGGTTCATATAATAAATAAGCTTTTTTTTTGAATTTTTGTTTATATTGTTTCATTACTTTTTCTAACTTTTCTTCTTTACATCATGTTCGTATTCTTTTTTTGTTAATTTAATTTCAATTTCAGTTTATCACTGACAGACTGTAAATTTAATGTCAATTACTTAGAAAGGTTCACTCAATAATCATGTTCATTAATTTAATTCTTAACAACTATGGATTCAATTCCTTAATGTTGTTTAATCATATTAAGTTTCATTCTACTGAACATTTTCCATACTCCCTTTTTAAAAAAAAAATGTATTTCGTAAAATTACCCATAGCATATCACTGTCGTTTTTCATGCTACATAAAAGGTATTTAATTTATAATTGAAGTGCTTAAAGAGATTTTGAAGAAAAAAAAATTGCTAGATTAAAACGAAATAGATTTACAAAAATAACTGATTGCTAACAAGGAAGTTCTTGTGTTTTTTCATAAAAACATCAGATTAAAAAAGTTTTCTTTGAACAATTTTTTAATTCGATTTATCATTATATTTTATGTACATTTATACTTATTACATTTTATATTTTATGAACAAAACTGCACTGTGCTTGTGGTTTTTGCTTTTTGCACTTTTCTTTGTGATTTTTGTATTTAATGAAACTATAAAGCTTATAATATACATACTTTACAGGATCAATTTTTGGTATTTCTATGCAGCAACAACCAAAGCACTTCACTCACTCTATTGATCCAGATGCCTTTAATAGATTCATGCACCTCAAGTACATTTACTTTTGCACCTTTTTTCAGCATAGTTTTTTTTATGCTTCTTTTATCTTTTTATTTTGAAATTAATTTTAAGTGTAATTGCATGACCCTCATGACCCTTATTATTAAGTAATAACTTAATATCTGAAAACTTCTCCACTGTTGGTTTTGCTCATTTTTAACAAAGTGTATTTTTTTTAATAAAGATTAACCTTTGCTATGTGATTAAAACTTTAAGTTAAGTGATAAAAATATGCTTTCTTCGTTGACTGATATATTGAAAAAAACTTTTTTTTGATTATCTAATTATATCTTTGTACTCATATAACTGGTTTAATTTTCAACCTTAAACCTAATTTTGGTTAAAACTGAGATAACCCCCTAAAACCAAATTGATCCAAATCGGTTGCTTTCCCTGATAAAAACCAATTTTGTGACATATTACTCAACAGGAAATATGAAAAATATTTGTTAAAATTTATAAGTTTATTTAAAAATATTGCCTATAAATTTGGATTGTTTTTTAACAAGATTTGCATTTTTATAGTTCTGTGTCTTTTCAATTTGAATAACTTAAATTTTTTTTTAAATGCACTTAAAAAAATTTTTGTGTGAAAAGAGAAAAATGATTTATTGTTTTATGTCCAATCTTGTTTTCAAGTATATAAATTATAGTTTGTAGAATAAAAACTTAACAGTAATTAAGAATATCATTAAAAATTTTCTTGTGATATCATTTAAAAGTTTAGATTTAAAAACTATACAAAAAAAAATTTTCCTTATCAAAAACTAATTTTATATTTTGGATAAAACAATTTATAGAGTATACAGAATGATTGTAAATTAACTTTACCATCATATAATCTCCCTAACTGAGATTTACAGTTTTGTTTACAGATACCAAGGCACTAAAAAATAAAGATAATTTTCTAGCCTCCGGCTTTTGCGGTTAAATTACAGTTACAAATTTTTTAAATAGCTACACTTACATTTTCTCTATAAAATGTGATATTGAATGTAAAAAAAAAAGCTGAAAGGATATTTTCAGCATGAATTGTGATGATGCCTTATGTAGACTAATAGGACAAGATGAAGTAAACAAATATCTGTGAAGTAAGATGAAGTATTCAAATATCTTTCTGTATTTTATCACCTGCATAATTTCAGTATTGAAACAGTAACACTTTTAAAATGTATAAAAAATTTTTTCCTTGATTTCAGCCTGGTGCCACCATTTTTCATTTTAAAAATGCTCTTATGTCATTTTTACTGTGAATATTATGTTATTAGTAGGAATTTTCATTTTAAAATTTTTGAATTCTGCCAGTGTAACACTGGGAATTGTATACTTGCTTTCAATACTGTTCTTAAGGGCATACCTCATAATAATTTTATGTGAAATGTTGTTCCATTTCTCTCGATTCTCAATTTCTTTTGGTCGTGGAATCCTAAAGAATCAACCTTTTTTGATGTAATCCCAAGAATAAATGAATAAAACTGTGAACATATTGATTAACTTACTCTTTATGTTCAGCAGTTTAGTTCACAGGTCTGCAGTGGCATCTTGTCTAGTTCTTAATTTGATTTTAGTGCATCTATAAATTGAAAGTGAATGTTATTGATTTGTTATGGTAACTTGGAAGACTTTGTGACCCCGACAGATTTAACTTGCACCATTCACCATTTAATACACAAGGATTCTTTCGTCAGCAGGATTCAAGCGCACTTTATTACAAACTTGGGTCCTATGTTCTACCAACCAGAATATCCCGGCTCAATTATGTAACAGTAATTAAACCTTTAATTGCTTATGAAACAAGAATAACATTACAAAAAACAGTATGTTATATAGTATTTTAATAATTTCTTAGCCTATTTCTTAGCCTAATTCTCTAAAGCCTAAATGAAAGACTTTTTTCTTTAAATTTTATAAAGGAAGGTGGCAGTGTCCAACTGATATCATTAAAATATTAACTTCAGAAGATAAGCTCGCAAGAAGGTTAAATGTTGCTTCCTTTTTTAGAGAAGAAGTGGAGGAGCTTCAGCAGCAAGTTCAGAAAGAGAGAGAAAACTATCAAATGGCTGCACAATCTGACATTGGAGGGGTTTCAGCAGTTCCTTATTTCAGCATAAACGACATGTTCCAACTCAGCCATGAAGATGCTTCCTATTTGCTAACATTAGAAGTGCAAACTCCCATCGATAATGTTCTGATCCAAGTAACCGTCATTTATTTTTCAAATGAAAGATTTAAATTTGTTTCAAGCAGGTGCTTGTTTAGCCCTTCAGCAGCCCTGGTCCAAACTTTATGGCATTTCATTATAGTTTATAAAAATCGTGTTTTGTTTAACAAAGTATACATTAAACATTGAATTTTTTTTTTATTTTGATCAGTTTTACTTTCAAAAGTTTCCTGAAAATAAATGCAATATTTTATATATTTACTTGCTTTTTGAAACAGAAGTTATAAGGTTAATTTCTGAAAGTAAAAACAAAATTTTCTAAGATTTGATATAAATTTTAAATTAACATAAATTAAAATTCCTGTTCATAAGCAAGCATTGAATTTTGATTTCTGGCTTGGTTTCTTGATATTTTAAATGTTATCTATTTCCAAGAATTTTGTAACAGTTTCACACATTTTAAAAATGTATGCATTTAAATTAAAATTTAATACACTTTAAATGAAAATTTAATACACTCTAAATGAAAATTTAGTACACTTTAAATTAAAATTTAATACACTTTAAATTAAAGTTTAATACACTTTAAATTAAAAATTTTATGTTTTGTTATTACATTTTTTAATGAAATATAAGATTACTTTGAATTTTCGATTTCCTTAAAATTTACTTTAAAATCGTTAATCGTGTATTTAAAATCATGTTTTCTTCTTCTTTTTTTTTAACTCATTACTTTTCAATATCAAAACTTTTTTTCCTTCCTTTTATTACTTTTGCTAGTTACTTTTTGAAAGTAACATTCCTGTGTATATTAATATCATTATAGGTATTATTGATTTTGATATAGTGATATTGAGGGATTTATTTATTAAGTAAAGAAGAATTAATTATCAAATAAAAAAATCTCATTAACTCTTTCAGAGTGATGTTCCAGTTGATCTGTTAGATAGTGAAAGGAATTCAGCAGTTGTCAGTTACAGTTCTTGTGATCCTGAAGTGAGTTATAAATCATCATGAGTTATTATTTATAATAATTCAATATAATTTAAGTTCTTTATATTTGCAGTTTTCAGAAAAGATTATTCAATAACGTATTTCTTTAAAAATGTTAACATTAATTTTTTCATTTATCCACTGTATAAATTTTAAAACAATACTTTATAAAAGTCATTATACATTAGTTCCTAGTGAGAAATCATTTGTGCATTTATTTATCCTTTTCTGTAATTACAGTTTGATCTTGGTTATCCAAAGTAATTGAACTTACTAAAAATTGAAACTAGTAAATGAAACTAACAAAATATTGATTTTAGAGGTATTGTTTTATATAGTGCTATATAGTATTCAAATTTAGTTTTAATGTGCCCATATGCTATAAGCAAATAATAAAATCTCAAGGTAATAAAAAAATTCTCTCTATTTCTAAAAATCCTTTTTTTCTAATATTATTTTACTGTTGTAAAAATCTCATTGTTGCTGTTTTTATTGTTGCAAGTTTTATTGTTTTTGATTTATATATTTTTTTTTTATTTATATGTTATTTTGATTTCCTTTCTAGAATGATGGGAATTTTCTTTTGGCAACATACAGATGTCAAGCAAACACTACCCGATTGGAAGTGAAGATTCGATCCATAGAAGGACAGTATGGTACTCTTCAAGCTTACATAACTCCAAGACTCCAGCCAAAGTGCTGCCAAATTAGGCAATATCAAATAAAGCCTTTGTCTTTACACTGCAGAACACATACTTTTGATGAAAATAGGTATTTATTTGTTTTCGTTTATATTTTTTTGTTTAAAAAATGCATTTTTTTTAAAAAAAAAAAGTTGCAATTTTTTAGGGGTTTTGATTATGATACTCAATTGCTAATAAGCATTTTAGTTTTTATGATAATCAAGAGTATTTTCTACTCATCTAGCTGTTGTGCAAACCAGGATTTTTATTGGGTTCGATTAAATGAAACTGTTTTATAGTGTTGATAAACTATATTTCTCTAAAATAATAAGCAATTTACAGAACTTTTATTTGAGTATTTATAATATATTTTGTGAAATTAATTCTTAATTTTCTAAACATTTTCTCTCTGCATTGAATCTTACTTAATTTTTTTTCCTACGCATTATTTTGTACCTTAAAATACAGTATTTTCATTCCAAAAAAAGTTTGAATTATTTCAAAGAGAGTTAATGTTTAGAAAATTTAATTTGTAATTACGTAAATTACTTTTGTTTATTTATTTGTTTAAAAATATTCTTTTAATAATATTATTTTCTATTTGCGTTAGACCATTAAACACTTTGACATTAAGAGGAGCGTTTGCACTTGCTGAAATACATTCTTGGATTGTATTTTGTATGCCTGAAGTACCTGATCGTATGCCTCCAGGAGAATGTGCTACATTTTATTTTAGATCTACTTTTCTGGATACTGTTTTGTATTGTTTTTATAAGTAAGTAGTTTTACAGTAAGTTCAGAATTTTTTTTTGAAAAAAAATCTTTTTTATTTATTGTTTGATTTCTCAGAAACTATTCAACCGATTTTGCACAAATGTTGTATTTTTCCTTGTAAAATTACATTATTTAAATAGATATCTAAAACTGTTATCTCTTACAATTCATGTTTTTGACAAATGTTTTTGATTATTGTTAAATAAAATAATAAAAAATTATAGATATTTACATAAAATAATTTTGCTTGAAAATATCTTTGGGTAAACGAATTTTATGATTGTGTGCAAAAATTTCTTTTTAATTCACTTAAAAAATTCGTGAGATAGGGCAAACTATATAAAAAGTAAAATTAACATTAAGGGGTCAAAACTCTGGATTGCTCTCCTGGCCAAACTAATTTCTCAGATTGTGTCTACCCCCTAGATCTTAGGGGTCTAAAATCCAAATCGGTCAAAAAGAGGTATGTTTATTCAGAGAATTTTTTTTTATACCTGATTTCTCAACTTGAAATATCATCTGTCCTAATTAATTAACATATTTAAGGTCACTTCCTTGAACAATTAAGAAGGAGTCCTAGAATGTGAAGATTCGATCATTAGATCAGTTGTTATTCAGAATGGTCCTTTTTCAACGGCTACTAATTGCTAAAAAATTCCTCTTTAAAAACTTATCAATAAACAAGTTTTAAGCAGTGTTTTTCTAAAATTTCTACACTTCTATTTACAAATTATGTTCGACAATTGATCCCATAAAAAAAATTATTAATTTTTCAATTTTGCATATATTTTTAAGGTTTTTTTTCTGTTGAGCAAATAGTCATATTATTCTTTCTCGTATTACTTTTTATGTACAAGGAAACTGTGCTTCTTGCCCGAAAATTACATAATTGAAATGTATATTCATTTTTTATAAATATTACTGAATATCAATATAAATTTTTAAAATTATAATAATTGAGGGGGACCTGGAGCTAAAAAAATTTGATGATCCAAGCTCGTCTCTCAAATAATAATCAAAAGCTTCAGTTATGTTAAAGCTTTGTCAATTTTACTGCATATTTATGCGCTCTTCTGAATATCAGATTTTTATTTGAAATTTTATTATGAAAAGGAACATTAATTATTATTAAAAGGGGTATATTATTTTAATTATAAAAATGAATGCGGAATAATATTATGATTAGTATGTCATTTTAGAATGAGTGCAATAAGAAATTTAAAGGTATTATGTTTGTAATAGTGAATTGAACACAAATGAATATTTCATAACCTTTACAATTTTTGAAATATTTCACTTGATGATGTTTCTGTCATTAAATAGTTGGTTAAAAGAGTTTTTATTTCTCTATATTGGAAAGAAAGAAAAAAAAAATTTTCTCGTACCTTTATAGAAAAGGAGAATCTGTTTTTAAATCTGACAACATCTCCACCATTTCTATTTTGAAGGATGTCTTGTCACGAGAAGCTACCAAAAAGAAAATAATGCTTGACATATCCTTTGGTTAGTATTCATAATTCTAATTTCAAAAATTTTGTAACAATATGCCTGATATTTTTTTGTGTTTAAAGTGGGATACATTTAAATTTCATTTCAATCAGTCAAGTGTATGTTTCAAAACTGCTAAAGTTTTTTGCAATCATTTTAAACTAATTAATAATCTAAAGTAGTTTTATGTAGTTTAAAACTTTCTTACATGTATGAATATTTTTTGTTGCAGATATTAATGATGAAAGTGTTCCCCATATGCTTAGATTCATTCACCCAAAATTGGAATATCAGTTGCTCTTAGCTAAAAAAGTCCAAGTGATAGATGCTTTGAAGGTTTCCTTTATTCATTTTTACTTTAATTTTTTAATAAACTATATTTCTTATTGTTTTATCATAACTTCCATGTAATTACTTTTTTTAAGTATATACATTTAAAATGCCATATTTTAGGAAAAACAGTTAACCCACTGAAATTTTTTATTTATCAGTCAATCTATATGCCAGTGTTTCCCAAGCTTATGACTTTTGTGCACCCTTTCTAAATTTTTCAACGCTGTATACCACTAATAAAAAAAAATTAATGTATTTTTTACTATATTGCAGAAAAGTTAAAAATCACAACTGGCTAATTGACACTGCTAATTATTAACAGTTAATTCTTCAAAAAATAGCCAATAGAAAAATAAGTAATCATAAACTTTCATGGCTAGCTTTGTTTTTCAATAAAAGTTTTTGAAATTTTCGTTTGCTGCAAGATATTTCGCATAAGAACGCACGCTAAATTGTTCCCATACCCCTGGGGGTACGCGTACTACACTTTAGGAAACACTGCTATATGCTAACAATCTGAAAAGATAGTAACATGACATATTGTGCTTGACGCGTTTCTTCATAAATCTTGTTATAATTCTTTGTAACTGCCCAAAAGCTAATATTTAAAAGAAAAATTTGAATTTTTGTAGAGTAAAACTTTGTGTTTACTCCTGTGATGACATTGAAGTAACTTTCTTACAAGCAGCAATTTTTTCACATAATGTTTAGTGAATGTTCCAATTCTTTGACAAACAATCAGTTCCAAAGATTAGTTCAAAAATGATTAGACACTGTAGGATTCACTAAAAAATGTAGATATGACTAAACATTTTGTTATTTTTTTTATAAAATCCAAATTTTAATGCAAAAGAATAATAACAACAGTACTTACAATGTATACTTTTCAATGTGTCATAGTATTTCTAGCTAGACCTTTCCCAGAATACATTTGATGTTTTCAAAATGTAGCCTTTACCGTATACTTTTTTAAACCTACATTGTAGGTATAATTAACTCCTCCACCTTCTGGTCCTTGATTTCTTAGGATCAACGATCAGATGGACCTTGTCTGACTTCGTCAGACATTCACAGGTTACATTATACAACAACAACAACAACTCTCTATTAAATTTGGATTTGCTATTGTTTAAATTTTAAATGTCATTTTATGCCTACTAATTAAATATGGATACTTAGTTGCTTAAGTTTTTATAGTTTCATACTTATTCATGAAACAACTTTCTCTTGTAATTTTAAAAACTAAAAGTTTAAGTGACTATATCTGCTTTTTAAAATTAATGTTTTAATTTATTCACGATGCATCATTTTTAGGACTTGAAAGTGCACGAAAATGATCTCAGCTTTTTAGCACCAGAGTATCAGGATATATTAGGAAATGCTGATCAGTTGCAGCTGGAGTACAAGAGGCAGCCTTGTCATCTTGAAAGACTCTTTGGTAACAATTATTTTCTATTTATCAGTCTTGTGTAATTATTTCCAACATAATTCAACCAATTATACCATGTGCCTCACAATTGAAGAAAAATATAAAAAATCAATTGAAGAAAAATTGATTGCATTAGAATTGTAAAGATTTCTGCTTAGAAAACTATAGAATGTATTCTTATAAAATTTCAAAATTAGTTGTCAAGTTTGACAACAGATGGTGCTGCAGACTAGAAAAATTATCAAACAATATTTTATTCGTCATGTCAGACTCAATCAACTGAAATAGTTTCATGGACTACTGCAGTTTTGTTTACAAACTATATCACATTGTTGCTGCAAATGGAAATTATTTTGAAAACATTATTTTATAGTTTCTCTCAATTAGCTATTTGAAAACATAGTACAAAGATTTTGAAAATGTTCTTATTTTCTTAGCAGGATGCAGAAAGTCACTTTTAATCTCTTTCAGTTCTTATTTCGTTAATTTTTCAAATACCTGGTTATATTTTTTAACATGTAGAAAATAAAATTTTATGGTGCTTTTTTGTTTCTTGTGTTGTTTTGTTATATAACATATGCAATTATTAATAACACCAGAGAACATATTTCTTGTTGCATTTTAAGTACTTGATTTTGCCTAATTTGAGTGTGGTGATTTTAAAAATTAGTTCTATTCTGAACGCTAGATATATATATTTTTTCAACATGACATTTTGAGTTTTTGTGTATAAGCCCTAATGACTAAGAGATATGATACCATAACTTATCATATCATAAACTTGAAACATATTATTTCCTTCTTCCTGACACCACACAAGAGAGAAGTGGAGACTTATTAGAGTTAAATAAGAAAAAAAACCTGATATTCGGACTTATTATTAAGGATCAAACTAACTGTAGCTTGTGAGGAGAAATCAATTGCATATTTGAAATCAGTGCTGTGACAAGCATTAAGATCTGTTGAAAAAATATCCCCTGCAACAGAAAACAAAAAAATATATGTTTCCCAATATAATTCATAATTTATACTCTTCTTACCGATCCCAGTGTTCTTTTTTGAAAGACTTTTTTGTAGTGTTTTGTTTAAGTAATTTGTACATAAAATCGTATTTTTAATAGCCGTTTTCTCACTGAACAAAAATGAATAAGTTATTTATTATTAATAACATTTTATCTGTGTTTCTTATGCAATACAAAATTGTATGTGAAAATGTATGATGTATATATATTTTTTTCAAAAGGCTATCATGTTATTGGGTTAGACTTCTTTTAAAATTAAATTTCATTACTTTATGATTTTTAGTTTTTGAACAAAGTGTAATTATTTAAAAACCCCATGAAAATTATAACTGTGTTCCCACCAGAATGGTGTTTTAGATTTTAAGTTGATGCTATGCGTTTTATTGAAATATTAAATAGTAGTAGGAAATTTTCTTCTTTCTTTTCATTTACGTGTAAAAATATCTTAGTTTGAAATGCATTTTTCTTATATGGTTTTTTAACAAAAATAATTAGCATTAGTTTTTCACACATTATCAATGTAAAATGATTCAGTGAAAGAAGGTACCAAGAAAAAAAATCTAAAATTTCCGACTGTATAAAATATGTTGTAATCAGATACCATGTTTTTTTTAAACCAGTTTATTTATTAGGATGATTTTTAACCAAAAAGTATGATACTCAAACATTTTCCTGTCCTATTCTTATATTGTCTAAGGCAAGGATTCTAAACATACAGTGGGTGATCGGTTAGCGAACATGATCCGTTCCAAGACTATGTTCGCTATCCGAATTGTTTGTTAACCGATCATCGATTCACCATAGACTTCTATGTGAAATCAATTAATTCGTTCTGGAGACCCTAAAAATGAAATTTAAAAAAATGTATAATTTCTTCTTAAGTTTTTAAAAATATAATACATGCATATAGTCTTGCATATTAATCAGTCCTTTTCATTTTTTGCTTATGGGGCGTTGAAGAACATGTCCAATGTCGATTGTTTTTCTCTCTTTTTCAGGATTTTCCGGAAGTAATTAATAACACTGTCGTTGTAAAAATCCCCAACCCTACTGACATCAGCTTAGTTTGGGTGCCATTCTAAGACCATTGCTCTGACATCCTCTCACTTTTTCAAAAGATCTTTAACGGCAGATGTCGGCATTGGTATCCTCTTTCGTCTTCCTTTTGTTCAGAAGGAGACACATTTCGCTGTGTTTCTTGGTGTTCTTCATTCAAAATTTCTTGGAGTTCTTCTGTCGTCAGTTAATCTTCATGTCCCATTATGAGCTCTTCTATGTCATCCTCGTTCACCTCCAATTCTAGATCTCTAGCTGTTGTCAAAATTTCATCCATAATTTCAGGGGTGTCTCCCTGATCACCTCTGTCACCTTGAACGAAGGATGGACTCAGCTTCCGCCAAGCAGAAATCAAATGTCGCTGTGTGACTTCTGACCACGCCTTTTGAATGATACGAATAGCTTCAAGAATGTCAAATTTTTCTTTCCAAAACTTTTTTGAAGTCATTGTTGAGGAGAATTGGCTTGCTTCAAAACGCTGACGAAACAGCGCGCGAGTGTACAATTTCTTGAAAGCCGCAATAACTTCCTGATCCATCGGCTGAATCAGCGAATTCGTATTCGGAGGTAAAAACTGAACTGTCAGCCAGGGAAAGTCTGTCAACAAATTATCTTCAAGATCCTTTGAATGTCCTGGTGCATTGTCTAATAGCAGCAGTCAACGGCAAGTCATTGGTATCAAGGTAGTCCTTGATGCTCGGGGCACAAACTTCAAATAGCCATTCTTTGAAAAGATACTGCATGACCCATGCCCTCTGATTCAATCTCCACATTACTGGCAGTTTGTTCTTAATTATGGAATTTTTTTTTAATGCTCTGTGATTCTCAGAGTGGTAAACGAGAAGTGTTTTAAGCTTTATAATAATAATTATTGAATGACCTTTAAATTTGAATTCATTGTTAATTCAAGTTTCATTTAGTAATTATCAATATTAAGCATGCTTTAAATATTTCTCCTTTCAGTGATCTTATTTTGTATGCAAATTGATAACAAACGTTTAATAGTACTTTTTTTTCAGGCCGAGAAGTGTTCGTTAGAATTCGTTTTGTTCGTTATCCGAATATGTGTTCGTTAACCGAACACAAAAATCTTTCGTGAAAGTGTTCGTTAACCGATCACCCACTGTATATATTAATAGTGGTTTATACAAAACATTTTAGATGTTTGACTATGATATGGGAGGCTTTGAAGTAATCTGATTTGTTATTAGATTTAAATATTCAAGATAAATTTTACTAATTTTAAAGTCAAATTAACCTTTAATAAATTTTTTTAAATATGTTGTTTCTAGCTCCTTGAAAAAAAGAACATTTTTTGTTATCCTTTACTCTTTGCTAACATTATTTTTCATAATAATTAAATTTTAAAAATTCAAATCAGAGTCTGAAGCTTATTGGATTCCTCAATTCAATAATCAAACTCTGCATAGGTTTTAAACAATTTATCTATGCTATTAATGATTACTATTAAGTTATTATATGTATAAATGGTATAATAATAAAATCAAATTCATTTCACATTTTTTTATATCTTATTTAACAATTAATTTTAAACTGACTTTTTAAATTTTTGTTTGTTGACCGAGTCTGTTTTTCTATTTATAGGTATGATCACAGATTTGTTCATTGATGTCTTCAAGTTCAAGGGTATAAATGTAAAATCTAAAGTGCCTTCTCTTCTACAGATCCTAAACAATTACGATTTAAATAATTTAATAAATTTTTTTCAAGTGAAATAAATATTTTTAATGCAATTCAGTATATAGTTATGTACATAATTTTCTATTTTCTGTTCATAATCTCAGTAATAAGGCCTAGATTTTGAAGACATATGCATTTTTGGCATCTTTCGAGATACTAGGGTAATTTTTCTTTTATATTATAATTAATGAATGTTTAATATTTAATCATATTTATATGTAACTTTGTTAATATTTTTGTTTTTTATAATGCAATTCGTAGAAAATATTTTTTTCTGTATGCAAACTAATCAGTGCAGATAAGAATGAAGTAAAAAGTCATTTAACCAATTGAAATTCTTGTTTAGTTCAAAAGGGACATTTTTATTTTATTTTATTTTCATAGCTTTTTTCTGTTTGCTATTTTTAAGCTCGTTGAAATCTGGACTCTACTGATCAACACGATTGTTATAATTTTATTATAGTATATGTTATGTGTGTGTATGATTAATAAATGTATAAAATAATTCAATAAACAACTTGTCTTTAGATTAATTTTCTGGAATCAATGGTTTAGTGTTATTTGTACCCGCCTTTCTTTTCGTTTCTGTTTATCTCATAGGTACCAACTCTTTCGACTTTTTAATGAGTCTTTCTAATTTTACACAACTTTCCACTGCTGTAAAATACTTTGTAAAATGCATCATTATAGGTCTTTCTTTAATCAATGACAAAAGTTTAAAATTGAAAAACAATTTTATTATACCCATTTTAATTGTTAATAATTTTTTTTAATTTTTATTAAATACTTTAAGTAAAATAATATAATTAAGTCAATTTTTTTTTAGTATAGCCGATAATTTTCTAGCAATACATTTAAAAAAACATTAACATTTTTCATGCTATTTTATAGCATTTTTACTAACAAGCTAAAATTATCTTCAATCAAAATTTTGTCTACTTTCCAACCAAATTTTGTCTAAAGAAACAGGCATAAAACTGAAAATAAAAAAATAGTAAAATAAAAGGCAAATATTAAATACTTTGTGTTTTATGTAAATTGAAGAACAGAATGTAATTTTATTTTTGTCAGGCCTAAAGTGAAAAATGTAAGATCTTTACTTTTGTAATGAACTTCAATTTGTCTTTGCAAATTGTCTCCACATGTCTTCAGAAATTGATGCTACTCTAGATATTTCATTTTAGATCTGACGATTTTTTTTTTCTTTTCTATTTAAACAAAAAAAAAAGTGATTTTGGAAATTTCTATTTGTTTTAGCATTTAACATGTCTCTGGTAGAAAGTATGACCTCTATAATTTCTATTCTTTAAGAATAAAGAGAAAGCAGCTTGAAACACATGCATCCATCTATCTGAAGTTGATAAGCAAAAACGCTCTTATTATGTTCGCAAGAACTAAGAACTTAAAGATGTTTAAGCACCTTTTTCAATTTTATTTTTCTCATGATATAATATTAACTTATTGTACTGAAATTAATTAATTAAAATGAATTAATTATGAATAAAATGAAATAAATTGTAAAAATGAGCAATCAGTTTAAAATTTTATTTTTTTAATTTTCTTTACTATAATAGGAATAAGACAACTAAAAAAATAAAACTTATTGAGTTGTTCTTTTGTATAATTTTTATTTAGCTTTCAAACATATTTAATATCATTTTTGTTTATCTATGTATAGTATTGAAACAGGTGTATTTCATTATTCTGCTTATTCTCATTATAATGTTTTATGAGTTGTGAAAACTTTGTTTAAAAGCAGTCGAACCTTAATATCACAGGAAAAGAAATTCTACTAATTTGCTATTCTTATTAAAATAAAATCATGTTTTAACAAAATACATTTTTTGTTGGCTTTTGATTTCATGTTTCTGATAAAATAAGGAAAATGAAATGTTTCTGATAACACAAGGAATATTTTTTTTAAACATCTGTAGAACATAAAATAAAATTCCATTCTTAGAAAGATTTTTTAAACTTTAAAAATCATGTTTTTCCTCCGTTAAAAAAAAAAAATCTATGTTTCAAAAGAAGCTGATTGCATTAGCTATTCTGCAAAAAAATCAATATTATAAGATATAGGTGTTTGGATAAAGTGTGTAACTCATGAATGAGTGGGAAATAAAGCTATACTTCTGATGAGAAGTGTGTTTCAGTTAGTGGTGATTTAGAAAAATCAGAAATAATGAATAGACTTACAGCATCTGGTTCTTTGACAAAAAAATTAAGATTGTGAAACAGAACAATTTTAGAAAGAAATAATTTCAATTTTTTTTTGTGTAGGGTCTGGTGATTTTTGTAAAGAAAATTTCTAAATCCAGATCTGGTTTTTTTATTATCAAAACTTAATTTGATAATAAAGAAAAAAAGCATAAAACTAAACTAGTATATGGAGTATATTAGGATTAGGAAACATGCATAATGAATCAATTATGAATAATTCGATATTGATGAATTCAGGATATTGAGGTTCCACTGTACAAAAAAAATTATTTAATACAGACTTCTTTGGTAAATCAATAAAAACTAGAACCTGGTAAAATTGTTTAATATTTTTTTAAGAGATGAAATATAATTAAATAAGAGAAGGAAACTTATATATAAGGAGTTATATAACTTAATGAAAAAAGTAAAAATCATTAAGTTCAACTGTAGCTTGTTTTGTTCTTGTGTAAACTGAAACTTACCTGCTTTTTTTTCATTGGCCTATTAAAATTACTTATATATTAGAAGTTTAAAAAAAAAAAAGAGTTTCAAAATCTGTAAGATTCATGCTAAGGAAGCTTTAAGATAATTTTTAAGCTTTTAAAGAGAAGGATTAAAAACTTTAGGGGAAAAATAGGAAAAAAAGAACGTTTTGTAGAAAATAAGAGCCTTAAGGAAAAAATTTTTTCTCTATTTTTACTTTCTCTGCTCTATATTTAGGAAATCTTTTGGCAATAAGAAATGCATATGCTGCTACAATACTTTTTACATTTTCAACCACTACTTTTTGATAAAATTTAAAATGCCTCAGCCTAATTTAATATTATTAAGAGAAATACCGCTGAACACATTAATGGTGAAATTTTAACTAAATAAATGTTAAATAGCTTTAAAAAAATTGGTTGTGGACTTCATTTTACATTTGTGGTGTGATAAGTCTAAGGGATGTATGCCATTTTTAGGGTCTGGGTTAGGAATCGATTTCAACAAGTGACGAGTGCAAAAAGCTGTGTGTCTATTCTATTTGAACTGTCCGTGATTCAAAAGTACTGTGATTGTTCCAGTTCTAAAAAAGATTTCAAATATAAGTCAAATCACATTCGTTACATTTCAAGATCTAAGGTCACACAGTGGACAGATCGTTATACGGATCCCATCAGTAGAACACAGAAGTGAAGCATCACTGCCTGTTGTCAGTGTGCGGCTGGGAAACCAATTGGATCAGTCTACGAAGGGACCGAGGGTGAGTGGTAAACTGTTCAACCGTAAAGTGCTCGACTTCATTCGTAGGCAATCTTGCTACCTAAAAGCGGGGCTGCCATCCTTTCTGCAGAGGATAAAAATTGTGATGTCATGCCTTCGGATCATGCTCAGGGATGTTTCTCTGGATGACGCCGATAGCGCATTGCGTAGCATTAGTGCGACAACAACAAATCAAGATCTTTAAGTCACGCTAAATTGTGAAACAACCAATGAATTAAAGGGACCATTTTCACATCACGTAAAAAATTCGCAGATGCGAATGGGAGCCTGAATAGACTTCCCTGCGAAAAACGCATCAATCAACTTCTCTCTTGCAAAAACGTAATTGACCTATCGCGAATATTTTATATACAGTGAGAATAGTCTTTAAAACCCGTATCTTGAGAGAATGCGTTTGCACTTCAACTTTCACTATTTACTGTAAATTGTTTGTTTACATTTTTTTAGAGAGTGAAGTGCGAGAAGCAAATGAAGTTAAATAAATTTTGTTAATTCAAATTTATTGATACAATTTTATTAATATAACTGACATTTCAGAAAATAGTGGTATATTTTTCGTTCTTTACCAGCCCTAACTTAGTTTATTTCATTTTATCAAAATGGTTTATTTGCATTTTCCTTCTCAAATGACGGAGGAAGAAGAAATGCTGAAAAAGAAATATGAGAAACTTCGGCGGAAGAAGAAAGCTCTGCAAAATCTGAATGCTCCAAAACAAGAACCTCCTCCACCAAAACCTCTTGTAAGATCCCTTGAAGCGAAACCAGATGCCAAGGAAGTAGCCAAAAAGCTTCTCAAATCTGGCGCGATCAGTGCTATTAAGGTAGAACACAAGGAACGCCAAGGATTTAAGCGACCTAAAGCCCTTGAACGCAAGCGTAACGCCTGTGAACGAACCAGCGGCTCCGTCGCTGGTTATCAACCTTTCACCGCATCGCATTCAGCAGAGGAAGAAGCTTCTAATGCAGCTAATTCTGCTGATTCATCAGCCTCACCTAGCAATAGTCCTCGACCTCCTGTTAAAAAATTATACGAAAGTTTTGTCAGCTCTAGGAAATTGGAAGATGAGATTAAGGAAGAGCGAGCTCGTGACATTCCTCGACGAGAGAGAGATCGTGATGGCAGGCCAGAGAGACCACGCCAGGGAAATACTGTGTATGTAAGAGGATATGGCGTGACACAGGAAATACTTCAAAAAACGTTTGAGCCAATTGGCAACATTATTAACATATCCATGGAAATGGATAAGAATTGCGGTTTTGTGACTTTTGAAAAAATCGACCAGGCAGAAAAAGCTATAAAAGAAATGAGTGGAACGCAAATCAATGGCATGCGATTGAACGTTTCTCTAGCTAGGCGCCAACCTTTAATACCTCCATTGGGAGAGGATTCTTCATCTTCATCGTGGTCGACATTGGCGGTAAACTTTCCTCAAAAAGGAAATCATGAAGACACTAGAGAGCTTGTTGTCTATGATGAAATTTAAATATAATGTTGACCTAATTATTGAAAGGAAAACTGTGTATGCTGATAAGGGATTTCTGATTTGATACCTGTGCCGAAATAATGGTTTGGTAAAAATTGGGAGCAAATATCGCAAAGTAGGACAAACTAGTAAGGTGAAACTTCTAGCCGCCTTTGGGCAAGCTAATATAACTTCTTTTAAAAAAAATTATTGGAAAGATTTCCATATCGTAATCTGTGGCAGAATAATTGCCAAGTCTTGGAAACTTTCGGGCAGCGGTCCGCGAGAAACTAAAAAAAACATCTCATAAAGGGACCAACTTGAAAGATGTAACTCGTTGCTACCCCTGGGCAAAAACCTACATGTTTATTTTTTTTAAAAAATTGCAAGTTTAAAATCTATTTGTCATCTTGGCGATTGTAGTTGGCACGGCAGATTATGATACGGAAATATCCCAAATTTATTTCATCTGTAACAAATGAGAAGTTTTTGTTGGCACCTTTGCGATTTCAGTTGGTGCAAAGATGTACAGATATATAAATTCCCTACTTTTAGGTTAATGTCTTATCTTTCGATTTTTCAATATTTCTGAGGAAAATGTCAGCTTTTATTATTTTAAGTAATTGTCCCTTTCTACAAATTTGGTAGAAATAAAGAAAAATTTCAATTTATTTTTCTAAAATAGTTTTTTAACTTCACATATTTAATTGATAGCCTGTTTAAAATTATTTAAATCATAACATTTAAGATACAAAAATTATGATTACTTAGTTATGCTAGATTGAAAGTTGAAAAAATTGTGCCAATACTTTGTTGTAGGAAAGATTTCTGTTTTAGTCCTTGTATTGTCAAGTTCTTGCAATTTCTGGGCAATCACAAAGGAATAACTATTAGAAAAGAAAGAGGGAAAAACAGAACAGAATGGGATCAAGTTAAAGTGTATAACTTAAAGCTACTCTTCGGCAAACCACTACTTATTATTACAGATAGGTATACCAATAGTAAAAAGAAACATTCAGAAATTCAATTTTAGTTGAGATATCACAGCAAGACTAAATTCTGAAAATAAATAGATTAAAATAATTAATTGAAAATAAATGTATGTGAAAAATGTATCTTGAATTATGATGTATGAATGTACATATGTTGTAAGGCAGGGTTGGCAAGATTTTGCCGCAGGTGGAAAAAACCATGGTAAATACCGGTAAAAACCGTCCTGGCAAAAACAGGTTTTTGCCAAGCAAATTGGCAAAAACCTATATTATATAGGACAAAAACACATTTTTGATACAAAATTATTCCTAAAATTGAAATATATGCTATAAATATAAATAATTACAAAAAATTATAAAATTATTATTCCATTATTAAATCATAATGTAAATAATATATCATTTTAGTAGTTTAAAACATTATTGATTGGGAAATTTGTAATTATTCTCTTTTTTCCAGTGAAATGAACATATTTTAAATTAATATAACTATAATTTAAAGCATAAAATATCTATCAACATGAGTAGTTAATTATTGTACAAATAATAATTTTTTATAATAAATAATAATATTATACAAATAATAATATTTATTTATTTGTAAAAAAACATTTATTTAAGGATTCTAAAATGAAAAGAGGTCAAAAACTTTCAATCTTTTAAAAATTATTACCCTTATATTAATTATTAATATGTCAAAAATAATTTTTTCATGTAATGTATCAAAATTATTATTCCTTATGATTGATTTAAATTTGTTTGTAGTATTTTGTAATAGTATTTGATCAGCAATTTAGATAATTTGGTTTTGCCGGTTTTTACCAGGTTTTTGCCTCTGTCCTGGCAAAAACCCGTTTTGCCGGCAAAAACTCCAACCCTGTTGTAAGGTAAATGTAGTAAAAACATAAAGTGCAGTATATCCTTACTAATCCAAAGCAAAGTCAATAATCCTTACTGATATTATGCCTCAAATATTGTTCGTTTAATCGAAGTTTCACTTTATGTTACTTCTATAAAACTATAAATGAAATACTATTTGCAAAAATATTCATTATATAACTTCGAAAAAAATAGCTTGGTCAAAAATATTATAGAAACACAAGATAGGAATTTCAGTTAAGGTGAAGACCATGAAAAAACTGACCATTAAAATTTTTTACATGATCTTATTTTTAGAACTGCACTTTTTCAATCAATTCAAATCAAAAATATCTAAACTCATTAATAACTATATTTATATTTAATTTCCTATTTAAATTAAGGCCAAATCTTATATATTCTTTTCATCAATTTTTTAATAAATATTTGTTTTGTCATTAAATAAACATTTTCTATGAGTCCAAATTATCTATATTGTAAAGTATGTGTATTGGAGGGGTGGGGCAGAATCAAATTACGCTTTTGATTTTATAAAACTTGCTTAAAATGCTAAATATTGAAGAAGCATTGTCAGTGGAATTCTAGAAATAAAACATGCTTTTATTCAGAGCAATAATAATAAATGCCCAATTAAATGTCAGATAAACAAATTTTATTGCTTTTTAATGTCATAGTGAAATTTCACGATAAAAAGTTAGTGGCTTTAGATTAATTTTATTTTTGTTGAGAAAAATTTTGTACTTATCAGCTGTGTTTCATTATGAACAAAATTGTTATTGTAGTTATAAAACGTAAATGGTTCTCATAAAATTTATTTATTTTTTTTAGCTTTGATTGATTGAAATTGTGAAATTGTATTTATCAATAAAAGAAGTTATAATTTTTAATTATTTTTTCTTTTTTGTCATCTTTTTTTTCCTACAGATAGAAATTCAAAATCATTGTTTATAAAGTTTTGAAGGTATTAAGAACAAAGTCACATGAAATAATAGTTTATTATTATTTTTTTCTAAAATGCATATTTATTCAGTTGTAGTTGTATTAAAGTTCAGTCATTCTTGAAGGAAGGGTTAGAATACAATTGCCTAAATTATATTATATTATTGTCTTCTTCTTTCTTAGCCTTCTAATCTGAATCAGATTAGATCCATGAGTTTGTTCGCTCTCAGCACTGTGCCTGGTTGCTTTAAAAAGTCATCCCGCACCAAGGCAACGTAAGTTAGCAGATGTTGTGGAGTTCGTATTGCACTTTGTAAAAATCTCTTAACTTCTTGCTACCGCATGAGAATCTGGTGGTCCTTAAGTGGTCATAAATGAAACATGTTAAAGTCTTTTCTGTTCTCCTCGAACTTTAAGGCAGTACCTGAACTTCTATACCATGGATGCACTGGTGGTTGCTTCCAAGAAATACCAATGCAGGTCTTTCTTCTTGAGTATCAAAGGTTCCTCACTTGTGTCTAACTTGGCTAGTTTATCTGCTATATTCATAGTTATAACCGTTGTTGAACAGTCGATCCTATGTTCAGCTCTGTAGCCTTGTAATTTAGAACCCAATCCAGAAGACAAGTGAACTCTTTGATCAAGCATTTGGAGAAATTTGCCTTCATTGAGACTTTTTGTAAAACTAACCCACATTTGCGTTACATGGGGAAGAAAACCACAAAAACCTCCCACAGTTAGTCTGACGGCAAGGGGATTCTTACCCATGATCCGTCTACCACTGACAATATTTTACGTCTGCAATGTGGTCGGTAAATATGTGCTTTTATGATAAAAAGTAGTTGCTTGAGTAAACAAAATAAAAGTTGCAAATAATCTGTAAACTTTGGTTGCAAATAATTGATATATATATATATTAAATAGAGTTACTACTGTAACTGAAACCACACACTGGCATACAGCGGAAACTAGTAATAGGTGCATCGGAGTACCTGGCCAAAAAGGCCAACCCTGTGAATGATATGATTACAAACTGAATCAAAGGCCATTGATGTTAAAATTGTTTGGGTTAGTAAACTTAATATTAGATAGTTAAATAATATTGTGGAAAGAGAAGATAGAAAGGACAGCACAAAACAGGGATAATACAAATATGTAATAACATAATCATTTATATATATATATATTTATATATATATAATTTTTAACCAATAAATAGTTAGTGATTAGTAGTTGTATTAGTGAATTGATTCAAAATGAGTGACAGCAATTCCGGGCAGGGTGGGGTCAACCCAAGCAGGTGGAAAAAGGTAATGATCGAGGAAATTAGGAGCCAGTCAGGGGACTGTACGACTCAGACGATGTCTTGAAGATTTTTATAATAATGGAGGATGGTCTTCTTAGACTATCTCCTGCAATTAGGGTCATCTGGGTTGTAGTTAGAGGAAGACCATGTAAGGGGGTTGGTCCAGTGCTCTTAAGGAATTACTTATGAGATCTATTTTTGTATAGGTCAAGAAGGCTAGGCATACAGGTGTCGTTACGGATATTTTTGTTCCTGAAATACCAGGGTGAATTTGTGATATTGCTGAGGTTTTTTTTACAAGCACCTTGTAAGAGTTTAAGATTTGTCTTTGCAGCCCCCCACCCGAAGGCGGGTGCTACATATGTTAATAGGGAGGTGAGAAGCATTTTAAAAATTAGAATCCTGTTTATTATGCTGAGGGGGGATTTCTTTTTTTGAATCGGATGAAGTGCACATTTTTCAGCTATGAATTTATTTTTAATGTTTTTAAAATTATATTTGAATGTCAGATTTTTATCCATAATGACACCTAAGTACGTAGCCTTCCTTCATTTCCCATCTGAATGAGAAATTGTAATCAATGATTTCATTCTTCTTGTAGCTTCTTTTTCTGGTGAATAGCACTGACTGAGTTTTGTCGATATTGAGGGCAAGTTTCCAATTTTAGAAGTAGAGCTGTTTTTAGGGGCCATGGGCATGTCTTTATTTGGGGGCCTTTTATGACAGGGTTCTCCGGTCCTTAAAAACTGCTTAATTTTTATTTTGAAAAATAAAGGCCCTTAAAAGTACTTAATTTTGGCTCAAGGTTTGTCAAAGTCCTTAATTTTTTAGCATCACTATAAGTTGATTGGAACAATTTTTCAGTTTAAATTTTTAAAACAAAATGTTGTTCTTTTATCACTTAGAATTAGACCACACATCGAGGTTAAAGCATTTTAGGAAATTTTTGAACTAAAATCCTTTACGAAAACTATTTTCTAAAATCTTGAAGAATTAAATACATTTGTATAATATCTCAATGTGTAATAAGTAACTGTAAATTTGTAGAGAGCATAAAATTTTTTAAAATTCATGATTCTACTAAAAATTAAACAGATTTGTAAGAAACAGGGTTTGAAAAATCCCAGCCCACCTAGATTTTTCATCAAACACTTGGGATTTACTGGGTTTTTGATGAAAACCTCGTTTTTTTCTTCAAAAAAACTTAATTTTTTCCCCCTGAGTCCTAAATAAGAAAGCATGATTTGCTTCTAACAAGAAAGTTAAATATTTGGTAACTATTTATAATTTGTTTTGTGGCAATGTAAAATTTTTTTTTAACGTTTTAGATTGTTACACTATTACTTTTATTTCTTAAGGATAAGCAGAAGAAAAATTTAAATCTACTCAACTAAAAGATCCTTAGATTTAAATAATAATTTTATTCAGTTAACATTGCAACTTAATATACTGTTTTTAGTTTTTGTTTAATTTTTGGTTGCTTGAAAACTAGTTCATGTTTTTCGATAAAATGTTTAGTTACATTAATGTAAAGTTAATTCTTAATAACAGGTTTGGCTGGAGATGATTTTGTTAAAGTTCATTATAAAAGCAAATATAACACATTTACTGGTCTTTCAATGTTTTTGACAAATTTCTTTATTTACTCTTTTTTTAATATACATGAAAAGAAATTGCAAATTTAAATTCTGCACTTAATTTTGCAATTCAAATTCAAAGAAATCATTAAAATAGAATACAGATTAGTTTCATACGTTAACTTTTACAATCTGAATGACTTTAACTTTTAACAATCTGAAAATATTTAAAAAAAAGAAAAAAAACGACCCGGGTTTTCAAAAATAGCCTGGTAATTCTTTGGCGAACCCTGTTAATTAATACTACAAATATATCAGTGCTCACATTATAATACAATTGTTTTTTATTATATACTAGCTGTACCCTGCGTGCGTTGCAACGCTTTCAGTTTGAATTTAAATTTTGTATTTAAGTGTGTAAATGAGATTTGTGATTATGATTTGAATAGAGAATTTTATTTAATGGTGAAAAAACCAGTGATAGTCTCAACAGTTAATTCTCTAGGATATCGTTAGTGCATTTTCAAACAGACATGTATGGTGATGCACACCGACCATGAAACATATTTTGGATGATGATCTGAAATAATTCTGGATCAATGGCGTCATGAATATTTCTGCTGATATGAGCTGACCAATTTGTCCTGGTGTGAGTTTTTCAATAAGCCAAATCATGTGGCAATTCTCTTTTTCTGCCGTTCAATAGAATGCATCAAACACCGTGTCTCTCTAAAAACATGACTTTTCGCAATAAAACCAAGTTTAGAGCTTAATATTTGTTTTAACTCACGTGTGATAATG